>NW_009260944.1:734717-749761 GCF_000687185.1 Egretta garzetta | reverse complement strand
CATTCAAGGCCAGGTTGGATGGGGCTCTGAGCAACCTGATCTAGTTAGCGGTGTCCCTGCTCACTGCAGGGGGGTTGGACTAGATGACCTCTAGGAGTCCCTTCCAACCCAAAACATTGTATGATTCCATGATTCTACCTCTGCTATGAGGAAAGGCTGAGAGAGTTGGGCTTGTTTAGCCTGGAGAAGACTGAGATCTCATAAACACTTACAAATGTCTTAAGGGTGGATGTCATGAGGACGGAGCCAGACTCTTTGCAGTGGTGCCCAGCGACAGGACAAGGGGCAATGGGCACAAACTGAAACATAAGAGGTTTCAGTTGAACATGAGGAAGAACTTCTTTACTTTGAGGGTGACGGAGCACTGGACCAGGCTGCCCAGGGGGGTTGTGGAGTCTCCTTCTCTGGAGATATTCAAAGCCCATCTGGATGATGTCCTGTGCAACCTGCTCTAGGTGAACCTGCTTTAGGGGAGTTGGACTAGATGATCTCCTGAGGTCCCTTCCAACCTTTGCCATTCTGTGATTGCACTTAAGACGAGCTATTGAAGAGTTTTTCCCCGTGAGGCATTACGCGTGGTATGGGACATCCCTACGCGTAAAACCTCTCTGCACTGCAGCTCTGCTGAAGTAAATACTGCTCTGTAATCACTGGCATGTTAAAGAGGGCTTTAAGGGGGTCCTTACACCGTAGCAGACATGTCACAGTCTTTATAGGTAAAAACCTTGTTTTGCTTTGTAGTGAGTGTATTTTGACAAAATTGTAGATTGTACTAAGCTGCAACTAATTACAGCAAATGCATCTATGTGGCTATAGCCAAGAAGATTAAGAGAAATCCCTTTACTTATATTTGAATGCCTTTGATTTTAGAACTAAGAAAGAGATTAAAATAGAGGGATTTTATTTTGCAAGGAAGTCCTAGGAGCTTTGGTGTAACATGCTAAAAAAGCAGTGCAAGTGGCAGCTGAGTATCTGGAGCAACATTTTAGCTGACCAGTACTGGAATGTTCTTTATTTGCAGTTTAGGAGCAAAACGTTAGAATATCTGTTTTCTTGTTTCCCAAACTTTAAGCCTTAGTCATAGCTGGCATCAAAGAATAATAGGGCTGGGAGAAACTTCCAAGAAACCATCTATTGTGTTTCTTCATTCCAAGCCAGGATCAACTATGTATGTCATTCCCAGCAGATGTTTGCCTTCTTATTCTGCCAAGTATGGAGACTCTGCCTCATCTTTAGGTAATTATTTCAGTGCTGATGTCCTCTCCTTCAGAATTTTTGTTCCTAATGCCTAAATTACTAAAAATTCATTACTCTTTTAAAAGGATAAGAGTTTTCACTTTTTCCCTAGGACTTACTTTCTTCTCGTCGTCTCTCAATAGCTCCATTCTCTGCCTTTCACCAAAAAGAGGATTGGATTAATATTTTTTTGCTAAATCACTTCTTTTGTCTTTGCTTCTTAAATAGGAGCCTTGTCATCACAATTTACTGCTTGGAGTCTAATTGTCTAGTGGGTTTGTTTTGGTTAGCTAACCATAGTTTAGTTAGTAACCGTATCGTGTTTTTATTTAGAGGCTGAAATGTAGGGTATTTTAAATTTTAAACCAATAGCAAAGCTCCTCACTATATCAAAGAATTGGGGATGACTTTAAACTTGGCTTCTGTTGAACAGCTTAAAAAACAATGCTGCAGTGGAAATTCTTTCTGTTCTGTGACTCACGTCAGCACTGTCATGCAACCACAACTGGAAACAGGCTAACGCAGCTTCAGGTGGCTTTTTGTGACTCCTTTTTCTTTATTTTTGAGATGATCGTAACACATGCATGTCTAAATAAACAAGAAGGGGGACCACAGTGTTTCTTTAGCTGTATAGTAGGACAGGTTGCTTCCCTGCATGGATTCTTAAAGCTAGGACTGAAAGACATCCATTTTCAAATTAGAAATTGCCATTGACAACAGCCCACAACGCTGATTATTTGCTCTAGTGTTTCACTACGCCTTTTTTCAATAACTGTACTTTGCACCTAACATGGATTTGTTTTTGCCTTAAGCTGTAATTACATGGTTTTGTCAGTCTTTGTGATTAGATCCAGCCCAGATTACTGAGGTAATTAGTTTCTAATTGTATTGACACAAGAGGTAAGCTGAAAAATGAAGATGAGGAGGGGAAACAGTACATAATCAAGGCAAAGGGCTGAATTAGTTTTTCTCAAAACCTCTTCAAGTTGGAAACACAGTGGGGAAACTGAGATTCTCGTGTATAAACATATGTTTACCGAAATGCATTTAACTACAGGAAAATTTATTGTGAAATTTTCAAAATACCTCTAATTAAGAAAGCAAGCTGCCTATTGTAATGCTTTGTAACAGAAACTTGAGAGCTTTTCAGTTCTTCAGAAGAGGTTTTTCCGCTCACGGAGTATATGGCACTGCATTGCCAGTAGGTGGCATGTGCCCTGCATCCACGGTTACCTCTTGCATTCCGAAGAATTTCAAAGAGAACAAGCTTAACAGCGAAGTTACCTTGTGTAGAAGTACACAACCGTTGAAAGAGTCCGTTTGCTCTGCTGCTGGTGCTTTGTTGCAGGTTGCTGCACTGTCTCTCAGCAACTGATCGTGCATCTCAATTCGTGAGGGTTTTTTTCCCCACATTCCTCAATGTTTGTGCTAAAATTCTCACTGGAATTCTCTTCTGGAAAGCTAGTGGATTATTTTTGTTAAATATAAAGTACTAATTCTTAAACTAGACAAATCTAGAGCCCGCAGCGTGAAGCTAACCTTGCAGTAAGCTGAATATGCATCTGAGCTATATGTGCTTGTGTCCCGGGTTCTTGGTCAAGCTGGTATGGACAGTGTTGGACTGACATCCTCTGTCCAGAGCTTTTCTTTTTTTCTTTTTTTTTTCCCCCAAAGTTTTGTACCTTGCATTTGCAGCTAGAATATAACAGGGGATGTGTGCGTGTGTATATATGTACACCACTTTGCAAGATTTTATATGTGTATGTGCTACCCATAGTGTTAAGCTTCAGACCATTGATAAAAGTTGAAGGCAGTTCCAAGAGGATGTGGAATCAGAAATCCTTGTCTGGGTTTTGAATAGCTATCGCTGAGGAGGAAGAGCCCTCACCTTACACTGTGCTCTGTTTCTTAGGTAATAACAAAGCTTGCAGGCATGGAAGAAGAAGAACTTTCATTTTCATCCAAAGAAGAACAGCAGCAGCTTCTCCAGAAAGTCCTGCAAGCATCTGACCTGGATGCTGAGGAGGAAGTGGTTGCTGGAGAATACGGTTCAAAGTCAGCTCAGGTAACGAAGAATGCTTTGGAAAGGATGAACACAAAAGCGACAGAACTGGACCGTTCCATTTTAATTCTGAATGTGCTGCCATCACGGCTGCCCTAGTATCTTTGTGAAACATTGGAGAACAGATTTATTTTTTAAGCTGCATTAGCACTTAGCTATTTGAGCAATTCACTTGTTGGGCACTAGAAAGAAGTTAGGCATAGAATTCATGTCCTTCTCCATCACATTTGAGGGAGAAGATGACAGATCTATTGTTACAGATTTTGAAGAAAATCTGTCACAATCAATGAAAGTATTTTAAAACACACGTCTTCAGAGCACATAGTCTTTTGTGGTGGCACTGTGCTCCTTGAGTCATGCCCTGATTTCCTCATGCCCAGAGGGCAGAAGCGTACGGGCCACTTTGGTTCATTTTCAAGAGAAGTACTGTTATTGTAGGCAGTAGTATGACATTTTCGGAAACAGATATAAGAAAAATAAATAGCCTGAAACATTTATTGATCCATAAGCCAAAATCAAGCTACAACGTGGTAACTAAATTTTTTAGGGTTAATTTTTAGCTAAATGGCACTGTGCTGAAATGCATTAGGAATTCCCACTCTAGGGTATCTTTCCATATGAAACTGTACGTACGTTCGTATACTGCTGGTGAGTGGCAGGCAGTGACTTTCTTTGTAGAAATTCTTCTTAAGAAGAAGAACTTCGAAGGCTGTTTGGCACTAAGGTCACTGAATGGAGAGTGCTGCCCAGTACCCAGAGGGCATCAGTAGGTGAGAGTCGGTCTGTCTAATCACACACTAAGCACATGTTTTCTCTCCCCTTACTTGCAGGTGTCGCGTCGTACGGGCACAATGAGCTCTATGTCGGGAGCAGATGATACAGTTTACATGGAATACCACTCTTCACGGAGTAAGGCATCTTCAAATAAACACATCCATCCGCTATTTAAACGCTTCCGGAAATGATGTCCTCCTCCTGTGTGTTTTGTTAGAACTGTGGATCCATGTACCTGTTTCCATAACTAAAAATATGGAGCTGAAATTTCTCACAGGTCCTTTAAAAGACTTCTTTTATATGCATCTATATAGCCACATATTTACTTAGCAATATATGTGCTCTCATGGGTGAGTGTGAAAGGAAAAAAAGGAACTAAATCTTACCACAGGAAAGATATTATCCAGTGACTGGATCCTGGTTATACCTGTCTGGTTTTCAGGGTAATTAATAGAATTTATTTTTATCAGCTGAAGATCCTTTTTCAGAAGAATTCTGGAAAGGTTTTGTAAATGAAGTTTGTACTGATGTTTGAAATATTATTTATCTGATTATTGTGTCTGCTCAACAAAATATTGTTTTTTAAAATGCTTAAATAAAAATCATTCATTGAGCTGAACAAATCCTGATAGGAGCACTTTACATAGTATTTTTAAACTGGGAGCTAATTTATACTTATGACTGTCTTAAAATTCTAACAAATTGTTTGGAAATATTTTGAAGTTCGAAGACAAGGAGAAAGAGGGACTCTGTCTCCAAAGTAAACTCAAGGAATGCATTAGTAAATACAAATAAATCCTGTGCTCCGTTTTCCTCATTTTTCTTGCTACTGTTGAGAAGTTGCTGAAATAAAAGCTGTTTCCCTTGTCATTTATATTTTATTTATTAACCATGCAATAAAACCATCATAACGGCTAAACAGTGCAATGTCACTACACAAGTCATTAAATCAAAAAGCGTTTTGACTTGGTGAATTGGCAGCTGAGGTGTGAAGGAAAGATTCCCGAGTTTGGGGGGCTTTATTGTTAATGAAGACTGCAGTGTATTTCTAGAAGATTTGAGGAGAGGCGGTGGTGGTTTGTGGAGAAGAATGCTTTTTAAAGAACATCTGCTTACTATCACAATGGTTATGCTACTTGGTATTGTATTACGGGGTGGGGTTTTTTTGCTGAGAGTTTGTCGAGCTTTAGGAACAACCTGTGAAATAACATCGATCTTCATCTGTTGGTTCAAAATAGGTTAGTATAAATCCTTCCCAGACTGGAAGGAGCATGTATGGTAGAGCTATCGTGGTTATACGACAAATGTGCTTCAGAAAAATATCCATTCTGTTTCTTATTAGCATAAATTCCTAAATTGAGAATATAGAAATGCTGGAAGCATGATTCACAACACATGGGCTTGTTCAGTCTGCCTCAGAGTCAGGTAATTTTGAAAATGGAACTGATCTAGTTCAGTTTAAGCTTTGTTCCAGCCCTACTCCATAAAGCATGGCTCTTTGTCTTGTTCTGAGTCTTCTGCCTCACAAACTGGGACCGGCCATGACAGGGCTTGAGTGGCTTATATGGAAGAGATGAATGTGCTGTATCATGCTGCTGATTTCCTCTCCCCACTTTTAAAGCGTTATTTACTTCTAATAGTAGTTTGGACCAGCTCTTGAGGCAACAGTTAGTGGAAAAACGATAATTTAGTGTAATGGGAGGGGTCTGTGACAATGGCATAGCTGAGCCAGGCAGCCAGCGTCCCCCTGCGTAATTCTAACGTGCTTTATGAACTGCTTTGGAACTATTCTCCACTCTTCATAAACTTGGGGGGGAAAAAACCCCAAGTCTATGATGACTAATGATCTTACTCTTCTAAGTAATGGGTCTGTGTGGGATGCAGTACGCTCAGCATCAAGTAAAGCATAATAATTTTACAAGGTAAGAATGACTCCATGCTTCAGCGATAGTGTGTTAGTATTCAAACTTTAGATTTAATTACTTTGATATGACTACTGCAGTAATTACTTCCTGCTATTGCTCCAGACTGTAGCTGCAAGCGGCAGGCTGGTACGCATTTACTCGCTACAAAAGGGTTGCTGGTACAAAAGCATGGTAGCTTCTGTGCTGGTGTACGGTCAGCCGATTCCGCTTTTCAGGCAGGGGCCAGTCACCACCAAACACGGCTGGTTCCTGGGGCTTCTGTGGTACTGGCCCCTCACGGCTCCCACCCGCTGGCAGCGCTCAAAGCTACGACTCCTCGCCCGACGGTCACAACGGGCCACTCCAGAATTAGTTGGAATCCCAGCCCTCTGGGAAACCAAATTGGCTTGTTCAGCCACAAAACTCAGCACTGTGTTTTGTCGGGTGGGTGTCTTTGTTTGCAGCAGTACTGTAGGCTGCAGTTACAGAATCACAGAATTGTTTAGGTTGGAAAAGACCTTTTAAGATCATCAAGTCCAACTGTTACCCCTGCCATCCCACCACTAAGCCATGTCCCTAAGCACCTCGTCTACCCATCTTTGAAATACCTCCAGGGATAGGGATTCAACCGCTTCCCTGGGCAGCCCAGTTCCAGTGCTTGACAACCCTTTCACTAAAAAAATTTTTCCTGATGTCCAATCTAATCCTCCCCTGGTGCAACTTGAGGTGACTTCCCCTTGTCCTGTCGCCCATTACCTGGTAGAAAAGTCAGGGACATGCAGTCGTAATGCTTCACTGCAAGCAGGCAGTGCGTGGTGGGCTCCCACTGCCCTGGAGCCTGAATCCAAAGAATCTGGGCCCCAGCTCTCCTGAAGCGCAGCCAGGTCCTTGCATGCTTTATCAGTCGCTCGTGTTGGCCAATGCTGTGCTTGCACAAGTGGACAGCGAGATCCCTTGCTCAGTAGGCTGTGGGAACAACATGGCTGAGAGCTCCATGCTTGCCTTGACATTGGTGCATGTGAAGAAACTCTGGCATTCTGCGGCTGCACTGCTGCATACGTACCCTTCCGAGATGCTGCCTTTGTTCCCAAGGGGAGTGTGCTTGCACAACACCGCGCGTTTCCTAGCAGCAGCAAGGTGCAGTGCAGTTCAGGGATCCAGATGACTTGCAAACGAACAGTGATAGCTAGATGATTACCCAGAAGAAAAATTGTTTGCTCTATGACTCTCACTAAACCGGGGGCAAAATAACATGGATTGGTGTGGTAAAGCTGTGTTTCAAGCCACGTGCGACAGCAGAGGGCAGGTGAACTTTGGGGTAAGTACATTATTTCTTGGAAGTCTGGACAGAGGAGGTGTGATTTTCTTGGACGTAATTCAGGTTTCCTTGCTGAAAGAAAAGCTTTTACTCTGCTCCCTGGCCACCTCCTTAGGCTGAATTCCATACCGAGGAAACTTCTTGAGCAATTGTCATTTTCAATAGTTCTTTTTTTTGTGTTTCTGACAGGCTACAATACCGAAACTTGTGTTTACGTGCTCTTCATCCTTGTGGCAAACCAGCAAGTGTCTGTGAAGACATCAGTGCTTGAAGGACACCGTTGTTACTCATTAAATGGGCATGGTGACATTGGGGGTGGCAGTTTCAGCAGCATTTCAGCTTGGCAAAGCACTGAACTGCACTCAGGTTCTGTTCCTCTGGTTCCTTACGCCCTCCCAATGGTTATAATTTTTAATCGTGCCTTTTTTCTAGTGTGTTTAAAAACTCGGGACTTCAAGGTAAGTAGTTCTCAGGATAATTTAATGTGGCACGCGGAAAGAAGCACAGGATAAGGATCTAAACCTGCTACAAAAAGTCTACGCATAGAGCTGGCTTCTCTGTTGTAGTCGATTCGTGGGGTTTTTGTTGAGCACTAAAGAGTAGATCATGCAGAAGTGCTGCCGACACCTGGGACTGGCTAGCTTGCTCTGATTTAAATATCTTCCTTTTGTACAATACTCGATTAAGATTTTAATTGTTGTCATACGGTAGACGAAACCAAACACTGAGAAGCCATTTTCATTTTTCTTCTAAACTAAAGCTGCTTCAGTAGTAAATTACCAATAAGCTCTGTCCTCACCTCGTTGCCTGCTAAGTTCAATTTTGTCCCCTTTTCAGGAATAAAGCATGGGAATTTAGAAAGCATTTAAAATTCCAAAGAAGTAACTTCACAGCTTGAAAAGATCTTTTGGAAGATGGGTTTGAAGACAGTCAGAAAAGGCAAAAATCACAACTAACTCCATGGATTTTTCGGTGAAGAGATGTTTCAAACTACACTGAAAATTTTTGCTGACATTTCAACACTCTTTTTCAGCCTTTCTTCCGTGCAAATGTTCTGAAGAGCCTATCTGCCCAGTCATAGCTGAAGGTGTCACTTGGGCAGAGCTAAATGCCTCCGATCAAATCTCTTTTACTTCCATAAATTACACTTTAAACAGTTACGTAAAACAGCCAGTATAATATTTATCATACTGTACATCATAAAATAATGTTGGAATATCTACAGGCCAGATATAACCAAGTCTGTTAAAAAGTGAGACTAATTCTAAGAAAACAGAATTCCTGGTAAGATGGTAATGTAACCATTGACTCTGAATACTGATGCTATTGGGAGACAGAGAAAGCTTCAACTGAACTCTTGTCAGAGTTTGTGCAAAGAGGAGGGCATGTTTAAATTGGATTTAGAAATAACTAAGTGAAGGTAACAAAGTACAATTAATATGACCCCATGAGGGGGTCTAGACTGAGAGAACAGTGTGACTGCAGATTTGGAGACAAATTATCCTCCAAAAATAATAGGTAATCTAAATTATCAGTCAGTAGGTTTGGCTTATACTGCGATCCTGTTGCATACCAAAAGTCAACTAAAACTGAAGCACTTCTGTGAAGGGGCATGTGCTCCAACTTGTTTGAAATAACAAAAGTCCCAACTGACTAGTTACATAAAACAACTTTTCAAACTCAGCAGACCGGCAGGCTAGGACAAATGTCATTGTTTACAGAACTGTGAGTGTGTTTTTGAGTTGCTGTTAAGAAGTCTGATAAATGTACATGCTGGGCGATTGCAGAAGTAGGAGAAAATATTTACCTTCCAAGACATATCGATGTGTTTTGGTTGGCTAGTGCTGATGGTGTAACTTCTCCCTTCTTTACAGTTCGGTGGGGTTTTGTGGACTGGAAGGAGGTTTTACATCACGGCTGCTACATTCACCATTATTCCTGGGAATTCTGTGGCGATACTACTGGACCTCTGTTAACTGAAGCAAGTCTGAAGTCTGTGATTCTATCTGGGAGGAAAATGGGGTCAGGCAATGCTGATCCCTCCACCAGTTTAGGTTACACCCTAAACCCTTCACTATGCAATCCCTCTGCTGCTTTTTCAGATGTTTGTTGGTTTCTTCCCTTCCTTTCTCTTTTTCATGTCTACTCTAGCAAATTGTTTTTTCAGCTTCACCTCCCTCTTGTAGCGTAAATTTGGGGTTTTACTCATAATGTTGATTATTTAACATGCTGCAGTTTGCACCTTTGTCCTCCCAACTCAGACGCTGCAGTAGTAAGGACGCTAAGCGTGTCAGTAAAGCAACAATGTGAACGGCGCGTACGTACATTAATAACTCTAATTTGGAAGTCAAACCGAACCACGCAATTATGATCAGGCACAGCAGAGAAGCAAATCGTTTAATTACACATTCTGTGTTGCGGTAGCCCATGTGTATTCATTCAAACTCACACATATTCCCTTCCTCTATTTGGCTGTTTAACCACCATACAACCTGGCTATTGGTGTCTGGAGTATTCTTTTTCTATAGTTGACTTCTTAGAAAAACAAACCTGTGTCTGCACTGATGGGTTACTACGGAGTAATTGATAACTACTGTATAGCGATGTTGTAATAGTGACCTGAGCCTGCATCTTCTAGTGGCTCTGCATTTCTACTCCATCTAACAAACCTCCTAGAAATACCTATTATTTATAAATTTTTTTTGGACATTAAAATGGGGCTATTTGATAACCTCTTTTGTGACCCTTCTATCGTCTGTTATTCGCTTACAACAAACTATGGCACGCAGGCCTTTTAGGCCCGCTGGTCCTCAGGCCTACTACTGATCTACCACCTGTGCTGCGTAAAAATCATGTTTCTGTGGATGTCCATCCGCTCGTACCTCCTTCTGCACAAGGAAGGTGCGCTTTATATAGAGAGTTGTAGAATGGCATCCTTCCCCCCCTTTAGATCCTTCTTCTGGTATATCCAAGAAATTTGAAAATTTTCATCATTAATGCATTGCTGCTTTGTGCTTTATTCATTTATTTCTTCCTCTTATACTCAGCCGGTGCCTCTAGACTACTCTGGAAATTCTTCAGGATGAGGTGGTTTTGGTTTTGTTTGTAAACCACTGATGGCACTTTCTAATAAAAATACAAGA
Source organism: Egretta garzetta (assembly GCF_000687185.1). NCBI lineage: Eukaryota > Metazoa > Chordata > Aves > Pelecaniformes > Ardeidae > Egretta > Egretta garzetta. The sequence continues at coordinate 739,324 of NW_009260944.1, read as the reverse complement.
TAGCAAGCAGTAATGGAGGTGTCTCACAGGCACTCCCGGGTTAGGAGGCTCTTCTCAAACAGCACATACGTTCCACCTTTTCTTTAAAAGCAGACAGCCAGTAAATATAAAATCTTATTCAAAGTTCATTATGTACTTTGAGATTTTCATGTAACTTTTGTGGTTTCTTTTTTTACATTAAGAGATATTTGCATGTGAATAATGGGAGAGACTGCCTTAGACTTCCACTGTTGAGCACTATCTTCACAACAGCAGCGAAGTCTACCCAGACAGCAGACAGAGCATCAAATTCCTGAGGGGACTGAGCAGGATGGATAGCAAGAATTTTTTCCTGGAATTGGCTGTATTGTGATTGTAAATATAATGCTGCACATATAAACTTGATAGCTGGTGATCACAGAATGTTTGACTGATACTGAAGATTTGCTGAGGATTACCAATAAGGAGATCTGAAGGTCTGCAGCTGTTTTACATGCCATACCAGGTCAGCTAGTAAATATCTATAAATGTATACAGGTGGCCGTTACATTGGGGGATTCACCAGTGAACAAGGTAACTGTTTAATGACGGCCTGGCAAGGTAGACCTTCTGTAGTGAATAATCCTTCAGAGACACTACAGGTGTGAAGGAGCGTGGCTGCCTTGGCTGCAATTAAAGACAAGACAGCTCTACTTCATCACATTAAGCTCGTAACACAGCACGCCCTCTGTCCAGCCTTGCACACCGTACGCAGGTTCTATGCTTTAGTTGAAGCGAATGGCATATGGATGATTATTGCTGTCTTCAGCTCCCCATTTTACTGAAAACCCATATTCTCTGAGTGTTCATCTGTTTATTTGGGATGGGATCTGTGTTTCAGACCATTTTAGTGCAAACAAGGAAACAAAAAGTCTAACAAGTAAGCTGCCTAGAAGACTGAGTGAAAGAGGGGTTACACAACATAGTCCCTCTGCTGGGACTACTGCCACCTCCAGAAATTCCTCAGAGGGAAAACAGGTACTCTTCTGGTGAAGCACTTACAAGACAAAACTTCTGAAACTCTTTTTCAAGTAGCTTGGCTAGAAAACGCTCTCTCCTACAATGATTTTCATGGGAAAGAGGTAATGGTGGGGGAAAAGCGAATGTCCAAATATGGAATTAACTGCAAAAGCGTACAACCAGAGAAAGCTACTGCTAGTTGCAAAACTGTAGCCTCTACAGCATAATCTATCTGAATTTATCTCACCAGCATATTAAGAAAAGCAGATGCAGATGCGTTACATTATCTTAATGGTGTACAACTTTAAAATAATAATAAAAAGTCCCAACCATACTGATAGCTGTTGGCAGCAGTTTCTAGGAAGGGTGCGTATATTCCTGCATCAACCTAGGAATTAGAATCTGAATATAAATTTTTAAAGCTGGAGAACTACTGCATAAATTTTAAAAAAAGATTTCAAATTATTAGTACTGATATTAAGGGTTTTTTTTAATTCTGATATAACCTTTAATATATATAGCTAAGGGGTTATATCGGTGTTCATTACACACTCCTTCCTATTTGTTGACTTACAATCTAGAGACCTCTGTTGTTCAACAGCTTTAAATTTTTGTGGTTATTGTTCTTAGAATATGGCAAGTGTAGTTTAGATCGTGCAGATAATTTAAGACAGTTTGGATTGTACTTTGCATGTTCGAGGACTTGTGTCCACCTTTCCTGTTGAATAAAGAAATGTCCTGTTCTGAAATCCTCCTGCAGACATCTCGGTGCATCTGCTTGCTCCGGGAAGTATTCCTTGTTGTTCTTGTCATCCGCTGTCTGTGAGATGCAGAATTAGCCTTTCAGTTACTTATGATGATAAAATCTTCTGAATTTCACACTCACCAGCTGGTTTTAAGATTTTTTCCCATAAGTATTTATTTTCTGAGTGTGATGGTTTGACCTTGGCTGGACACCAGGTGCCACCAAGCTGTATTGTAAGGTTAAAGTACTGCGTCAGTGTGCTGGGTTGACCTTGGCTGGATGCCACATGCCCACCAAGCTGCTCTATAACCCCCTTCTTCAACAGGACAGGCGGGGAGAAAATGAGATGGAAAAGAAAACTCGTGGGTTAAGATAATGGTGGTTTAATAAAAAAAGCAAAAGCCGCGCACAGTAGCAAAAGGAAAACAAGATTTTATTCTCTACTTCCCACTAGCAGGTGATGTCCAGCCACTTCCTGGGAAGCAGGGCTTCAGTATGCATAGCTGTTGCTCCAGAAGAAAAACCGTCATAAATGATTAATGCCCCCTGCTTCTTCCTCCTTTTCCCTTAGCTTTCACCTCTGAGCCAACACCATATGATATGGAATATCCCTTTGGTCAGTTTGGGTCAGGTGTCTTGGCTATGTCCCCTCCCAAGATCTTGCCCCCTCCCAGCGCACTGGTGCTGGTGGGAGAACGTTGGAGACACAGCCTTGGTGCTGTGCGAGCATGGCTCAGCAGTAGCCAAAACACTGGTGTGTTACCAACACCTTTCTACACACTGACAGAAAGCACAGCGCTATGCAGCTCAACCCAATACACTAAGTAACTGTGTCTCTCGAAGCATCTTTAGATAAATATTAAAGAAATACGTAGCTACACCATGTAGAAATGCAGGAGGAAAAGGGAAACTCCAGAGGTAACCTAGACCACGGTATACCCAGATGTGCCTTCTCAAACCTCGTCTTAAAAAGTTCAGTGATAGCAATTACATAACCTCCTGAGATACCTTGGCTACCTAAAATACCTGAGATAGCAAGGCTACCTGAAACCAGGAAACCCGTAGCTGCAAACTAAGCCCATTATCTTCTGTCTTCTCTTGCTGACACGCATCTTTTTTTAACAAAAGATGTACACATCTGTAGGCTGTTGTCATGCTCCTCATAGTCATCTTTCCCAGACTAATGATTCTCTCAACCTCCTCCTTATGTCACTGTAAAAAACCTCCTATTTTTTTTTTCTGTTGCTGTTCTCCGGACCCTTTCACATATGATGAAGCCTATTTTAAAGACACTATTTTAGCTTAAACCAGTATGTACTTTACAGAATAGAGACTGCTTACCATCTGCCTTTTATTCCTGTAATATCTACTGCTGTATCTACAAAGACAGATGCATGTGTCCAACTTCAGAGGTAGATTTATTTCAGCGGAGTTACCAGTGGTAAAATTAAGCATATACACAAATCTTAACTGGATTGCAGCCTCAAACGTATAAATGTAGAAAAATAACCAGAAGGAAAACAAAGGCAAGTAACTCTGAAGCTCACTAGACTTACTCTTCTAGCAGTTTATTCATAACTAAGTGGAGGAAATTTGGCTCTTCCGTGAGACTTTCCTCTGTCCGCAAGTTTTACCTGAGCTTGTGATTCAGTTAAAGCACCAAGGTGTTTTCTTCCACACGATTTCTGAAACTAATGATCAATATTTTACAGATTATCACTAACACCTTCAGAATTGCACAGAAATAGGTATGAAGACAGCACAAACGCTTTTGAAATTGTGCAAAACAAATGGATATGCAGGTTGGAGCTCAAGTTCTTTCTGTGTGATTATAGATCTATGCAGCCAAACTGAGGAAAAACTGTGGTGGAACACTATACAGTTACAGTGCACTGGTTATCTTCTACAAAAGTTAACACAAGCTGCTTATGGAGTATATCCTGTCCAAAAGATAAATCATTCTGCAACACAAATGACACCCCTGCATATTGTAAATCAGAGGAACTGTTTGTAAGGTTACTGTGTAAAACCATTACTATTTGTATGTGGATGCAGAAATGTTTTCCGTATATGTTACAGGAGGATGAATGGTACTAAGAGAACTTCTTGCAGAAAATACAGTATTTTCTAGCATATGGGAATGAATTAATGCCACAGCAAAAATAGCCCTAACCCCACCTTTTTAATGAAGGAGAAAGATGGGATAATCCTTATGTGAGCTTTTTTGCCAAACCAACGGGGGAAAAGAGGGGAAAAACAAAACTTTGGCTGCATGCTTAATGGGTAAATTTATCTGATTTGAATTATACAAAATAATAGGTTCGCTCTATTCGAGTCTCATCCCAGACCCACCCCCCTTTTCCAGCCCTAGGGGAGGGAGCGTTAAATAATGGTCTGTGTAAACTGATGCTCATGCAGTAAGAGTTTGGAGAAGTGCTGCTTGTACAAGTAAAAGCAGGCAGCGAAGAAAGAGCAACCGAGTAAAAAGCAGCAGCGGGAGCAAAGTGGACCCTTCTGAAATTCAGAGACATGTCTTTCCTCACGAGAGTTTTGACAATGAAAGGCAAGCAGAGGCTTGAAGCCGAGGGGACTTACTTTTACCACGCGATTTTCGCCAGCGGGTTCCACCAACTGCCCAAACTTTCCAGCAGCCCCCCTCTGGAGGTGCAGGGTGGCTCCCCGGCCGCGGCGGAGAACAAAGGCGAGGAGACGGGGGCAGGCGCCGGGGAGCTGCTGGCGCCCACCCCGCGCCGGCTGGGCCGGGTGAAGAGCCTGCAGGAAATGCCCGGACCCAACACCCTCTACAACCTCTACGAGTTCTTCTGGAAGGACGGCTTCGGCCGCATCCACGAAATCCAGGTACAGCCGCCTCGCTATTTAATCG
>NW_009260944.1:697585-733778 GCF_000687185.1 Egretta garzetta | reverse complement strand
CGGGAGGCCGCGGCGTCTCGGCCGGCAGTGGTGGGTGAGGCAGGGTTACCCGTGCTTGGGACGGCGGGAGTCGGGCGGACGAGTATCCTCGCTCTGTACAGCGTTTCTTGTGTATTGGCATGGGCAGCTGCCTCACTGTAAGGCTGTCTCTACCAAACGATGGGGTTTTTTTGGTTGCTTGGCCAAACATGTGGGTTTCGTTCCTAAAAAGTCGCAGTGAATCTCGTGGGGCCCCTTCCCCATGGAGTCCAAGTGGTTCTAAAGTGAGCACTTGGGTTTGAGGGAGTAAACCTGTGGTTTTCAGGTTTTCACCCTTTTTCAGTTGTGGATCCATAATGCTTTCCGCTGGTGGACCAGATCTCTGGGAATACCTCAAATGTGGTATTTATTATTTTGCTTTTCTTAGTGATCTTTCCCAGATCTCTAGGAAGGGATTCACAGACAACCCCAAGAGGTTCACTGCCTGAAAATCACTGAAATTAAAAAAAAAAAAAAAAAAAAAAAGAGGGAAGTAAAAACAGAAAAGGGAAACCAAACAGAACTTTAAATGATTTGAGGATCAAAACTTGAAACTTAGGATTTACAAAGGGCCTAAAACCACCAGAAAAAAGCAGGAAACACTTAAAAAAGAAAATCACAACTGTCTTTGTTGTATTTTCCATTGAGATTCCTAAAAAGAAGTGTTAGGCTCCTCAGTCTATGCTGTGTTTGATGGCAGCCAGACTAGATTGCTGTGATGAATTGCTCAATTTGCTAACCAAGACACACGCAGATGAAACTTTATGATTGCTAAAGCTTTTTGTTGCATTATATTTATTTTTTTTTTTCTCTACCTCTGTGGTGGTGCACAGAATTTGAGGCACCCAGCACAGTCTCATAGCACTAAAAAAATGCTACCATCGAATCCAAACTTTCACTGTTCTGTCAAAAGAGAGAAAATTATTCAAATATTAAAAGGAATAATAGGCAACCTAAATAGTGTATGCTTTTCACTACCACTAGCTGCTATGGAAATTTTCTTCTTTAATGAATGTTATTCACGAAAAGGAAAGTGAAGGAAGGATAAGGAGTACTTATGATACTAGTTTTTATTCTGCTTAGAGTCTCAAAAATCACTATAAATCATGGTTGCCCTGTTTGCACACACGCTGGATGCAAATAGGCATTAACTGGATTAATAACAGTCTGTTAAATTTAACAATACAGTGAACATCAGGAATGAATTAATCTGAAACCCTTTGGTTACCAGCACAGCTACTTAAATGGTGTCCTTTGGCGCACAGAAATATTCGTACGCTATATGCAGAAGGGGTGGGGAAGCCAAGGGCTTTTTCACAAAGGAGGTTCTGTTCTCAGTAACATGATTCCAGTTAGTCCTGGCCAAAGCAGTAATGCCTACAGCAATTATGACAAAGGGAAAGTATTTTTAATTTTAATTCTTTTGTTTCATCAGTGCTGTGCAAGTATGAAGAAAAGGAAGGTGAGGGGGGAGGGTTTGGGTGCTGGCAGTTTGAGTTATGATGTGTGAAAGAATGTCTGGTGTGAGAGTGGTATGTGAGACATGAAAGTGTAATATTTTTAAGGTTTGGAACAAGGGAAAGAAAACCTATGTTGTGTTAGAAAATATGGAAGAGAAATTCCGGGCATGTCTTTAAACACAAAGTTGATACACCGAACATCATTCTGTTGAAAGCAAAAGATGTCTGTTTCTGGTTTAAAACTAGTATTTCATTTATTTGATTGGATGGCTTCACACATGATTTATTTTCTGTTGAAGTTTATCCTCCCATGTAAACCTCACCATCAGTGGAAAAAACAAGCTGCTCCATAAATAGCAAAATTTGTTGAACCTGTTTTTCTGTGACTGGTGACCTGCATCCCCCTCACCCCACTGCCTTTTCCTTGCAGCACTTACCTCCCAACTCACGCTTTCCTTTAAAGACTCATGCTCTCCATTCTCTCCAAGTCCAGTCTCAATATCCCTAAAATATCTATGGAGCAAGAGATACTTTGGATTTGGGGAGTGCTTGCTCGTACATTGGTCTGCATGTGGTGTTCGGTTAGCAGCTGACCAAGCAGAAGGGTTAAGGGTTGAGTTCCTGCTGTACCGTTTCCCTCATTCGGGGTGACTAATGTGTGTGTCTCATTTGAACCCAGATGCTGACTTTTGCCAAATGGTAAGAATATAATTGCAGGAGACTTTTAACTCTCTGTTAAACTTGACTGAAATTGGCCATTGTGTTCCGAAAGTAGTTAAGAAGAGACTGGCAGAAACCACAATTGCAGAACTCTTGTTTTATTTGGAAACCAGGCAAAAAAAGTCACATTTTTATAAGCACTTGGTACCATATGCTGAAGAGTGATCCTTGTATCTTAAACTTATTGTTTAAGATAAATAAAATATAAAATTGATTTATAAAATAAATGAAATAAAGATTTTATCTGCCTAACCAAGACCGATTTTAAAAAAAAATATTTCTTGTAAGTTAATCTTGGGTCAACACTAGACTTTCACTTGTGCGGTTGTATCAAACATCTTTTTTATTTATAATAACACTGCAAGCAGATGTCTTTAGATTAGATGCAGGTAACATGTTGAAGTTAAAACTTTGGTCAGTTTGACTGTTAGTCTTGCTACTTTAACCTGAAATAAAGGCTTTAAAATGTAAAGTTTTCTTAAATCTAAAGTCCTAATAATATCTCTTTAGCAAGTCCTTTGCAGTTTTGATTTTTTCCCCTAAAATGATGAATTCCTGGGAATTGGGTGTTTCATTTCATCACCATGTCAGAATGAAATTTGTTTGAAATAATCAGCAAGGTTTCATGGGGTAGTGATAGCGCAATCTTACTGGAAAACTTCTGGGTTTCTTTTTTTACATAATTTCATGTTTTCCAATCCTCTTTCTTAATTGCCTGTTGCTTGCCTCCAGCTTGAATTATACAACTGGTGGATCAGCCACTAAATAAATCTCACTCCAGGAATAAGACCTCGACTTTTCCTTCCTTTTGCACAATTAACGTATGTCATTCTAAAGTTCACTGCTGATGAAGCTGTCCCAAAATGCAGTTTCTCAGTAGGCTGCTGTGCTATCATCGTCCTTGGTTAGGTGTGAGAAACTTGTAAGTTGTTTTCTGTAAAGCCTGAAATGGTAGAGTAAGTCTTTATTTACAAAAGACGTTGGAAGTAAATTATTATACCTTTGTATTATACTGTTAATTTCACCCTATTTAACTGTATGGTTTTCATTTTTTAGCCATTCTTTGTAACCTGTTTGATCTGAAGAGACGTGTTTCTAAGTGCCCCAAGTCCTTTCATCTTCTCAGTATTTGGTTTCACTCAGCTTTGTGATTGAGAGCTTTGGGTCTTTTCAGTCAGAGGTCCTGAACGGTGTGACCTCGCTGTTTGCCTTGTGAATATTTCACAGTAATGCTTAGACACATTCTCCTGACATTTCAAACCGTTCCTTGACTGGAAGGCTGGGGATCAAGTTCTAGATGTGATAGATTGATTCACTGTATGACAAATTATCAGTTTCCTTTTGTGTTATTTTTCCTTAGTAATACTTTACTTCTGTTTCTCTTTGTTGGTGATATTGTAGCAAAAACACACTCAGGAGTATGGAAAGATCTTCAAGTCTCACTTTGGTCCCCAGTTTGTTGTATCCATTGCAGATCGAGATATGGTTGCTCAAGTCCTCCGGGCAGAAGGCAGAGCACCACAAAGAGCTAACATGGAATCCTGGCAGGAATACAGAGACTTACGAGGGAGAGCCATGGGACTCATTTCTGCGTAAGTGTTGTTACTCCTTCATTTTCTAAGTTTTCTTGTAAAAGTTTAGTGATTTTTCTGAAGGACGGTACAGGTCATCTGGGAATTCAGGCCTTTCTGTGTGGGGAAATTTGTATGTCTGGTGGAGGGAAGAGGGTAGGAATTTAGGGTGAATCGTCTGTTCTGCTGTGAATTTTCAAAGGGATGGTAATGATGTGTAGTTTGATGGTAATGACGTGGAATAAGCTACCTTGCATACAAAACATTCTTGGGGAATGTGTATCAGCCAGAGATGTCTGAGCTGACTCGCTTACCTGGAAGCAGTATTGCAGAATAGGGCTTACTAACTTTGGCACAGCCCTGTGAAAATGTGGTTTTGTTGCTTGAGTTTCTAGACTGTTGCATCCCGTGGGCACTGTGCTGTGTGGACTTGTTGGCTCTGGCTGGCTTTAGCTTCACTGTTCACCAAAGTGCCCTCTCAGTAGATTAATGCAGAGAAGTCACTGTATGGTATATTCACACTGCAGTGCATCCCCATGCAGATATTTTTGTACGTGGCTGATTCTAGAAAAGTGATCTGTCTTTAAAGCTTGCATAAGCTGGTAGTGCATGTGGGTGTAGTTAATTGCCACTGGAAACTACTCGCAATCCCCACTGACATAGGATGTTTATTTAGAGGGAAACTGATTTCCTGAGTCATAGACAGACTGTTTCTTTCATGGTGGTAAAAGGCATTATGTATTTCACTGCAGACTCAAATCTTAAGCTGCAGTTCAGAGTCAAAGTAACAGATCCTTGATATTTTGTTGAAATGAGATCTTAAATCAAGAGATACTCAGAAAATGTCTGTTAAGGATATTAAGTTTTTTTGCTGGCCAATAAGTTTCTATACCTTGCAGCAGCATTGCTCCAGGTGAAAGAATTTAATTGGAAATACTTATACAGCAATTTAAAATAAACTCATAAAAGACAATTGCCTGTCTTCATAAGGAGTTGAAAGATATCCCTGGAACCACTGTTCCCAAATATTCTACTCATGCAGATGCTACAATTCAGATTTTTAGTCTTCAGCACAAAGATTTCAATACATAGCTCAGCTAAAGGAGAAGCTAGCTGTAAATCGTTAATCTGTAGCTAGGTCTGCTATCCTATTACTTTGTAGGTTTAGAATTAGGGTAATTTAAAGTGGTGTATAGGTAATGGCATTTATGGTACTATCTCAAATTGATGATTTGTCAGATCTGGATGTGATACTTTTGGTAATAAGCACCAATTCTAGATAAAAGCAATTTTGAAGACTATCCATTCAAATATTTATTTAAAGTAATTTCAGTAAGAAAATTTTGCAAATTTCTTGTGTTAGCTACTACAAAAATGCTAATATAGAGAAACTTGTCAAATTCAGAACACTGAGTGGACAAGTTCTGTCACTCAGACCCAAGACTGACTTACGGATGTACATACACGTTGCAACACTGAAATTTAATGAGGACGTGCAATAAATACAGAATAAAACTGTAGGAGTGTAGTACAAAATATACATTATCATAATTTTCATTTCACCATTTGCTTTCATTTGAGATGAAAAATCATGAACAGTTTCACTGCGGAGCTCTTACCCAGCTAATGATTGTTAATGAGAATTGTGTATAGACATTATCAATAATTTCTTCTAGGGAGGGGGAACAATGGCTAAAAATGAGAAGTGTGCTGAGGCAAAAAATTCTGAAACCCAAAGATGTGGCTGTTTACTCTGAAGGAGTCAATGAAGTTATCACAGACTTAATTAAAAGAATCCACACCCTCAGAAGTCAAGAGGATGATGGGGAAACGGTGACCAATGTTAACAACCTTTTCTTCAAGTATTCAATGGAAGGTAAGCCCAGGCTGTATAACATCTGTAAAGAAAATGGATGTAAAGCAGTGTGCTTATGGTTAGGCATTTTAAACGACTACTGCCCCGTTGTGATTAATCTGAAAAGGGAATCTTGATATTCTGTATTCAGGTGTCTTCCTACTTAGTGCAGTAGATATCAGTAGAATTCCTTTGTAGAGTCCAAAGAGATGATAACTTCTATGAAGGGACAATTCTTGTGGAAATGCTGGTATATGGGTAAAATGTACAATCAAGGCCCTGAGCCATTTCAGTGCTCCATATTTCTGTATTAATTTCTCAAGTATAGGGGTGTGTGTGACTTCTAAGACATGTTAATTTAACAACATGCTGGCCAAATTCCAGGTGGAGAATCCCTGTGTGATGTAACTAAATTCTGTTCCTAGCTTAATGTGGGAAAAGATACTGCTTTCCCCTGCCTACGCGTGCCAACTGTGGGATTGTTATGCTTGCCTTAAATCATCTGCCACAGGAACTCTAGCCTGAGCTAGCACAGCATTTCTTGTGTTTCCTTATAGAAATCTAATGGTGATTCATATTTCATGTGTTCCTTTGACTGCATACAACCTGATCTCGTTATATGTAATACCTTTTAAAACATCGGTACTCTTTGCTGAGAGGCAGCTGAAGAATTTGAGATTTGCAAGAACTTCCAAATTGCTCACCTGTGAAGATGCCATATCAAATGGCTGGCTGGCTGTTTGGTCAACTCACCTGCGTCTGTTCTACATTAATAATATCTAAAAATGGCATTCAACTAAGAGTTACCAGTTTTATGGATTTTTAAACTCTGAGCTTACAGATTCACTTTAACTGATGGGTCAGTTTAAATTCTTTGCATTATTTTAGCTTTTCATTTACAACTTGTGCCTGGCATGCGCTTATTTCCTATATGAATTGCAGTTTTAATTAACTTACACTGTCAACTGTTCAGGGAACCAGTGTGTAAGATTTTTTTGGAAGACCACGTAAAGAGCAAAAGAATGCATAAGAACTAGCAGTTGCTGAAAGAGGCATAAGAGAAATAAAATACACAGAAAAATATTTCCCCAGAGAGGAAAATTAGGGAAGGAAGAGTGAGTTGAAAATAGCCAGATTTCAAAATGTTTTTGTCAACACAGGAGAAATATGAAGCAAAGAACAGGGAAAAAGAAAAGTTTCTCTAAAAAAAAAATATATATATACACTTGAGAATTTGTGGAGAGTTTGATGGAGGGCAAGATGAAAGTTAAACATCATATCTATTGTACCTGTTTTTCATAGGAGAACCAGAGAAAAAAAGAGACTAGAGTGTTAATAGACCAGTTACACTAATTATCTAGTTAACAGTTATTCTAATATTTCCTGGACAGATGAGGACAAACTTTTAACTAATGAATTTAAAAGCACAATGTTTATTAAAAACATTGATTTGGTGCAAATGGCTTTGAGAAATTATCTAAATGCCTTTTAAAATTACCTAGTTGCCCCACTAGATTTTAGAAAAATCATTGAATATGATTATTTTGATAGTAGGAATGCTTTTTGTACTGTACCATGTGATATTTTCATAAGTAAACTGGGTAGTATGATCTAGATTTTGCAAGTTAGGAGGAAAAGTTGCTAGAAACCTGTGTTCAGAAAGTAATTAAAAACGGTTTGCTGTCAAACTGAGAGAACATTTTGGCTAACTCCAGTAGGGCATTTTCTGGCTGAGTTCTGTCTAATGTTTAATAATTTGGATATGTTTATAAAAACTGAGCTGACAGATTGCAGGGATGCTAATGTACAAGTATTAACTTGATAAATGGAACAAATGGTCCAGAGCTGAGAAGAAGAAGAAGAACAATTTAGTAAAATTATATATAAAGTACTGTTCTTCGGGGGAGGTGGGGGGTGGGAATGGCATTTCTAGTAGGGATCACTGCAAGACTGCAGACAAAAACATCTGAGGAAATCACAGCAGGTCAGGAACAATATTGTCACTTGCAACAATGTTGCACACCTGCTGTTTTTCAGGGCCCCATGGAGTATATTGTGTGCAGTGAAATCACTGTCTATAGAGTGCAAGCTCTTTATACATTTATGCATGCTCATTATTCATTTACTACCAGCTTATGATGAAGAAAGGCATAGCCACTGCTAGAAACCCTTGCATAATCACCAGTTATCAGAAATGTCTTTGGACTTGTATGTCCCTGTGTGTTCAGAGGCCAACGCAGCAGGCTCAGGATTTGTGGTGCAATGCAAAACACAGCGAACATGCTGGAGGGCTGCTCTGCTTCTGGTGGAATTCCTGGCTGTCTTCTCATGCTGAGCATTATTTACATAGTAGCCACTGCCTCGCTACCACATTTAGCTGGGATGTTTTACTGTGTTTTAAATTTCTATTTTATCTGCTCCCAACTACAGTAATAATTAAACATTTTTGGCAGGTAGTTTCATTATGTTAGCATTATAATTGCTTAAATTATTGATATGTATATATGCATATGTGTAGAATTTTTTTTTTTATTTTGTATATACAGGTGTGGCAACTATCCTGTATGAATGCCGGTTGGGCTGCCTAGAAAACAACATCCCACAGCAGACTGTTGAATATATTGAGGCTCTGGAGTTGATGTTTAGTATGTTTAAGACCACTATGTATGCAGGTGCTATTCCCAAATGGCTTCGTCCACTTATTCCAAAACCCTGGAGAGAGTTCTGCAGATCCTGGGATGGACTCTTCAAATTTAGTAAGATTTAGTAGTAGAAAAGTTCGACTGTATTTCTGCAGGTTCTGTGTGTGTTTGAACAGGACTTGTTGCATTTCTCTTCTAAAATTATAAGAAGATATTGTGGTAGAAGTGAGTTTCATGTTAAACTCAGACTGGCCAAAGGAACCATTTTAAAAAATACTCTACTGAAAAAGAATTTTACCGGTACACCTTAAATATTCCCCTATTTTATACTGCTGTTTCTTTATTTGTCTTCAGCTGTTTCAGTGCCCAGTCCTCTCTCCAGGTCAGAGTTCTTTGCCAAGGCTTTATCTTAAGCCACTCAAATTTTAATGAGGGTGGGTTTGTTGTCTTCAGCAAGATTTCAGTCAGGCACTCTGACAAGTAATCACCACTAAAACTGACTAGAAAGTTAAAAGATGAGACTCTAGCAATTAATTAAACTCTTTGTGAAGTTTATGTATGCACATACAAAGATGTAAGTTGACATAGAAGTACACTGCTGTAGTACAGCATGTTTTTTTGTGAATAAAGCATTCCAGGCTACTTTATTAATCAGCTTTCATGTAAGTAAGACAACGGAGTTGTCTCTGCAATATATTTTTTTTAATGTTCTAGAATCTTTAAAAAACCTTTAACCTGTTTTTCCTCTCTAATGTTAGAAAGCTGCATGCATTTTTTAATTTATTTTATTAGTACTGTTTGTCTAGGTAGGTCTGTGTACATCTTCTTGAGAGTAAATTCTTCAGTTCCTTAACTTTTAATATGCCTCATGCTTAGTTTTTAATAGGTATTGATCTGTACCTACAGTAGGCATTAGGGAATCTACTTAATACTGGTATGGGTGTGTTTTCTGTGAAACACGTACTTTTTTACACTGCCACTTTCAAATTATTTCTCATGATAAAGCACTTTTGTTCCCTTTTGTGGGTTAAAAACAACAGCAGACTTCAGCTTTATACTAACAGCAGCTGAAAAACTGTTTGCAAGGAATTTGTTCGTTTGAAACTTGTTATGCGCTTTCTTTGTTTAATCCCTTTATGAAAAGGGAATTAAATGATGAGGAACATTGTATGCGATGTGTATGTTCGTATAGGTTTCATAAAGAAACATGTTAATTCTAGTTCTTTTTCTTTTTTGTAAGCCCATTCTGCGAGGCATTAACTTTCTGAGTTTTCTCCTTTTTAACGCCCCTGTTTCACTGAAGATGCTGTTTGTAGTCACTAAAGTATAAATGGGACTGTGGGTGAGATCGCTCAAAATATCATTCACTGAAGTTTTTCAATTTTTGTTATTACTTGATGTTCCTCATCTTTGTCTTCAGTGTGATTCAGTTCTGTGGCTTTGACCTTCGGGTTGCTGCTAACGTCTTGTAGCAGCTGCTGTGTGCTGCCTTGCAGCATGCTCTGCAGAGTTCACCACTTCTTGCAGAGCCATCAGAAAACAAGCCAGGTGGGCGTAAAAACTTGACCTTGAGCTTCCTTTGCTCTGAGTTAGAAACTATAGTCTCTTGTGTCCTTCCCTCGTGCTCAGCATTCTCATGCCGTGAGCTACCAAGATTCCTGCCAGCTCTGTCTTTCCTTACCATGAGTACGCAAGGACCTCCACCCACCACTGTATTATCTTTTCCCTGAGAAAATACATTCAAATATTTTGTCTTTTTATGGCTATGTAGTATAATGTAAGGGGGAAATGTCATTACTGAATGGAACCAGCAGAAAAATAAAAATGGAGGCTTAACAATTTTTTTGAATCCCAAAGGTCAAATCCATGTTAACAACAAATTGAAGGCTATTCAGTCTCAGCTGGACCAAGGAGAAGAAGTAAATGGTGGGCTACTTACATACCTCCTAGTGAGTAAGGAACTTACTTTGGAAGAGATCTATGCCAATATGACTGAAATGCTTCTGGCAGGAGTAGACACAGTAAGCTTGTTATTGTATTTCTTGTGAACAGTTGTTTTTGTAAACCAGTACTATTTGCACCTATTTTTGGGGGGGGGTTATGTTGTTTAGAAGGATGTAATTTCTGACACGTTTAAGTCATTACATCCTTAAAATTATAGAAAATACTTACAGCACTATATAATTCCTCTACTAGAATGAAGTCAGTGTTTTTCTTTTCTAGCTGTGGTTTACAGGAACCCATCACTTGAGAGTCAGTTCCACAGTTTATTAAATGGATAAAATGGCTATTGTCTTTATGTTCAGCTTGCATTTCGTACATTTTCTTTTCCTAATGTGAATATCAGGTTGGTATTTGTGCTTCTTTAGGTAGACCATGATAGAAAAGACTGCTGAAAGTTAGTGTGAAAAAAATGATTAATAAACTCGTATGTAGAATTTGGTAAAGGATTATGGCTAATTAAATTAACTGGGAAACACATTATGGATCAGATACCTGGTTTGTGCTGAAGTCTGTTAGGAGAGGGGTGTTAGGCCAGCACTAACATAGGTAAGGCGTAAGTTTACCACCCGTGCTTGTGCTGGCAACATGCAGTCAGTCTGAGGCAAAGAGCTGTGGAGATGAGGCTCAGCATTAATGCGGTTAGCATATGAGGCATGTTTACACCTAGTGAAGCATTTTAAGTGGCCATCTTTCCTTATTCTTCTGATTTGTCATCTAGAGAATTTGAAGAAACTTTAAGGTCATGTTATACATCATACCCTCCTTTAATTCCTATCATGTGAAAACAGTGCAGCTTAATATTGACTGCAGCATGACAATCAGAAAAATAAGAAAAGATAAAAATGAGTTTTTTGTATCATATATGGAGTTATTTAGAATATCAGTGAACACTATTATTATAAACTATTGTAAATGAGCAATTTTTTTAAAAGATCTATATGAATTTGATAAAGGAAGTGCTACGTAGGACTGTGTTCAATAGTCTTGCAGTAGAAAAGATTAAGTAAAAAGTAAAGTAGCCTTAAAGTAAAAAAAAAACTTCTCTGGATAATTGAATTCAGATTTTTTTGGTTTAAGAAATTTTGTAAGGTTTCTAAAGAAAACAAAAAATCCCCCAACAGTAATACTTTTGAATTCCAAAATAAGGAGCACATGTAAAGCTTATTTATGTGCTGAAGATTACTCCATTCGTTAAATATCCCAAGGGATTATGAGTTTGGAGAGCTTTTTGATGTTTGGTTCTTAAGTAAAGCACAGTTATTCATCCCATACATTTTCTAATCCTTCAGACCCTTAATTTTCCATTTTTAGTGTGTGAGAGAGTTTTCATTAAACTAAAAGGACAATGTGCAGGTTCATGCCAACAAGAGTTTCTCTTTCCATTTGACTCAGCTTTCTCAGCTGGCAACAATCGTTTTGTGAGAGGATGGTCCTTCTGATTTCCTCATTTCCAATTACAAGACAGAAATTGAGGGAACCTTTTTTCCCCTACTGCTGTCACTTCAGATCTCATTTTATCACAGAAAATGAAAGAGGTTTAAAGGATTATAAAAGCTTTCAACAAAATTGTAAGGCTACAAAGCATTTCGGCTGTCCCTGGAACAGTGCTAATTTTTGAGAGGTTATGAAGGAGCTGGGAACCTGAGAAGAACAAGTGTTTGTATCAGAGAAGTTCTGTGTACAGCTGGCACAATTGCCAGCTCCTCTGACCTCTGAGAGAAATAGGGCAAGGTTGCATTTTAGCAAGGGACAGCCACTCCATATCACAAGAAGAAAAAAAGAAAGGTTCTGAGAATGATACTTCTAGCATTATACCCCAGTTTGAAGACAAGACGTAAAAGGTCACTGTCATGATGAATTTGCATTCTAAATTGATCTTAAATATAAGCCCAAAATAAGACACTTCCAGAAGTTGGGTTTTTTACCTATACGTTATTTATAACCTTAAGCTTTGCTGTGCCAATGAGTGGGAAGCTGAAAATAAAACGTTCCTGCCTGGAGAGTGAAACTGTTTGTCGGTCTTTGTTATACAAGTTGAAAAATACACTTTTTAATATTTCACTGGGAAAATAGCAGCATGTGTTGTTTTGATACTTGGGGGATTTTTAGATGGAAAAGGGATGAAGGAGGGGATGGTGAAGTCTGACGACATCCCGTTGAGTCCAGATGTGAATCATTGCCGGACTGTTTTATAACTTTAAACATATAAAGCACATAGTTGAAAACAGATTGTTTTTCTTGGCTTGAAATTATTTTTAATATAATCTTGTTGGACCTGATGATGATGGTTGTGGTTTCTTCCTTAGACTTCTTTTACTTTGTCCTGGGCAACATACTTGTTGGCAAAGCACCCTGAGGTTCAACAATGTGTTTATGAGGAAATAGTCAATAAGCTGGGGAAAGACCAAGTTCCTGTTGCTCATGATGTCCCCAAATTGCCTTTGATTAGAGCTGTGCTGAAAGAAACCTTGAGGTAAGTAGCAGAGAACTGCAATCATTAATTAATAAATTTAATTCTGTGTAGTTGTAATGGATTTTGAGTCCATGCTAACGTTTGTATTTAGTTGTTGTTACTGCTATTTGATGCTTCTGCTTTTATTTATTGTAGCAGTATCGTGTCCAAGGATGACCAAGCAATGTAATATGATTGTTTATATAATGTTTAATATTTTTAAGTATGGTGAAGTAGTATCACATATTTAAGATGTGTCCGTTGAGGTAGGTGATTGAAAGCTTTATTTTTGCCTTTTAAGTGTTAGTCTGTATGATGGACAGTAACAACCTCCTCCCCCACACAGCACTGCGAAGTGGTACTTTGCAGTACCACTACAATCGTTTTAAGCTTCTTGACTTAAATTGAAGGCATGTGACATGCTTTTTTCATATGTTTATACCAAATGTTCATAGTGAGGCGAGGGGAGTAAGAGGATTTTAGAGAAGGCATCAACAAGGCTTTTTCAGCTCCAAATAGTGCTGAAACGTCTCCAGCTTGACCAGCTGCTTACATGTTTGGTTGTACATGTGTAAAGCAAATAAATATGTAGACCAAATAGCTCAACCTCCAGTTACTAGTAAATAACTTTTCTCAGGTGTTAATCATATTCTCACAGATGATTCAAGGTCTTTGAATCTCCAAGGTGTTCTGTACTTTTGAAAAAACTTTTTGCTGTGAATCTATATTGCATTCATATTGCATATTTGTGAATGCAAATTGGAATCTAAACTTTTTAAATTGTATTAGTTATTACTGTTGAACTTCTCATAAATTTTTGTCTCTAGGTTATATCCAGTATTGCCAGGAAATGGAAGAGTGACCCAAAAAGACTTGATTGTTGGAGGATACTTCATACCTAAAGGGGTAGGTTCTACTGCAGTCCTCTGCAGAGAACACAGTTTAATTTTTGTGTATGAAATGTGATTTGTTATAACATATAAGCACTGCACTGATTTCAAAAGATTTCACCCAGCTAGACCATTTAAGAGGAAAGTATTTCAATAATACCCATTTATATGACAAAATTGGATTTTATAATTGACTTGTTGCTGTTGTTTTTTTAGATTTGGGTCCTCACATGCTATTCAAATTTACCGTCATGACTTGTTCTTAATACTTTTGGGGGTGGATTCTATTGATAACATCTCTGCACAATGTTACAATTTGATTAAAAAAAATGTATTATTCTTGCAGCTTTCTAATCCTCTATCTATTAATTCTTTTTGTAGAATGAGTTTAATTTTCTTTTTAAATTATGAATCTTTCCTTTATACTATTCAAAGATTACACAGAGATCATGGTAGAAACTTGTGGCTCTATTTTACATAGAGAGCATTTCTGTGTTAGAGCAACATAGCTCTAAACCAGTCAGGATTCTTCATTCTTAATATTCTTTAAATATTATTCCACACATATCATCCATCATATCCTCCCCTCCCCCCCAATTTACTTGGAAACATCATCACATCAATTATTGCTGCTTTTTTTTTCCTGAGGTGTTTTTTTTTTCCTTCCCAACCTCCATTTTTTATTGTATCTCTCTTCTCCCTTTCTCTCAGATTATCTTTTTGAGATAATTCCCAATACTTGTGACCTTTGTTCCCATCTCCTTCCCCACTGCATCATCTCTAAGATATCCAGCAACATTTAAAACAATTTGAAGATTATTTCATTTGACTAGTTGAGAAAGGAATCTGATTTTCTAGGTACCCTTTTTTCTTCTAGAATTACTCAAAGATACTTAATTTTTATCACCTCATATTGCAGTAGTTACGGTAATTACAAATGCTTTTTTTTGTTTTGTTATGTATATTGGAGTTAGCCAATGTAATTTATTTCCTCAGACGCAGCTGGCACTCTGTCATTATACTACTTCATACAGCGAAGAAAATTTCGCAGTGGCAAATGAGTTCCGACCTGAACGCTGGCTGAGGAAAGACAATTTGGACAGAGTAGACAATTTTGGTTCCATCCCCTTTGGTTATGGCATTCGAAGTTGTATAGGAAAAAGAATCGCAGAGCTGGAAATTCATCTTGCACTGATTCAGGTTAGAACTATGTGGTAGCATTACAAGAAGTAAAATATATTGGTATGATTCTTTTCTATGTATACCATTTCTGGATATCTTACAGTGCACAAAACCTTTGTTTTGGAGTGTCATCTAGCATAGTAATTCCTGCAAAGGCTTTAAAAATTGAAAATAATCATGCTTGAAATGTAGCATACTAGTCAAACCACACTGTAGAAGAAAAATTCTTTATAGTAGAAATGAAGTTAAACTAAAGGTAAGATTGTTAAGGAAATATGTGGATTAGTACAGAAGGTTTTCGCAAGCAAGTTGGAAGTCTTCATGTTATATTGGAATGGTTACCTGCTTAGTTTCAGTATTTTAGTTACAAAAAATTCAGTACTTACAAAGACATAAAAAAGTTTTTGTGTCCTTGTACTGACCACAGTGTTACGACAAATAGAATTTTTCTATGTTCTGTGGTTTTCTGTCCTTTCTTGTTCTTTCTCTTAACTTTAATATCATTTTAGGTATACATAATTTATAGTTATATAAGTAGTTAGTACATATTGATATACATTGTTTTCCATTGCTTCATATCATAAAGAAAACTTTTCCAATAGCTGCTACATTTTTTTGTCATTTACAAGACAGCCTTTAACTCAAATGCTGAGCTCAGATTGTGCAATCAAAACTTACAGATTTGGAAACTATTTATAGTTACTTAACTATAAAAATATATAGACCCATTATGTGTATTCAAAGCAAAGCTTGATTGAATTTGCCTTAGAATTTCTTTAAGGAAACTCCTAGAGCAATCTCTGAATGACGAGCGTCTTGTCTCTCGAAACTCAGTGAGATAGCTCTCAGGGGGCTGGATAAAACAAACATACTTGCATCTTTTTGAAAAGGAGGATCAGGGAAGTAATAGAGAGACTGCTTTTGTTTTCTGGAAAGAAACTAGAACAAAATAGCACACAACCTATTTGCAAGCATTGAGATTATATTTAAGTGATTTAAAAATAGAAGCACACAAAGCAAGGAGCTGATCAAAGAGAAATTGTTTCAGACCAGTCTGATTTCTTTCTTTGACTTGATCACTTACCTCATGTGGTGGATACAAAATAAATCACACATTCTGACTTAAGGAAATATTTTCACACGTCCTATACATTGTTCTCACAATTAAATTAATAAAATTTGTTCCAGATGGAAGTACCTATAAAATTCATGCACAACTGGTTGGAAAAAAGAGATAGCTGGAGGCAGTAGCTGTCAGATATTTGCTGTTCAACTGGGAAAACGTTTCATTAAAATTCTATAAGAGTTTGTCCTGCATTTGATTTAGGTTGGTATTTTCATGAACAGTGTAAATGATAGATTAGAGAATACTTTCAGGGTTTGCATAGGATACCAAGCTGACATGAATTAAGTTAAAATTGGAGGATGTGGGTATAGAATTACAAAAAAATTGAGAAATTTTCCAAAATCAACACAAAATTGTTCACTAAGGACAGTTGCAAGTTACTGCTTTTGAGAAGGAATCAAATGCATAAATACAAATTGCTGACCAACTGGCTGGGTAATTAGTGCAGTAGAAACAGACTGGAGTGACATAGTAAAAAATCGGTCAACAATAACGATGCTAATTCTGACAAGGCAGTGTAATTCTGGGGTATATTAACAGTATTAACAAGCATGTTGTATGTCAGAAAGAGGAGGTAAATTACTCAGTCGTACCAAACACTGGTGAATCCTCAGCTAGACGATGATAGGCGCTGATCCTGTGCACTGCGTTTTAAGGACAATATAGTCAAATTGGAGGAAATTCAGAAGACAGAGAGAATAACAAGAATGAGAGGTTTGAAAAAGGGAAGAATGAGATGAAAATTTGATCTAACATCTAACACTGAAAAGGTAGCTATGTATAGGAAAATAATGCATTGTCCATCATGCTTACTAGGAGAAGGATGAGAGAAGATTGCTTAGTTTATAGGAAAAAGTGTTTGAGATTCAGTATTGGGAAAAGTTGAGGATGCTGCGGTATTTCTTTCTTGAAAGTTTAAAAATAGCTAGGTGAGGTATTCTATGTTCAGCTTCAAAACGGGTGAGAGAAATCTCTTGAAGTTTGTTTTAGCCTATGATTTCTATGATTTGTTTGCAACTGATTCTCTCGCTTTCATTAAGTGTATGGAAATAGAGGTTTAGTGTATAATTAATAATATTTAACCTGTGTGATTGAACTATAGTGATTCCGTTCAGGAGTCATTCTAGTATTTGACTCCTTGAATTCTGATTGCTTCACTTGGTGTGCTGGACAGTTGCTTTTTCGTGTTTGTTTTGTTTCCTTCTGCCCAGGAAGAGCAATGTGTGTGATGGTATTGGGACTTTACTATTGCTTTGTTTTATAATTGCACATAATGATTTACATGAAAGGAATTGAAACAGAAAACACATAGAGAGGAAGCTCACGAAGTTTGAAAGAGACCTGAGTGTCTTTGATAGCTCAGACTGTTTAATCTAGTTGTGTGGAAATTCTTCAGAAAGGACTGGCTCAGTCCTCCCTCAAACAGAGGAGGAAGGTTTTTAACTGCAATCATCGTTCACACCATTTTTTTCTTTCCTGTGTGGGAATCATAGCACTTAGACTCCACAGAACTGGGAACAGAAATTTTGCTTGGTACAGTCTCTTGTTACGTTTTCTTTTCTGAAGTCTAATGTTAATCTGTAATTTTTCATCTTTTCTAATACTTGTCCTGTTTATCTTCACAGTTGCTTCAGAATTTTGAGATCAAAATTTCTCCCAAAACCAAACCAGTTCACGCCAAAACCCATGGACTTTTGACTCCTGGGAACTCCATCAATGTGAGATTTTCTGACAGAAAGTGAGACTCAGATGTTTTGGAAATACTTGTGTGATTTTCATGGGAACAGACTTTCATCTTATGGATGTTTAATAACGCTTGTTCTCTGGTTTGTAGATATTTGGCAAGATGATCAAGTATTATGTTCTGCCTTAGTTCTAGCAGTACGTAAGAGAAATTACCTCTTCTATAATAGATAATTACACGTATGAAAATATATACTGAAAAAATTCCTTCTTGCACTGCGAATCTCCTTTTACCTGGAAAGATTTCTAGTAATAACAACATGTGCATTGAAAAAAAATGAAATTAAATTCAGACATGTCGGTATCATTCAGTGGTTTTGTGACACTGCTTTGTCATAGAAGTCAACAACTCAGTGAGTCTGTTTGAGAGCAAGAGGATTACTGTGTAAGATGTGAAAATTAGCTGCATTTATGAGTTTGTGGTTTTCTGTTTCTGTTCTCCCAGTGTTTTTTGAAAGTTTCCACCTAACGTTGAAATTATGAGATAATTTTTCTCTTGTCTGTAAAAACACTCCACGTATATTAACAAGTTAATACAGTAATATGAAAATTAAAGATAGAAAAAAAATACAATTTATGTCACTTTATTGAGACTCTACAGAACAACTAAAAATGTATCCAAAAATAATCCCATAAAATGTTTCTGTATAATTTTTAGAAAAAAATTAAAAATCTTAAAGTTTAAATGTCACATTGTAGCGTTATGAACCCAGACATTGTCTTCGTCGCCAAAGCATAAGCTGAGTGGAATAGCACAAGCCACTTTCACTGTTCTAGCTAATATTTTGCCAAAACCAAATGTAAATAATAAAAATGAAGTAGTTGTTACATTTTTTTATCACTTAATTAAAATGCTACTATTAACTATCTTCGCAGTTCTTCAACAGTAAGAACTGGAAACTTTCCGTGGTCACATTCTGAACCCACAGGCAGGTGCACAGTTGCCTTCTGTAGGATGGAAATGTGACTACTGAAGTATTTTGAGAGTTTCTTACTATCTAGCATCTAATGAAAAGAGTGGACACCTGAAAAGGGTTTTTTAATTATTATTTTATTTTTCCTATAGCAACTAATAGAAAAAGTCTCTCTTGCATGATACTTTAGTCTTTAGGTAACTTCAGTATCACTGCACTAACCTTATATTCTCATTTTTGAGAGAAACCTTATATCTTGGAACCATGTTACGTCTTGAACAATGCTCAAACCTGCATATCCTGATATGAAGTTAGCTATGTAATTATGTAGAAACTGTTTACATGTCAGGCTCTGACTGTTGTTTGTGAAGTAGTTTATGTACTGATAATTGTAAACTTTTCAAACGTATCCAGAGTTAGAAAAAAGTTGTGCAACTCAGTTTTTAAAATGACAAGATTTTTCTTTCCTTATTTAGCTATAAGAAGTCAAAGACAGGTTACAAATTAAATAACACACTATAGTTTTAATGGTATATGTGAAATTCCACATAGCTAACTATTACAGTCACATTGTAATATTTTGGTTGCTTTTTGTAGTGCCTTTTCAAGGTCTTGACAAAAGAGAAAAAATCTCCTTTGTATGGACCTTGTATATAAAATCATAACACTAAACAAAATCGATCTGATCTGTAAGAAGGTTAGATGTTTACACGATGACTTTAAAAAGTTAATCCTGTATTGAGCATATATATGTACTATAAGAAAAACAGGTAATCTGTGGAGGGTTTTTTTTCCTTGAATGAGCTTGCCTTCTGATGCTGTTTTCCAGGGCTTTACATTATTCCCTTTTTTTCCTTTCCCATTGTTATTTCCAATTGTCCCCATCTTAAATAGAATGAAGAGGGTTGTATTTGCCAGAGCCAGCTGACATCCCGAAGGAGATGTTTTGCAAAGGTCTGTTTAAAAGTCTGCGGATTTGACTCCATTACGCTGCCTGGTTTTGTTCATGTGGGGACCAAAGAGCCCAAGCCTTGAATCCAAATTCGGATCTGTATGGTGCCCTTCTTTTGCTTTGTCATAGCATCGTTAGAAACACCAGCCATTGCTATGTTGCAGCACGTTTGCTACTTGGTATCAGTCCCTAAGTAATACATCACTGTAGAAGAGGGTAGAGGTGTTCTAAAATGCTCTTTAAAGCATTTGAATATTTTCATGAAAACAGAAAGCCTGTGATTTGTTTTAATAGAGCATCTATCCATGTAAGTTGTCTTTTATACATAATAAAATATTTATACAGAATTTACAATTCCTGGGTCTCATTTTAATTGCTGTTTATAATTGTGTTTTCTTTAGCATCTTAAAAGTTTTTATTTTGTTGGATAGTACTGGACGATTCACTGCTACATGGGAAATTACTAGTTCAGCCAGAAAAGACGGGGATTCATACAAGAATTTAAGGTGCGTAATGACCTGGCTGAAGGAGAGATAACATTGTATTAAGAGTCCTGTCATTCTGGAGGAAAGTTACTGGCAAAGTTACTCAAGAAATACCCTAGGACAGCTTCTAATGTAATGTTTTTATTAATGATAATTGCTTAATACATAGAAGAGGATTGATGATATAAAGAGTGAAGGCATAAAGTATATATATTAAAAAACCCAGAATGTAATAGAGATGGGATGGGATTTAATAGCAAAAGACATGTATGTGGGGAATAAAAAGAATCTGAGATGCTCACTAGTTGAAAATGAAATATGTAGAGGAAGACCCAGGTAATCACAGATGACTAGAAATTGCAAGTGTGTTGGAATAATGAAAAATACAGTCTAGAATGTGAGAGACGAAGTATCTCTGATAGAGACTGGGGAAGAATAGGTGAGATTGCATCTTGAGCGCTATGTACAGTGTAGTTATGTGTTCAAGACAGTGGAGTTTGATTTGAAGGTTATACTACACTGCTTTTTGCTCTGCCTCCCTGTGGTTTAAGCAGACCACAAGCTTGCAGATCAAGCCCTGGCACATCTGGAAGCTATGTAACCATGGGCTTAGGAGAACTTCTTTCTTTGGACACAAAACTGCTGGCTTGATTAAGCTCCTTCCAGTTGGATTAGATAGCAGGTAGCAGAAACATGGGTGTCTGCAAGAGACTAAATATATCCTCAAAAATATTCATGTAGTTAGTCCAGAAAAGTGAATGTTGAGAGAGGACATAAATGTTTTGTTCAAATACCTTCAACTTAAGGAGTTTACTCCTTAAGGTAAAGGGCAATGCTTGCCCAAAACAAGTATCACCAGCTAGCAATAAATAAACTGGTGTAGAAAGTTTCAAGCCATCGGGAGAATGGGAGTTTAGAATAAATTTACTGTGAGCAATGGTGAAGACAAAAAGAAAAAATGCCCAACCAGCTGTGAAATGATGGAGCGTGGTGAAAAGAATTCTGTAAAGAGGTTGCTGAAGTAGAATCACTGCATTCAGTCAGTCTGTTCTCTGTTTTTTCTTATTCTGTTGTAGGTACATAGGCGTGGAAGAAATCTGGAATGAGGTCAATGGTGAAGCAGTCACAACTCCAGCAAAGTTGTATGCCAGTAGTGAATGAAATTTATGAGCTGCTTAAATACCCCAGCACTGATGTGGCTGTGAAGATGGAGAGTAGCGTACCTGGCAGCTGTGAACATGAGAGAAGTAGGCACTGGGGGAGTGTTTGGAGCTAGAAACAGAAGGATTGTGCTGTCACGCACAGGACTGGGGAAGGGGAGTAGGAAGGCCATGCAGAGTGGAGGCTGTGGGGCTATATCAAACAGATAATCTATGAAAGCATACATGAGATCAAATTTAAGGTACTGGAGAGTTGAGCTGTGGGCTGCATGTAGGATGGGGGAGGACAAGAGACATAGGATGAGGCAGGAGCAGTTTGCCCTCATGATGTGTGTGCTATTTGTACCAAATACCAAGATAAAAAAAAAAGGTTTTGATCATTGAGCTTTTCCTTCCTATGTTATGTTGTCACATAATGTTCATAACTTAAAAAAATTATATCATATAATTACTAAAGATTTACATCTTTGGTAATGCCAAACTTCTCCTGTGTGTGCCCAGAGGAAAACTCTGTGGGGATATAACAAATCACTAATTCTTAGTGTTCCAGAACTACATTAGCTTGCACTGGCAGGCTCCCATGGAGGCAGGTGTGTTGGAGGGTTTTTCACCTCCTGAAGTGTCAGTAGAGGATTTACAGGGTCATGTGAAAAGCAGATGCTAAGATGATTTAAAATGTTACCAAGCTATAGTCATAGCACTGTACAGCTACTTAGGAGGACAAATGTAAATACATATGCCAGCACAATCACTGTGGAAGACAAACCCAGCTGGTGGTACACATTGGACCCTTCTGATTTTTGCAAGGTCTGTGGTATGGACTATATTGAAGCAAGAGAAACTGCACTTCACTGGAACATGTGTTGGAAAATATTAGGGAAGAGGTCCAAAGTTGCTGGATATTTCTTATTCATATATAGGTTTTCATCTAAATTTTACACTAGCAGTAGTAAATAATAAACCTAGATGGGAATGTGTGAGTAGTAACTTTTAATATCTGATCATTTAAAAAATATTTTTTTATATATATCTATGCACAAAAAAATATTTTATCCTCTGTGATTAATACACATTCACATATCTTTTTCCCTTTCAAAGAAAATAAGTAGATGTATACCCAGAGCTTGCAAATATTACTTATTCATGTTCATGCTGAATTGAAAAAAAAAAAAAGTAGATGTCATGTGAGTATTTTAAAACAAAATTTCATCTGAGTTTCCCCTATGGCTTCCAAAGTAATTTTCTTCAAGGAAACCATTGAAAATACTACACTGTGGTTTTGGTACCACTAGATGGTGCTGCCTTTATAGTGTTCCTTAGTAGAAGTCAATGATTATGTATCTATGGGGAAAAACCCCAACTATAGCTAAAACCAATGCACTTACTACAGCTTCTTAAAGATAGAGGAGTTCTGTTACACTTGTTTGACAAGGAGTCTTAGCCTTTTTATGTGTAAATGTCCTCAATTTGTGTTCATCTTTTGCATATGCTTGGGAATTTGCATGTAACAAATAGTACAGTATGTCCAAAGTTTCATGCAGGCCTTGTTAGAGAAAATCCAGCCTTTGCAGTCCTGTATGCCTTCTGCTGAAATTTATTTTTAACAGAGTTAGTTAATCATTGAGCTTTGACACTCTACCTGTTATCGTGCAAAATTCAAAAGAAAAGATGGTCTCTACTCTGAAGAGATTACAGTCTAGGTGAGATAAGGGTAAAGAAGACAGGAAATAATTGAGAGGGGTATTTTCCTTGATTCAGGCACCATTGTACATTTCAGTCCTGCATTGCAGTAAACAGCAGATCTTTTGACACCACATAAACAGTATTAACTCGGCACTGTTTGAAACCTACTGTTTGCTGCCAAGTGTTTATCTAGTTGGGAAACAGTGAAATTGAAGCATAAACTCCCCGAACCATCCCACTTGACTCAGATAAAAGGAAGACTGGAGTCAGGGATTTTGAAAGGAAGTCTCTAAGGGACTGCAAGAGAATATTTGCTGCAGTTAGGTTTCAGGGTAAGATCTGCTTTTACCATTTTATTGTCTCAAATCAGTCAAATGTAGAGTTGTGTCTAAACCAGAAGCTGAAAGGTGTGAACAGATTGTTCAGATTGCATTGTTTCTGTATTTTTGAAGAGGAAAACATGGAAAAATTTGGAAGTGTGAATGAAACATTTTTCTTGAAGGCAAAAAGTTGTGTGCTTTCCCTTACGCAGGACATGAGCTGTGAAATTGCCCAACTTTGCTCAAGTTAACCATTATTTTTTCAGAAAGCAAGTTGCTCAGGCAACTTCAAGAAAGTAAGCAATAGTAGCTGTTTGGGATACATTTGAAGTGGGTTAAATTTCTTTGTCTGTGAAATGATAAGGATTTGCATTCAGGTTGTCATTTGTCAGCTGAACTGCAGAAAGCTTGTGGGGCCTCTTAGCCCCTGACAAATGCAAAATAATGCAAGTAACCTGCAATAAAGAATACTTAAGCAAAGTTGTATCATCCTGAGCCAGGAGTATGAACGTAGGCAATTGCCAAACTGACCTGATATGCATTATCTTAATAATTTGTCTGCATATTAGCAGTTCTGGGAGATTTGTACAGCTTAAAGCACATGCTGGAACACACAGACTTGAAAAGGTATAATATTACAAGATAAAGCAATGCCCGTATGAAAGTATTTGATACAGTACATACATTAAAAAAAACCTATACAAAAGGAAGTAACTGTTACAAGTGGTCTGAAAAATAGCGTCATGCGGTATCTTTCCCAACAGCAAATGTTGATGTCCTTACAGTTGAAAAGAATGCCAACATATGAAGGCCATTTTTTTGACATATTTCTGGGAACTGTCAAAGAACTGTAGACAGAGAACGTAACTGACATGCTAAAGGAACTGTCAATGGAGAAATGTGTAATACATCAATGTTGACACATCTACAATTGCGTGAATCTAGTCTTAAATAAAAAGTCAGTTTATTTAGGATGAAAAAATTGTAACATGGAAAATCTAGGATGTACAATTAGGTAAAACACCTGTAATGTACATTAAAGATGCTAATTTATGATGAAAGAGAAATCTTTGACCTGGGTCTAAGGGAAGCTGATAAGAAGGGATGCTTAAGAACTTTTCTCAAATAGGTTCTTAGGTAATATAAGATTTCAGCCATGTTTACGTTAGCAGCTAGGTTCCTTTTAGCAACTGGTTATCAGCTGTATGTTTTTCTAACTGAATTAAGGCTCACCTTGTTTTACGATTGCAAATGTAGACAAAGAGAAGATTAAAAAACATGTAGACAAGTGTCTTTTACTGTCAGTAGCTCGGCTTGTGAAGGTCTTTGTCTCCTTTATGCACATAGGGGCAACCACTTGAATTTGCATGAAGATTCCCAAATACTGCAGAGATAGCCTCATCCCAGATGATGAAACATTAACTCTAGATGATTAGAGAATCAAAAAGGTATGTGGAGAATTAGTTACACATATCTGGAAGGGCTTGGTTAAAAATCTTCATCTGAGATACCACTGAAAAGGCAATCAGTATCTCACTGTCACATTTATAGATGCTTCCTTTATGTTATTGTCACAATTTCATAGATAATAAATGCATAGCAGTCATGATAACTCTACCAAAACACCAGTTATTTTCAGATGAAGTTGTATGAAAAAACATACAACTCTTTTCATGCAGAATGTAATCACCAAATTCACTCAAAAAATAATCATTTGTTAGCTGCTAGTCAGTTTATTGTTGTCATATAAACTGGTATCAGCATCAGAAAGTGTGGGCAGCCATTTGTCTCACTTCTACCTTGTATTTTAAAGGTGGTTACAAAAAATCCCAACTGTTGCAGATTTCTGAGACACTAATCTCAGTTGGCAAAGCCTTGTAATTCATATGATGCAGTTGATCAATCACCTTCTCACCAGCTAAGACTGCAGGGAAAGGCTACATTTGTCCATTCATTGGCTACGTGAGATTAAGTTGACTAAGGAAAGATCTAATCTGGTCATGGTACTCTACCAAAGCAAATGTCTCTAATATTTGTAAATTTGCAAGACTGTAGATTTTGGGCCCACAGTGAACAGTTTCAGTATGTTGAATTCCACTTTCTGCATCTTCTGATGTTGGGTCATCTTGCCTGATAAGGTATTATTGGAGAATGTATAGTAGAGATTAATATTTTAATCTGTCGTGATACTGGCCACATTGGAATGCAAGGGTACTTGTAATTACTGCAATTATGTTGATATATAATCTGGTATTATATAAATTTATAATTATTTTTACACCTGATGTTGGCATTTCACCACCTAATACTATGGGAGAGGACGAGAGCATGTGAATGTTATGCAATTGTTTGGCTAGAAAAAAATTACAAATAGCACAGTATCCTCATTCAAATGGCACAGAACACAGTGGTCTATTAAGGAGTTACTGCCATGAGAAGTGATAAAATATAAATTGTTCAATTCAGGTAAAATTAAGGTTAATTAAATTACAGAAAAATGTATGGTGGATCGGAAATAATCTTATTTTTCCCCGATGATGGGTTAGGTCAGGGTCCACTATACTGGCTACATCGCAGTGGAGAAAATCTTTCCTAGGTCACTTGGCTTCACTTTTGCAACTAGTATTTCAACTGCATAGTGTTAGAAAGAAGTTAGGAGAAAAGAGTTCGTTATTTTTTAGATGTCTTTAACGTAATGCAACAAGGGGAAGCATCCTCCAGTTCTTTAATGGTTACCAACATGTACTTGACATCTAAAGTTTGGAAGCCTGCTGTTGGACAATTTGACTGGTAGAGTGATGTTTAGCCTCAGGACTAGGGAACAATGAGAATCCATTATTTATTCCTCAGGGATTTGTAAAGAAGGACTAAAACAAGGAAGCCTATTGTGTCATGCTTTAATGTTTTTATGGAGTATTTTTTAAGAGGATGACGAACCAAAAAAGGGCAAGAACTGCTAGCTAGAAGGTATTTTCCTTGGCTGGTTTATGGGATCCCGATTGGTGTTTTTGGTGACTGGTGGTTTTGTAACCAAGAGGGCAAGAGAAGCAGATATCAAAAACATCAATGATTTAGTATATCCTTTGTGATCAGATGGACATTCCTACAGGACAGGTAGGAACCTCTAATTGCAAGAGAATGGGGCACTGGTATGTGTTGTGTCCAATGAACACTCTATCCTTCCATATCAATGAACAGGAGCCTGTAAAATACTTTTAAAAAAAGAGCATAGCTGATCTGATTAGCTTTATCAAAACATGTCTAGGGCACAGTTCCATCCCATATGGTATAAATACAAAAATTGTGTGTGTTTATATATATCTTTTCTAATATTTATATAAGATGATGAAGCCTTGTTTGCTGTGAGTTTTGTGGATAGGATAATTAATTAAATCCCTCCAGGAAACATTTCATTAATGACAAGGTCAAACCTTCTCATTCTCCCCACTGAAAACAGCTTCCTACATAGAATGGGAATACGTAATGCCAGTAGGAAAGAATTGTGTGGTTTCTAGGATTATCACACCCCTATGAGGCTATGAGTAGATGTAGTATTGGTAGGATTTGCAACTGACTTGTACCTATTTGTTGCTCTGTCTAGGGAATGTAGAATTGCTTGCCTTGCTAAATGTTTACCATGTAAGTCTTGGTAAACCTGGAGCACATTGGCATGCTAGGAAGGGATATTCTTGGTTTTTTAAAATCCATGATCTCAGAAGATTTGTCAGCACCTATTCATCCAGAGTATAATGCTGTGCAAGATCATTCCTATCCAGGCAGTTTGCTTTGTCTTGCCATGATGGAACTCACTAGTGTTATGTAAACCAAAAATACTGTTCTCTTACAGTAGTTGCCTTTTGGGTTTCTACCAGTTTCTGGAAGCTAAATATGAGTAGCTATGCTATGCAGTGGCTTATTTTCTCATGTCCATTGGTGGGTATGAAGTCTACTGCAGCTCACAGTAGTGTGACAACAATATTAGAGGTATAAATAAGCTAATGACCTCACTGAAGCAGGAGTAGATGAGGAATAGTCTCTTCCAAATCTCCAGAGCCAGAATATAGAACAACTAAATCCTTTGGATTTGAAAAGATCAGATCATAACTGATATTTAATTCCTTCTTTTTGTCTTTTTGTCATAAGACATTCAAAATTTCTAAAATCACAACACTAGTCTAAATGGTATCTAAGGAAAAAAGTGTGTAAATGCAAAAGCCATACAGACAGAGTGGGAGAAATTAGATGAGTTTATGATTTTGCTCTTTTTTCCCTTAACGACAGACATTTTTTTGATGTTTATTTGAAATAAAATATTTGCAATAAGCGGTTTCTCTTTCATTCCTCTCCTTCTATATAAGATGGATTTACCGGGTGGAAAAATGTCATTCTGAGAAAGGGGAGGGGAATGTTAGCAGTAGCTGGAAATTATAGCTTGTTTTCACAGTTTCAGGTTCCCATTTCAAGCAAGAATTTATCTGACATAATTTCAGGCAGGTTCCTTTGTTTCCTTAAGGGTATCGGGTGACAATGGGGAATGGAAATATCAAAGGCTTTCCTTTACAGAATGTGGAGTTCCTCTGTTTGGGTATTTCTGGTTATATTCAGTTTGTTATTTAGACTGAAATGTGTATGTGAACATTGTAACCCATGAGACTTTCTGCCTTTATAGGGACTGGTCTTTGGGGAGCTCAGCAAACTTCCAATTAGTCAAACCCTTTCCCTTTGGCTAACGTATTAGAGGCTCAAGCTTCTAGCATAGACACATTCAGGTTTAGTTCATGCATTCAGTGCAGGGTTGTACACAAGAAGTTTGATCTGGTTTATCAGAATTAGCTGATTAAATGAGGTTATTCTGACACCGTGCACTCATTTCAGACCAAATAACTTCAGTTCGGTGAAGCATCTGCCTGGATGTGGAGATATGAGACTGCCTCCTCATTTTGTGCTGCTCATTCTTGACTTTTTGCAATATAGAAACTAAATTTATCTTTACCTCCATGCCCAAGAGTGAAGTACCACGTCTCATGTCTTCCCTTAGCTTATGACTGAATGTCACTATCATCAAAGTATGCAGGGAAATAAATGACCATGAATGCCTTAAAATAAATGAAAATGTTGAAGCAATAGCTTAATTCTCCCTTCCCTTCTTCATTTCTGAGTTTTTGCGATTCAGATTTTGAAGTTTTCTTCCTGTCTGAAAACTTATTCATGTGATTCCAAAAGGTGGGGTTTTGAGAGAACATCCTGTATTGCAAGATTCCTAGTAAAGATGTTGAGATGCTGCAACATTTCCAGACTTGTTCTTTGGCTTTCAGAGTAAAGTAGTAGAAATAGCATGCATGTCCGTCACTTGTACGGTGACATGTTAAGAAAAAGTTTCACAATTTAAGATGTTTGGTTGGTTTATCTGATAGAGTTGCCTTGTTTCAAAATAGAGTTTGGAAACAAAACAGAAGTTTAGCTTGACATTTATGTTTATTCCTTCTAGCATGCTGATGACGCTGATATCTGTATACACAGGGCTGTGACTCATTAAACTGCTGAGGGTACCTACTTTAAGATGCTGTAAATGTTTTCTGCTAAATTTGGCAGGGATGCTTCAAGATGTCAGAGCATTGAATGACATGTAAAAATGTCAGATAGTCTGTGAAGAGAAATATATCAATTTGAACTTGGTGACCCTCAATTCTAAGTCTCTATAGTATTCCATTGTCAATCATGGATCAAATACTTGTCTACGGATAAAAGAAAACCAGTAATTTACCAAACTTGGAAACAGCTAAGTGTCTGCAGCAATCAAGTACCGTATTTAGAATTTAGGTAAGAATCCAGGTTGGAATAGCAAAGAGCTGTTCACGTTAAAGACCGTTTTGATGCGATCGTCTGCTGTTTTCCTTCAGAATGGCTTGTGCTTCATTCCTGTTTTTCTAAGTGTGTACTATCACAATGCACAGACCCACATTATTTTTAAGGTGGAATATTTGAGTGATGCAGGTGGCATCTAGATAATATAAATTATTCCAATGCATGAAGGTTTACATACAGTAAACAGCTACTTCAATTTTTTTTGAGACTGTTATTTTCTTTCACCTAGAAATTAACCCTTTGGTGTGCACCAAATAATGGTATCAAGAATAAAGCACTTGCATAGTTTGAAAAATTCCTTCAAGTCCCTATAATATCATAGAATCATAGAATGGTTTGGGTTGGAAGGGACCTTAAAGATCATCTACTTCCACCCCCCCTGCCATGGGCAGGGACACCTTCCACTAGACCAGGTGGATATGGATGCCCCATCCAACCTAGCCTTGAATACTTCCAGAGATGAGGCATCCACAACTTCTCTGGGCAATCTGTCCAGTGTCTCACCACCCTCATAATGAAGAATTTCTTCCTTATATAACTCTACCCTCTTTCAGTGTAAAGCCATTCCCCCTTGCCCTATCACTACATACCCTTGTAAAAAGTCCCTCTCCAGCTTTCTTGTAGCCCCCCTTCAGGGACTGGAAGGCTGCTGTAAGCTTTCCCCAGAACCTTCTCTTCTCCAGGCTGAACAACCCCAACTCTCTCAGCCTGTCTTCATAGGAGAGGTGCTCCAGCCCTCTGATCATCTTCATGGTCCTCCTCTAGACTCGCTCCAACATGTCCATGTCCTCCTTCTGTTGGGGGCCACAGCGCTGAACACAGTTCTCATATCCAGAAGCATTGTTTTCTTATATTGCTTTTTACTAGAAATGCAAACACTTGTATTGATTTACCTTTAATAAAAACTAGTGGCTCTGAGAGTGTTTTTTGTAAAGATGTACAGTTAACTTTTAAATTACTTACTGTAGATCTTAAATTTTTTTGAGGTCTTCACTGTTTTTCACTGAATCTTTATGAAAGGCTTTAGCAGAGTTGATAAAGCCAGCTGGTGGAAATGGCTGAGTTGTTACAGGTAAGAATAATTTTTTGCATTTGTCTGTTTTGTATTTTCCGCAGTTCAGTCCTGGTCCAGACAAGGAAAACACTATTATAAATGTCAGTAATTATTAACTAGAACAGATTGTGTAGTAATGGTGTATTGAAAATGTGCAGAAAACCGCACTTACCCAAGCCAGAGAGTTACCGTCCTCATTTTCTGAAAAATCAAATCCCAAACACCCAAAGCAGAGTTGGATAATTTTAAAAACTGAACAAATCTGAAGTGATAGTGAGCTTACAGTAAATGAAGGTGAGGTAGCTCTCATAAATAATTTGTAGTGAATGAGTCACTCAATTTTGTTACCAAGGAAATGAAATGAGGCTATCAGCAAAGGGAAGCAAGGAGGAAGACATTGCAAGTGGGGCAACTGTTACCATTAAATAAGGCTACCTGTTACGGTAATCACCAGTGTGAAACCTTGTGGAGATATGTTTTATATAAAATATTTTCTAGATTTCACTGATGTTTTCTGCTGTTGATACGGTATCTTGGTGAGATGATATCCTTTGTGTGATTCCACCAGATGGGCCACATGCTCTACCACAGCTATAGATGGGGAAAAACTGGCTATTAATTTCCATTCTTAATAAATAGAAGGCTTCTAGAATTCTCAGAATAACTTCCAAAGCAAGCAAACAATTCACTCACCTGCTCCCATGTTGATGGATGATAATGAAAAACTAAAAAATATTTGTTTCGTACATGCCAAATCCCTTCTTTTCCTATATGATGAGGCACACAGAAATTTTGGTAAGCTTCTTGGAAGTATATTTGCGCAAAGCTTACGGACCATTCCCATTCTTTACTCACTTTTTACTAGTGAAGGGTAGCTAATTCGTCACAAATTCAGGGCCTAAAATGACTTTGTGGTGGCCAAATCCACACAGGCAGAAACCAGAAAATATAAATGCAGCTGAATCAAGCATCCAAAATAGGATGCAGATGGAAAAGAAATTTGATCTAAATTTTGAAATTCAGTGAACAAGCTGCCAAAGTTTTGAGGTCCCAGTACAATATATCATGACACCACATAATTCTCAAGAATTCAAGCAAGCTTGCAATCAAGGAACAGTCTTCAGTGAGATAAGAGACAAAGTTTTAATATAATCTTATTTCCTGCCTCTCCCCCTTTCTGAGAGGGTGAGTCTTTATGAACTAGACTGGCAAAGCTCTCAGCTTTGGAGCCTTCCCTGTGCTATCGTAGTAGGGTTTTTTTTGTGTTTGGGACACGAGAAGAGTCACTTAGTTATCATCTTCTGTTTCTCGTAACAAGATCATGAAGAGATTCAACAGAAGTTGTGAGTTTGAGAGCTGTGGGAGAGAACACCTTCTGGATGCTCTGTTAAAATCAAAGTTGCTTCATCTTGCTTTTGTTTTAAGGGACAAAACACATAATCAGGGAGGTTTTATCTATTATTTTTGTAGCAGAAACTTCCTAATCTTTCCTAGCACCTTTCTGTGGGAGAACAAAGGGAGAGTTTGCATGAGGATATAGTCAGTCAGAAAGGAATGCTAAGGCAAGCTAGATAATGGTGAAATTGATGTCTGAATTACCCTAAATAATGTTATCAGGTTAAAAGGAAAGATAGAAGTCGCCTTTACAAGCTCTTCCTGAATGCTCTCCCAGAAGAATGCATGATCTGCAAGGGAAAGAAAAAAGGCTGTTTAAGGCGAGCAAGGTTGGAGTCAGAACTTGATTGGATTTTGCTACATAATATATGTTGTGTAATTTGTTGTTTTCAAGGTGCTGGATTTACTGTCTAAATGAATCCTTCAACTGACATCACTAAAGCAAAGGAGTGATGCTGGCAATAAGTGACGCCAACTGACTTTTAGTGTTATGGCTAGAGTTAGAGCTGGGACAAGACTACGGCTCCAAACAGGCAGAGGCTTTGGGGTTGCTTAAAATGTGAACCTCAGCTTTGAATACAAAGAAGAAATCATCTTTGAAATAGACTCATCTTGCATTATATTAGTACTCAGGGAGAAGGGCTTTAGAGTTCTTGGAATAACTTCTTGCAAATAATATTATTTAGTATGAATATAAACATTTTAAGAATTCAATAATGAACTATTTATATTTACCATAAACATCTTTAATTAACAGAGTTCTTCTAAAAATTTTAAAACCACAATAATTATAAACTTAAAATCAGAACTCCTTGCTGAAAAGAAACAATAATCAATTTTACTGGGTTTTAATCTTCTCTGTAAATGGAACAGAGAACATACTTCTAGTTTGATGAATGGTAGAGACCACTACTACTGTAATTTTAAAATTATTCTATTTAAATTAATTGGATTATACATTAAAGAGTTTGCCACCGGCAGCAGGAAAGGAGATATATTTTGGTTATCACAGCCTGTAGCTCTAAATAGACAAGCTACAATTAAAAGGTTCAAGGCAGAAAAAAGAGATATGTTAATGGACACATTGCTGAAATTACTCCTTTAAAAGTAAAATTTTACACCAATTTAAATTAGGAATCTTGAAGAAAACATCTTGCTCCCAGATGGACAAACTTGGCAAAAAAATAGTAATAAAAAAACGAAAGGGTTTAACAACAGTTTGTCCAATGAAGGGAATAAATTGTACCTAAACTACAAAATAATAGATGCCAACCCAACGAGCACTTAAGCATATGCTTAATTGTAAACAGGTGAGCAGTTCATCTCTCTTTAATGAGACAACTGAGAAGTGAAATGCAGTTATGGGGCTGAGACCTAACATAAGCATTATTGACTAGAGTATTAATCAATTAAGAAAGCAATAAAAAAACAATGTTAGGTATGTACATGTTAAATATGTGTATTTGTGCTATCGTGTTTGGCAGATTTGCTTCTTCCATATGAACTGTGTAAATGAATCATACTGTCACCAGGGAGATGGATCACAGGTGGGTTTCATAACCCACCTGGCTTTCTTAACTTTAGCTTTAGCTAGCTTAAGCTATTCAACTAATCTCCCTCTGTAGCTGAAGGGAGATATTTCTAGAAGCCTTTTTACATTTTATCATCCTTAGGAATTACTGATCTCTCTCTTTCGACTATAAAAGGGGCCTAGGTGACTCAGCTTAAATTAAACTAGCTGTGTTTAGCTGGTTACAGTTAGGTGAAATGAAGCATCCCAGGGTCTAGTGTTAGAATGAATGAGACAACCATGCATGTATTGAACCTGATGAATCTCATTGCAGGAGATGGATGTAAGCATCGAGTTCTATTCCTTTTAACTCCAGTTACGCAGCATCTGTCACTAACAGCTTCTAGAAGGTTAGACAGCCCTGCCTCACAATGACACAAAGCAAAAATGAACATAAGCATTAAGTTGCTAGCCTGTATGTTTATTACTATGTGCAGTCCTATTGACATACGAAATTATTTACACTTACAAGATTGTAAAAAAAAAAAAGTAAGCTTGAGATCAGAACAATGGTGGATTGATGTGAGACCGAAACCTCTCCTGCCCACAAAGCAACAGCCTTCAGCATATATCATCTGGCTAAAATGGGTGAGGTGTACGTTGAAATGCATGGCCACTCATGCTATGTGATGTTCACTGGGTCATGCTAGGCGAATACCTTTTGCGACACACCTGGAGCCTGGCAAATGCTTTACAGCTTCGGTACTGATCCAATCAAGCACAGAAATAACTGGGAAATTACTCATGCTGAGAGGTGGATGCTTGCTGTTAATCTCAGCTTTTCAGATGTACACAGTTTGTCATCATTTTTCATTGTGGTGAATGTGTGTGTCTGGCCACTTCTGTTTCGCAATTGTCTGATGTTTGCTATGGACTCTCTTTTTCAGCTCATGTGCTGCAATCATTCACTTTTCACTTGAAAGGACTTAATCAGACAAAAATCCCTTCAAAACCAATTTCACTGAAGAAAACACCTAGGCAGGAGAAGCAAACATATGAGGTAGGATGGAGAGGAATGTGCTCTGACCCTGAAACATCTGCTCTTTTAAACGTGATGTTACAAATGTTTAACCACATGTGCATCTTTCACTCTCGAAAGCTCAGCCAAGGAGGAGGAGATGGGGAGTAAGAGACAAAGAAAATGGGATATTTAATTATGTTTCCAGATGATACTGAGCAGTGAGGTGCTGCAAAATTATAGGTGATACTGGACAAGGAAAGTAATATGAAAATACCTAGTAAGGCTGAAAGTATGGGCAAAATTATATGCATTTGGGACAAACACACAGTTGTGTATCTACAGAAAACCTCACAGAAATATGAGTACTAAAAGTAAAGCCAGAAAGGAATTGAATAAAATTGCAGTTTGCAATACAGTGTGTCAGCACAGGTATGCACATGCTTGAGCCTGAATATGCCTTATGTCACTGCACTTTTCTCATGTACAACCGAAGCATATGCCTAAGTATTTTATTAAACAGGAATAGTATGTCTACTACCACAACGGATGGATTTAGACCTGTTTCTAAATGAGGGCTTCTGCCATTTAAAAAAGAAAATGCAGGCAAGAAATGCAGAAGCGCTATCTCACTAAGCCTCTCAAAGAGGTGTTGGCAGGTTCTCTGCCCACAGTTACTCAGGGCTCTGGCAAGACAATTGTTTTTATTCCAAGTTCTGAATGAACAGAAATAGTGCTGAAGCAGAAATGAGAAATAATAAATGAAATATAAGATGAAAAATCTGGCCTAGCTCTCTCAAGTAATCACCTTCAACGTTCTTCTGTTGCTTTAGATCACAATAGTGAGTGCTACACTACTCCCTGTGTGCGTGAAACTCTGGAGAGAACAGTCTTCATCTGGCAAAATAAAGACTCTCAAATCATCTTGGAACACAGGTAGGTTTTGACACCATTTTTCAGTTAAAATAGCCATAAGAGATGCAAGTCTCCATCTTAAACAAAGGCAAATGCAAGTTCCTTAAATATCTGTATTGTCTGCAGAGCACTGGTTGGGTTGATACTGTACTGGATACTGCGTGCGCACAGAGCAGAGGTAAGCTCCCACAAAGAAGTAGTAAGACGAGTGTGCAGGAGCAGGCTAGGAAGGAAGCTTCCCCACCACCTGACGGAGCCTCGGTGCGTGGAACTGACTTTGGGGCCAAGTATTAGGATATGAATAACAGCGTTGAGGTGGCTTCCTGTATTCCAGGAAGCAGAACTTTGTCCTATCTCGTAAAGGAATAGAGTTTCACAAAAGGTGTTTGCGAAGTAGGTCTAGCAGAGCACGACTGAAGCCGTGCTGGGATGCAAACTGTGGCAGAACTGCGGTGTGGGCAGTCAGGAAGTCCAGGCTCCCTGAAGGGGGACAAGGGCAGGCAAGGGGCAGGGTGCATATTCAGGCCAGGATCAACAACACTGAAAAGCAGTTGAGTCACAGCTGAAGAATAATACCGTACAGACCATGGAAGCAGGAGTTCAGGGGAAGTTAGGCATGTCAGGTGCTCTGTGTGGTCATGGTTGGTTTTCTTCTGCAGTGGAGACACACAAAGAACCTCACTCCACCATCACCATTACTCCCCAACTGGAACAGCCATCACGTGCAGCCGTGCTGAGTTCAGATTGTTGTGCAAATCCAAAAACGGGTTAAAAGCGGCTACCACAGCACATTCAAAGTTCTGTACAAACATTAATTAGCCTTCCCGTGAGACAAGCTGGTCAATTGATTATTCCAGTTTTCAAAGAGACAGGGCTGAGGTGAAGGCTGTGGAAGGGTCCCATCACAGGCAGGTACACGAAAGGATGAAACCTTGTGAAATTTCAGCTCGCTTTTTAAAATCAGGGGTTTGATTCACTTTACAGATATCCTCCCCCCCTCCCCCCAGAACAGAAATTTCTCGCTTCGTGGAGGAAGAATTTGAAAAATACCCCTCTCGTCGAAATTTAAGAGCGGGGGCGACGGGAGGTAACAGTGGTACAAACCTCTTAAAAGACGCAATGACGCTATTTAGCTGCAGGATAAAAGGCAACAGCGAACTCGGACCATCACCTATCGAAGGTTAATCACTTCTTAGGGTACAGCACTCTCTAATTGTGCTTACTAATGAAGACTGGTACAGCCATTTAGCTTTTCCCAC
>NW_009260944.1:609495-696974 GCF_000687185.1 Egretta garzetta | reverse complement strand
CCTTCAGGCGGCGTTTTCAAGACCAGCCGCTGCGTTCGGCGGTAGCGCTGGGGACGTCACCTCAAAAGAGGGTGAGGGGAAGGCGGTGGGCACTGCCTTCCCTGCCCTCTAAGGGCACGGCGCGATGCTCGCTGCTGGCTTTGCTGACCTGGAGCTCCAGCTTCCCAGCGGTTGGGACGGCACGAACCATACTGGCTGTGAAGGATCCTGCTGAGGGAGGTTTCCTGTTCATCTCTCTGGCATCCTGTATCCGATGCCAGCCGCCTGCCCTGCGTGGGGATTAAGGGGCGTTTCACGCAGGGACATTGATCAGCTGCTTTTATCTCAGGCACGCTCATCTTG
Organism: Egretta garzetta; assembly: GCF_000687185.1. Taxonomy (NCBI): domain Eukaryota; kingdom Metazoa; phylum Chordata; class Aves; order Pelecaniformes; family Ardeidae; genus Egretta; species Egretta garzetta. Next base: position 696,632 of record NW_009260944.1, on the reverse strand, counting down.
GTTGTCAGTGATTTGCTGCGAGATGACATTGACTGAATAAGGACTGGTGCGTCTTCGAGGGAGGGAGGGTGAACAGATCTGCCCACTGCTGCTCTTGTTCCCTGGGAGTTATCTTTAGCAGCTAGATTTAATCTAGGAGCTTTGGGATTGGTTGCAGTGCTGGCCTGAGCCTTGTACCAGTCGCCAGCACTGTTACAAAATGCTGCTGGGTCACAATGGCAACCCGAACCTGTTGGGCCTAATTTTGCACGTGCTTTTCCACTGGTTTAAGCTCATTTACTGCAATTAGGAGCCTGATTTGAACTTGCCTGACTGCTTGGGAAAAACCCCAAGTGAATAATGGCAGATCCAGTATGGAACTGGCTGCGGCAGCGAGGTCCTGGCTTCGCTCCATACACGAGAGTGAGCGTGGCCACATCTGGGTTTTTTCCCCTTACTGCGGTTCCAGGAGGGAATAGGACAGGGAATCTGTCTCTGGGTATTCTGTCTACCCTGAGCTCATCATAGATGCTAAATTCATTCTGTGTTAACCACCAGATGGCAACCATATTTTTAGTTAATATTAAGGTAGGTGGTAAAGGCTGAGCTCCTGGCCTGCTGATGGAGTTACTGCATTTAGTGGTGCAGCTTGGAGCCAAGTGTGGCCTGCCAGGCCCTTCCCCGGCTTCTTATCTGAACACACAGGTTCTTTTCCTAGGGAGAGAATTTTCCACAAAGTCTTCTCAACTGGAGACCCAGTTCACTTCCTTGCTTATTCCCTGGTGGTGATTGGGGATGTGGGAACGACAACAGTAATAATAGAGAGTTTAGCCGTGTATTGCTGCTAATTTGCACAATCTAAAATCAGTTGTCTCTTCACACAGGAAAAAGCACAGCTCCTTTTCCCTCTAAGGAGAAAAGGAGTACAAAATGCAAAGCACTTGCTTAGTAAGTTAACACAAATTCTTTGGCTGTTGTTACCCTAATGCAAATGAAACAACTTTGCTCTCTGGGCTCTCAAAAAAGAAAAAAAAAGTCATTGCTTGCTTCATCGTCTGACTGGTCCCTTCATAACCCTACAAATTCATCTCTAGTAATTCCTATTCCTTGGAGTGTTAGGTGTTTTACCCTTGATTCTGAGGGGCAGGCTTTCAGCGAGGCAAGCATGTGAACATGAACTTTCAGCTCATGAGGAAGGATACAGCTGAATACGAAGTGCGGAGGAAGGTGACTGTGGTTATGGCACCATAATGGTGTTAGTCTTGTGGTATTTTGTTCTAAACTGTGATATGCGATACCGTGTTTAGCAGGAAGGGTAAACCATGTGTCTGGAGATAAGGACAAGGTGTTTAAAAAATAATAATGGAAAAAAGGTAAGTAGAAGCGTGCAGAGGTAGATCTGGGTACGCAACAGACCAAGCACTTAAAAATGTTTTAGATTTTGGTGAAGGGATGCTGAGTGGCGTTGAACTTTCCTTTTTGAGGCTAGTATAATTTGAGGCTTAAACAAGCTGACAGTGTTCCTTTTACGTATCCTCTTTCGATTTGAATCTAGAATAAAAATTCTTCCCTTCAGAGTGGTATCTCCTTCCCAACTTGAGCCCTGAGGCTTTGGCTTCAGCAATTCCCTTCATGGTGAATTTAAGCCTTGTGTTAGGCAAAGAATGATGTCTTTTTGTTCAATGCAGAATTTGCACTGAAACACTGTACACATCCTTTTTTTCCCTTCTGAGATGGCTATTATGTAAAGTATGTAAGATATTCCTTCAGAAGTACTGTTTGTTTTGAGCCTTTCAGCAAAACTATTAGCTATTTTTGGAAGACACTTTCTCAGTTCCACAGGAAATACGGGGCAGAATGGTTGACTATGCTGTTTGCAAATGGACTGTGCACCCTTTTAACCTTTCTCTCTCTATTCAAAGGTAGCCTCAAGTACAGTACTTGGCAATAATTTGCCCATTGTCCAGTGGAATGTATGAAACAAGTTGATGCCTCTGTCCAGAGGAAACCATCTATCAGAAAGGACACATGCACCCGTTACTAACTCAAGTATCATCCTTTGCAACTAACAATTAGGAGATTTAGGCTGGACGTCGCACTTTCATCCCATAGTTAGCTTGAAGGAATTTTCAGAGCGAGATGTTGAGCTCTGAACCTTTCATAATTCTAAACTTCTTAAAATGGAGTAAAATTGTAATGCCTGCAACATCATGGTGTCTTGGAGAGAGCCTAGTGTTTGCAGGCTCTTTTAAACTTTGCCAGTAAGGATTTGAAGGGTTTTTTTTCCCGTGTCTGTAATCCATCTCAGTGAAAACTTATGCTTCTGCTATGTGATCAATTTTTGTCTTATACTTTTGAAATTTTAAAAAATTTCCTCAGTTTCCATAGTTCTTATTTTGCTCAAAGTGTGTCCTGTTTCTGGATGTGCAGACTGACACATCCAGAAGCCTTTCTGCTTTGAACAAATTCAAACAGTGTCTGGATGACTTGATGCAAGCCTGGTGTGAGGGTAATTCCTCTACAAGGTTCCAGGAGGGGGTTTTGTTGCTTTGCTGGCAGTCCGGGTCCCCAGATGTTTACACACATCTATGTTTGCAACGTTCCCCTGATTAAACCTCTGTCAGAGCAAAGTTCTGCTCTCCTCTGGCTGCACAGTCCAAGGAGGCAGGCCTGTATTCCTGGTCCTACAGGGCTAGTGTGACCATAGCTATTGGTGGCCAGGCTTGATGATGCTTATTTCCTGCCGGCTACAGTGCAAAAAAAAAAAAAAAAGGCTTATACGCCAGTAAACCAAAGGCTTTGCTAAAGAATTTACAGCCCAGCAAGGAGAAATAACCAAGGACACTGGCCCTAAAAAGGAAGGTGGAGGACTGCTTTTGGCAGGCCACTGTGGCCTGATGTCCCAATGTTTTTCCAATTAATTTGCCTCCTGTAACAATTGTAGCAGCACAGGCTGTGTCCAGAAAGTATCTTTTCCTTTCCCAGAACCTTAGGCTTTGTTTCCTTCCCCTTGTAATCCCTTGCTGGACATTAGGAGCTTGTAACTTTGGTGGAACAGGGTTTGCAGAAGGCATGGATTGCATTTTGAGTTTACCCTGATAAGACTTTTTCTTCCCCTGATACGAAGTGCTCCAATAGGTGGAGCACGGCAGGTGGGAACACCTAGGATGAACTCTCAGCCCTGTTGAAGTAGGTGGGAGTCTATACCAATGAGCAGCACCCAAGAACCTTAAACCAAATTTAAATACAACTGTCTTCAGGATTTAGCTGTTGGAGGCTGCCTGATCTGTAGAACTTCTGCAGATGGGGAGGGAGGCTTTACATAAAAAAAATGGTAGTTGCCAAATGCTCCCTTATTGAGAAGGAAGTATCCCATCTACCTACTTGGGAGGAGGGAAGTTCCTTATTGGTTTTCCTTTGGGATCCTTTTGTCTCTTCCAAGCTTCTATGGTTTTTGCTTGGCTTTGTCACCAAACCATCCTACCCTGTGCATCTGCCTTGTTGTGCCAGTGAGGTACAAAAATCCTGGAGAGCTACAAGAGTTGTTTTTTTGCTGATCCATCATGAAACTTTCTGGGTTTCTTTTTCTTGGAGAACTCCTCAGAAGACAAGGAAAGGGCTTCTTATTTTATATCTTCTAGCTTGCTTTCTCAAGAAGGCAGGGCTTAGGTGACAGGTAGAGTCTCAAAGGTACTTTGTGCCTAAAGGTTGCTGGAAAACAGGCACTGGCTAGTGGAGGGAGATCTGAATTAATGCTCCTAAGGTACAGATGATTCCAGTATGAGCTCAGACTGTGTTACTGGGTATCAGATAATCTGCATCGGGCAAAGAGGAGGTGAAATAGGAAACCAGGCTCCACATGTTTCCTTGCCCATGGAGTGGTTTGATTGGCAGGGTGCTTCCAGTGACCTGCTGGAGGTGCCTGTCTGTCTGGGTGTCGGCAACAGATTTTTTTTTTTTTTTTTTTTAATTTTTTAATTTTATGGTTTTTTAAGAAGCAGAATCTCGCAGGTGGATGAATTTTCTGATTGGAAAAGGCCCAGACCTGTTCCTGGTCACTGTAAGTTTGAGTCTTACAGCCAGTGGTCTTCAGTGCCGTTCTTGTGAGATCAGGTCCATCTGTAAGACGGCTTTTCAATGAAGACTCTTGGTGAGGCTCTAGGCAGGATAGAGTTAGTGTTACAGAACTCATCTGACAGGAGGGGTGCCATCAAACTTGTCTGTCCTTTCCCTCCATCACTCATGCTGATTGTTAAGCCAGGTTTTGTGTTCCAGGCACAAATGTTTTTTGCAACATCACAAATGCTCTGGGCACGTGACTAACAAATGATGTGGCTAGCCGGGCCCTTCAGGAAGGCTGCGTGCAGCCTGAGGTGTTCAGCATCTAGCCAGGCTGAGGTCTTTGGGAATGATGCAAGCTTTCCTTTGTTCCTGACTTTGCACAGAGACACAAGCCCTGTTGCTTGGGACCAAATGTATCCTAAAGCTCTGGTTTTAGAAAATTTGGAGTGACAAGAGGGTAACTTAGGTTGACAGGTGTTAGAATGGCTATTTTTTCTCCATTCTTGTGATGGTGACCAGACATCTCAGCTGCCTGCTGTGCGAGTTCTGCAACTTCACAAGGATCATCTTATGGTCCTGGCTGTCTACCTGTGCATGCAGGGATCGGACTTTCTTCCCAGAAGTGCTGTAATGGCAACTTGACATTATCATGAATATAGGTTCGATTTGCCCAAGCAGAACAGACTTGTTAGCCCTGTTGTCTTCAGCTGGCCACAGCTCAGCGTGCAGGGCTCCCTAAGTGGGCTGGCAAAGCCAAGGTGTGCAGACCAGCTACTTCTGCTGTGAGATAAGGCTGTATTAACGTTGACCAGCAGACTATGCGTTCTCCACCCCAGAGCAATGAGATGGGAACAAATATTAAAATACGAATAAAGCTTCCTCTGAGAGCTGCTGGCGAGTGGAATAGAGCATCAAGGTCCATTTTGACGTCAGCCTGTGTTTCAGCCTTCCCTTGAGGGACTGTGTGTTTCCTTTTCTCCAACAGCTGCAATATTGAATGCATGAGTGCCAGCAAACCTGTACCATTCTGACATTTGTACTGCTGAGTTAAGAGGGCCTCTCTCACAGGAAGGTTTTGGAAGAGAGAAGAAAGTCATTTATGTTGTCTTGTTAGTTAAAATCAACTTTAAATATGGTATTAGTTGACTATTTAATACTGCCAGAACAGGAGTGAGGAACTGCTGCGGAATCGCCTGAACTGTTGGCAGCAGTGCAAAGGGTGAATAAATCTTGGCAGGTGTTTTTTCAGCAGGTGCATGCAAGTGACTGATGGACCTCAGACAGTTCAGGTTTCCTTTGGAACATCTCCTGGCCTTGCTAGTCTCTGAAGCTTCTTGGTCTTCACAAAGCTGGCAAGTGCTGCGGGGTAGCTCCTGTCCTTTATTCCTAGAGAAAAATTAGAATTACAGTTATTAGAAAATAGGATGAATGATGCTTTTTTTGTTTGTTTGTTTGGGGTTTTGTGTATTAAGTTACATTTTTATTACGCTAACTTGCTTGCATAGTTTTGTTTCTTAGCTGCTACTCGGAAGGCACCTCTCTTTAGATTTCTAGTTCTGTGGTCTGAAGGAACAGCCCTGGTAAATGGCAATAGAAACTGTCCAACCTGAATATGTTGTACAGTTGTTTAATTAATTTTTTGCTCTTCACCCTTCCCCCCCTTATTTCTAAGTTTCTCCTTGATTATGTTGGAGCTTGCATTCAGGAAGGGTTTGGACGCTAGTTATATTTTGAGGAAGACTTGGAAGCCAGAGCTTGGGGCGTTACACAGACCTAGAGAGAGGTCTTGCAGAATTGCTGTGAATGCAAGTACACATGTATAACACAGATTTTTCTACTATTTAAGCTGTGCTGGAGTAAACTTTGTGCAGACCTGTGGCTGGCAAGTTTTTGAAAGTCTGCATTTTTAGAGGGGTGCAGTTAGGAGAGTTATGACTTTTATGAAAGCCAGACAGTGTCGCCTTTCTTTTTGTCTCTTTCTTTAAACGAAAGGAGAAGTCTGGGTGGCAGTTTGTTCTTAATATAAGCTGCCAGGCAGGATGGAGAGTGCAAACTTTACCAATAAGGAGGAAAACAGTACTTAACAACAACTAATCTCTCTGTGAAAACCATGGGCTTCATTCAATGTCTTGATGATACACAGATATCAAAGTCTGAAGTACCGGCCTCTGCAAGGATTTGACATGCAGATTCAGAAAGCTGGTAGCCTGTTCTGAAACGATTTATTTTTTGGTAATTCTTCATTGATTATGTTTGATTTGTGTTTTTTAAGTAGGTTTAGGACCTTTTGTTAAATTTGCTTTAAGAGCTATGCTAGTTTCTCGGTTCTTTTCAAAGTTACCTTTTCAGGAGGGAGATCAGAGGTTGATATAGCTGAAGTTACAAACATTTTTCACTGGGCAATTGCTAAGACTCTGCTTTGAAACTGTTAGACAGGACTGCAATGCTTGTTTGCCAGCAAGGACGGAAAGGGAACTGCAGTTGAACAGTAACTGCGGTGTTTGAAAACACAGCTAAAAGTGTTTATGTTTTGGTGGTGGTTTGGGGGGTTTTTTTGTTGGTTTTTCTTTTTTTTTTTTTTTTTTTTCTACTTCATGCTACATGGCTTGATTGCACATTTTATCAGGCCAGAAACAACGTGTGACTTACCTTCAAACTCAGCTCTGAGTTGGTTATTTGCAGAGTGGACAAGCAATTATCTCCCATTGGATTTATTTGGAATGGTGCCAGTGACAGATGTGAACATACACTGAATAAGGTGTAAAGACTGACATTTGAAGAAAATGTAAATCTCTGCATCTTTTTCCTTAGCGGAAATGCCGGTCCTGTAGCTCTCTAGTACTGTTGTAAATAATGTTACCCATTCCTGTAAGTTCTAGTAAGTCTTTTGATCCTGCCAGCTCTGGGATTCTGAATGTCGAAGGACCAGCCTTATTTATGTTCCTACTTCCTCAGCCATTGTGGGGAAAAAAAGGGCAAAAATGGGGGGAAAAATAGTATATTTAAAAAATGCAGGCAGTTCCCATCCTGGAATCTGAATGTTAAGCTCTTTAATTTTGAATTTTCAAACTGTTGAGCTGTGTCTTGGGGAGACGCTTTCTTCCCCCCTGTCTGTGGGTAGAATGTGACACCTGTGGTCCAAATGTTGATTCTGACACAAGAGACCAGAAAGAGGATTGAGTTATTGTGGCAGGGGACAGCATGTTGCAAAGGTTGCTTTGAAAATGTATTTTGGAAAAATTCGGATGAGAGGGATGGCAGGTTCTGTGAGAGAAACAATACTCAGGGAAAGCTTAAATTTGTTCAGATGGAGAAATATATTTGGGTTCTGTGTTGAAACACTCCTTAAGGTATAGGTTCTTCAGTGGAGGAGTGAAGTGACTATTCTTCTGTGTATTGAACTGACTTCCACAGTGGAATACTAGGGATTCTTCTCTTTTCTGTCTGTTTGGACTGAACAGCCATTGCGAAAGGCCAAGCCAGCTGTGTGTTAATAAACTTGAGCCACTGAAAGAATGTACCCACTCTGATAATGTTTCCCTCGTCATGCATACAGACAGCATGACTGCTTGTTAGTATCTGCAGTATGATTGTGTTATATATTAGCAAAAAAGGCCATTCCCTATCCTGAAATGATTCCAATGTAAATATTGGACAGTCTCAGTTAATTGAGATACTCTGGTTTGTTTCAGTAAAATTCTGTCTTCCAGAAGACTTAAAAAGGGTTTTCAGATATTTTTGCAGAGGTTTGGTAAGGACGGTTTGGTAGGCAAGGTGCAGGGCTACTTTTGAACAGCAAGATTTTTATGAAAATACATAAGCTTAAAGAGATTGGCTTTCTTTGGAGAAGAGCAGCTGTATGTGCTGGACTGGGAGGGGAGGCTTTGGAGACTGACTGTGGTGTGGTGGTGGGGGGGTCAGAGAAAGTCAGAGGGGTGGTGTGATCAGTCAGTCGTAGAGCCCTGTAGTAGCACTGCTACATCCAATTGCTCGTGGTCTGGGTCTTGTCTGTGAATGGGTATCGGAGTCAGTTGCTAGACTAGAACTTCTTGCCAAGCTGGAGGCTTTTGCTCTCCTTATTCTCTGACCCTTGGTGAACATAAATAATTCAGGGAGGAAGTGTGCGTTATCAGGGCTGGACGCCCTTACAATGAGGCTGTGGGTATAGTAGGTGAAACGAGCTGTGCTGGATGAAGGTGATTTACTTGGAGCTGTGGTGGTTTTAGCTGGAGTGTGTTCCAAGCTGTCAGTCCCAAATCTCCAGTTGAGGCCTTAATTTTTAAGGAGGCTCTTTGGGGAGTGCCTTGTGGCGCTGTTCCTCTCCATGGACAACGTGGCCCAGATTCTCAGCGAGTACTCTGGCAAAGAAGACGGTGGGCTTACACCCATTCACAGCAGGAGAACTTGGCCCATCAAGCCCAGTTCTCAAATTTGCTCTTACTCATCCTTCAGCTCTTCTGAAATAGAAGCAGTCCTCTCAGGTGGAAAGGAAGAAGAGCTGTTCAAAAGCCCTTTGGGAAGAGCCAACAAGAGCCAATCATCTGTGGTGCTCCATATGTTCCAACCTCAATGGGACAAGCCACACTCTGCAACCCACCCTGGCCATGGAAGGCAGCTGTTCCTAAATCTTTCCCCCCGTGTCTGATCTATTGCGGCTGTCACCTTCTGGCTCAGGGAGCCCCAACAGCTGATGCAAATTTTTCCTTTGCTCTGTCATGCATGTTACATGTTCCAGATCTGCCGTGCATTTGAGAAACTCGTATCCTTTTTCAGCAAGGTGGTTGTGAACCCGTACAGGAGCTTTCCTAGCCTCTTAAGGGCTCTGTATCCAGCCTGTCCCTTCTGGAGCCCCTCTCTAACATCATTCTGCCTTATAAAAGCTCCTCTGCCCCTCTCCCTCCAAGCTAACACCTGCTGCTTTATCTCTTTCTCCAGCTCAGGCATGGCCCCAAATGCCTTTTACGTTTTGTCCTGATTTGGTTGCTTCATTTTGCATTAGGGCCTGCATAAAAATAAAAATACTTCTTGCAAGTGTATCAGCATTTAAAATGAGTGTTGCAGAGGAGGAGGTGGAGGACTTGAGAAGGGGGTTTGTGCAAACAGCACTGTTTATGCTATCTATTCCTCGTACTAGTGTTACTGTTGGCTATAGATAGGGTTTAATTAAGCTATGTTAAATGCCTACCCAAGTAATAGACATTGATGTCGCTGAAATCCTGTTCTCTGGAATGTCACATTGATGCCAGCTGAATTAAGTGATGCCATTTGGCCTTACTGACTACAGAGCTACGATGTAGCTACTACCTAGCTCCACAGTTGTGCCCGCTTTTCTTGGTCTCTCATTTGATATCTGCGTAAGGCTGGGGCCGGCACGAGGTAGAGTGGAAATTTACCTGCTTTCTTTGAGACTATTTGACATTTCCTGCTTCTTTATTTTCAGGTTGTTGATAGATACATATTCTCCCCAGTCTCTGGTTTGCTGAAAAGCAGAAACTCTGAGGAACTCAGTGTTTTTATGTGCCTACTTTGAATAAGAGCAAACCAAGTGGGGAAAAAAAAAATCCCAGACAATTATGAATTAGTCATACAACCACATATGGCCAAGATGGTTGCCCAAGCACACCTAAGAGCTGTGTGTTCAGTGGTCTGTCTCTTGGGTGGTTATGCGGTAGAGTTATAGACATGTGCAGCTTGTGCACCTCGGTCTCAACAAACCAAGGCTGAATGGTCAAGGTGACCCTAATGGAGCTTGTGTGTCTTCTGATGAAGCTGTGAGTTTTCAGCACCTCTGGTATTAGGCCACCTGCTTAAGGTGTCAAGGTTGAAGCATTTGAAGTCTGAAAACTGACTTAAGCTCTTAAGATTCTTAATGTCCCACATTTCTCAAGGTAGGTGCCTGCATCTGGCTCTGGATTTGGTCTGGTGGAAGTCACTACTTCCAAATGGTTATCTTGCTGCCCTGTTTCCTGCTCTGCCCACCTGCTGCTGGAGCACTTTATGCAAGTCTCCATCCACTTGCCTCTGGATAAAACCTTGTCTTTGTCAGACCAACAGTTTGAACTGACCCAGCTATTCCCACTGGGGCAGCAGTTTCATGTCACTCTTAAACCGCATCTGCCACCAAGATGTGTCATCTCCAGCTGCCTCTTTTCTCCTCCTTTCTGCATGCTGCTGCCCCGTTACCATCCCTCTGACCGTGCTGCTTTACCTGTTTTTCTTTCAAACCTGTCCTTATAAATAGGTACATTTGATAGTACGTTCTGGATGGGGAGACTAGAGGGGCAGCAACAAGCACAGGGCCAGGGGAAAGACAAGCAATTCAGGGTGCTCAAGAGAGCATCTGCCCCAAGATAAAGGTAGAATGGAAGTAAGCCCAAGTTTGACCTGATGCAAGCACGGCTAAATCAGCAGGACCTCAGTGCCTGAGCTGGGACAGTGGCCTCTTTCCCAGCTTAGCTCAACTAGACCTATACCTTTAGCTTGACTAGACCTATACCTAGCACCTGACTTCTTAATTTCACATTTTCTTTCCTTTATATTCTGACTCTCTGAAACCCCTGACCAAAGGATATAAAATAGATGAGAAAAAAAATTGAAAGTGAAGTCTAAATGACATTTTCCAGCGTTTGTTTTTATTCTTAGAAGCTTGGGTGATGGAAAAAGCAGGACATTTCCATGGTCTTCCTGAAGATAAATAGGAGGCTGAAGAGTAAGGACTAGGAAAGGGAGATAGCTATGCTTTCTTTTTAACTGCTAAAATCTGCCAAGCAAAGGAAAAGAATAAATGAAAAGCAATATGTTTTCCTGATAAACTTTCATAAAACAAGGCAAGCTCATGTATTTATAGGAGAAAAAAGTCTGCTTAGCACAGGGAGTTAGACCTGGAGGGAAGATGATGTATCAGTCGAATGTTTGGGGATGGGTGAGAGGATGGGAACATAGATATATCTGAGGAAGAAAAAAGCAAGAAGTAATTCTTGTTTCAGTTCCTTGTATACTGTTAGTTATAGCCAAGAATGACCCCTTGAATTTATGCTAGGGTACAAGGTTAGTACCTGGCAGGCATAATGCAAAATTACCAAAAGAAATGAGAGAGTTATAGGCGTAACATAACAAGACTGAATCAGCTAATGCAGCAGGAGCCTTTAAAAGAAAGCTGGTTTTGGAGGTGCTTGAATGGCCTAGGGGTAGACAGACACTGAACTGCATGCAAGTATGTGAGTGTAGCACGATGTGACTGCAGAGACCAAACTATGACATCATGTCAGTGAGAAGAGAAATTGCTTTTCTATACTGTCTGTCACAGCACTGCTTCTGCTGTATCGTGACTTAATTTAGACTTGAATGATGCTGGAAGCTATACTGCAAAAAGTGTGGGTGGAGGGGGAGGGAGAAACAACCTAAAATGTTGAAAACGGTCAAAAATCTTCATATAAAAATGCTGGAATAACGGGATTTGGGTCAGTCCTATATGCACATTGGGGGACCCAGCCAGTTCACCAGCTCAAGACTTGTCCCTCTTCTAAGTCCCCTCTGTGTGAGAGGAGATTGTTGGTTTGAGCTCTGTGGTTACTTACCTAAGAGAACCTTTCTGCTTAACTGATTTGCCATGTGCAAAGGTGGTGAGAGAGAATGCTTGCAAAACATCCAGAGAACTGAGTATTTATTTGTGTGTTTTTGTAAACATGCTGTAGGATTGCCTTGAGGAAAATAACGCTTGCCATCCTGGAGATGTACTGTGTATTTCCCTAAACTGCCAGTATGGCTGTTTTCTTGTGGAAAGCAGTCCTTCTAAAGGCTGATATTAGAAATATAGAAGGTACATTAATTTTCTCTTGCAACAACAAATACGGATTTAAAGCTAGATCTTTGCTTCTACTCAGATCTCAGTTTAGATCAAACAACTAATATTCACCTATTTCCATGGCTGGCTTTTTGTTGCTGTAGTGTTGGGCCAGTCTCCTACTTGCACTGACTTTTCGTTGTTGTGAAAACAGTTTGAGAGGTTCGTGCTATACCGTGATCATTTCTGAAAGTCACTTGAGGGATTTTTATCTAGTTGTAACTACATCATTAATGTTAGTGCTTTGTCTTAACAGGTAAGGCTCTCCCGTCACCCCCATTTTAATTATTTTTGTTTTGTTTTTAATGTAAGTGGCAGCAAAAGTCAGTTGTTGCTATCAAATGGAAAAACTTTGTCTTTACCCTTGATTGCCAGACTCCTGGCTGAATTCACGGTAAATCTCCGAGCTTGGGCTGGCCAGCATGGGTGAAAAAACTCCCCCCGCTCCCAGCCCGTTCATGCGCCTTGGTAAGCTGACTGTGACTTACTGCACGTAAAGGGGAATGAGGAGTGAGGCTGCAGCTGTGCAGATTAATGAAATCTAACTGATTCTCTTTCTGGGACAAAAGAGAAAGCAAAATGTTGTTGCAGTTCCTTGCCACCTTAATTTTGTGGTATTTGATGGGTGCTAACAGCAGTTTTCCTTTTCTGCTGGTTCCTGTTACACCCAGTGGGTGCCAAAGCCTCTTTTTCAGTTCCTACTCAAAGGCAAGTCTTACCAGGGACCGGTTAATGTTCAGAAAAGCAGTCTGTTGTGATGGTAAAGAGTCTGAGCGGCTTCTCCTTCAGTATCCCAATGTACTGACTTTGACAACTGCAGTACACTTTGACAACTGCAGTACGGTATGGATGCCAATGACCTGAACAACTTACCAGGGAAGGAGGGGAAAGTGATGCTGCTAGTGCCTCTCAAGATGATTTTCTTCCACACAGGGATAAATGATTCATCCAAAGTCACTCTTAAAATAGGTGGGAAGTTGCCCAGAGTGGCTGGGGGCAGGAACACTTTCATTCAGGACTGCAGTAAGTTGCTATCCAGCCAGGTATCCCTGGGTATACCAGGAAACTCTTGCAGCAAAAGTGCCCTTTCTGCAGTGCTCATGTCCTGTTCTGGGGACTGACTCCACAAATGGACTGTTTGGAGGCTCTGGAGCATAATACTCCCAATTACATTACCTGCAGGGTCACCGTGCCCTCTAATGCAGCTTGCAGCCAAAGAGTGGCTTTGCCCTGTCATAGTTATATGCTTAAAAGGCATTACTCTGATTACCCAGGAGGGCAGATTAATGGGAGTTGGTGGATAATTGGAGGAAGGGAGAGGTGCTTGGGAGGTGAATTTGAGTTGGCAGACTTGTTATGCAGAACAGTGCAGTCTGCTTGTGAAAAAGTAAACCAAAGAAACAGGTCTGGGGGAACTGTCCTGCCTTGAAGAGCTTGAGGAGGCAGATAGCAAGGTGCTTCCATGGGAAGCTGGGTCATTTAAATTGTCACTAGTGAGTTGTGGCTGAGATATTCAATAAAGTCTTCTGGAATCAAATGTGGAAAAAATAAAAGATCCTTCTCTATCTCCAGATTTTGGCAGCTAAATTGGAATTGCTCTAAACCCTCTGTTTTCTAGCTCCAGCCTTCTGCCATAGTGTAAGAGGAGCAGAGTCCTACCTGGTGGGACACTGGGATCGCAAATGGGAGGCAGTTAGATGTTGCACAGCAGCCTGATCTCTGTTCCAGCTGTGAGTGGGCAGGGTTGGTGAGGAGTTGCCCATCTCTTTGGTGAACAGAAGAGGCCATGTGGCAGAAGGGAATGAAGGAATGACCTGGCCACCTTTTTAATGTCTGGTGGCTGAGAACAGCAGTGTGTTGGGAGTTGTACAAACTGCTTGATAAGGAAGGGAATGGAAATGGTCTCCCAGTTGCAGAAGATCTGATCATGTAGAAGAAACAAATATGTTTGAGAGCTGAATGGGAACAGGATCCAACTGCACTCTGAGTAATGAAGAGTGGGGGAGAGTGAGGGCTGGCGTGGGGCTTCCAGAGGAGGAAACGAGACTTTCTTCTGGGGGAGTGACACTAGTGCCAGTTCTTAACTAAAGGAGTATTACTCTAGAAGGAGAGGAAAGAAAGGGATTGCCAAAGAAGTGCCTAGAGAGTGATGGTCTGCCTTGTCTTTCTGAAACACGTGTTTGCAGGGGCCACATCCTGCCCTTGAACAGACTCTTAACACCACTGCTGACCTTGGCAGGAGGCTGCATGTGCAATGCTAACCGTGCCTGTCCTCAAAGCCCTGGAGACACAGATATGTGTGCACCCTGGTCCAGCGAAGTAACACAAGTTGGTTTCCTGGGTGAGTTAAAGTTCACCATCATGAATGGGGCTGTGAATGAAAACCAGGGTGGGACAGTGTAGTGGCAGGCCTTGGAAATAAAGTCCTTCTTGAGATCCTGCAGTACCTGCCTGCCAGTCTCTGGTGATGGGCAGTGGGAGGCAAAGGGACAGCTGACCCAGTGTTAGGGGAGGCACCCTGCGGCACATTCTTCAAGCCTGGGGATGGCACAGGTCCGAAGCCAGTCATGCAGTAGTTGTGGAAGGGTATCAAAAGCACTGATGGATATTTTTAGCCAGAATAAGTAGGGGCAAGGGTTGAAGGAGTGAGAAAAAAATCAGCTGTTCTTGTGTTTTCAATCTCCTGATGCTGAGGAACCAGGTCTTCTCTTCAAGGGATGACTAATTAACTCTTGTTTCATGGAATGGAGAACAGAAAGCAAAGCTTCCTTCTCTGTTCCCCCTTGAGCTCGTAGTGGACCTGTGGTGCTAATACATGTCTTTTTAATGGAAACCTCAGCTCCCTCTCACATTCTGAAATCAAAGACTTGATTAATCGTCCTCTTTCTCTTAAAAAAACAAACAAAAAGTTGGAGTGAGGGCAACCCTGTTCAGGCAGAGTGTCTTGTTCAGTTGCTGTGGTTTGTTACTGTAGGGTTGCTTATCAGAGCTGGGCTGCGAGTATTTATCTAAGCCCTTCCTGCTCTGCTCCCACCCCAAGATCTTTCTGTGGTGAAGCAGCTGGGGAAGATATGGGAAGGGGGAAACCTGGGGTCTGAAAGATGTGTAGACTCTTGTGCCATGCATAAGTGCTCACCTGTAAAGAGCCTCTGGATGATGAAGACTAAAAAATGGAAAAGGTTGTGTGTGGCGAGAGAACAAATTATTCTTTCACTTCATCCCCCTGCTGCCACCTTCCTTAATTTTCCAACTGTAGTAACCCTCTGACAATGTATTTAATCATAGAATATTGTCTCCAGTGGTAATAGTACCTCTTCTTCTAACCCCATGCGCATGTAGCAACTTGGATAGATTTTTAGTGTGTTATCCTGAAGCTGGGGCCAGGATAAGCAAGGATGTTAACAAGTGGTTGGAAACTTGAGGAAGATGTCTGAAAACAGAGTCTGTTTTCATGGTGGCAGGCTGAGAGATGAAAATTCATGTAGAATGCTTTCTGCTGCCTTTGCTGTCTGGCTCTGCTGCTTCCTCACTAAAATCCCTTGATCTGTTTTATGTTTGTTGCTGTCATTCTCTCTAGTGTTTCTTCTAGCTATCAGTCAGGGATGCCTTGGATTGATTTTTGCCATTTGTGTAAAGGGGGGGGGGAAAAAGGTGCAAGTCAGGATATCCTCTGCTGAAGTCAGCTGTGGCTGTTCCGGGAGAGTCTTGCAGGGGAGAGAAGAGGAGGAGATGCGAGTTCAGTCAGTTCTCCTGTCCTTTGCTTTGTCCGTGAGGGATGCTGGACTGACACAACTCATTTCTTTAGGCTTCAGAACTAGTTCTAGCTGGTAACACATGGATGGCAAAAAAAGAAAGGCTTGGTGAAACTGTTCTATATTTACCTGTGTTAGTATATCTTGGGACTAATATCTATGCATCCTGTATGCTTCAATCCTGTCTCAAGCAATAAGTTTCACTTTCCACGTGGGAATGTTCCTTTGAACCTTTTAGACTGGCTTTCACTGCATGGTTGGTGTCCTTGCTTTTCGGAAGGAAAAGACCCCACGTGGCTGAGATTCAGCCTGTGCAAAGCTGACTAGAGGTTACAAAAGTAAACAGAGTTTTTCATCCTGCCTTCACCATTGCCCAGTTCTTGAAACCTGGAAAGCTGAAAGAGAGCCAGGAACCCAGTCAACATCTTTTGTCTCCTCCAGCAATAGCTGGGCTTGCCTATGTGTCAGAAATCTTATCTTGCAAGTGTGTACTGATAACACAACAGTCTCAGCAATGGTAGGGAACAACGTTCAGGAGTTGTGAAATCATGCACTTGGTGTTTAGCGTGCCTCCTCAGGGGCTATGTGAGAATACTATGATAGAAAGGAAAGGTAATGATATGGAAAGGCATCAAGATTTGTACACAACGAAACAGCATCTGTGACAAAGGCAGTTTTTCAGTGTAGCTTTTCCTGGCTTTGAAGGGAGCTGTAACAGTTTCTCCATTCCTTCTGTAATAAAGGTTAATGTTTAGTATTGAGCTACATGTAGCTTAGGGTTGCTTCTTACCACTATTGCAGACTCCTTGTACAGCCACGGGCAAGTTACTTGTTCTCTAGAGGGCTCATTCTGACGTCTGCAAATGATAATGAGGAAATGATTCTGTGTTGGGGTGAAAAAAAAAAAAAATCTTTGAATACATGCAACAGCTATCGTGTATTACCTGCTCTCTTCCTGACTGTGCTGTTACAATGTGAATAAGACTGCCCTGCTCTTTGTAGCAGAAATTTATTAGGCTTGTGTTCTGTGGTGGTGAAGATCGGCAGAGACTGACTGCTTTCAGCAAGCATCTTTGTCTTTCTTATGTCCCTGCTCTGGGGTCTGAGATGAGAAAGAGTTTTGTTTTGTGCTGGCAGTGCACTGGGCCAGTAGCAGTGCTTTTGTGTGATGCACTTGTTTCTTTTGATACAGAAGAAGGTTCTGTGTTTGTTTCAGAGGAAGATGTCCTGGCATTTCACAGCACACTGGCAGGTGCATGTGGAAAAATAGCTGCAGGTGGATGCTTTTGCTCCCCAAAATATCACTGATCAGCCCTGATTCTGCATATATTTCTCTCCTTTCGTCTGACTAGCAAAGCAACTAACTTCTTGATAGCATCAGCTGCACATCATTAAAGTTCCTCCTTCCAATCACATTTCCCCTTCAATCTCTGCACAGTAATCTCCAGCTATCATTGCACTTGGCAGGAGGCCAAGTGCTTAAAGGCCTGGGTGCCCTCATCAGACAGCTACCAAGAAGGGCTTCCCTCAGTGAGATCCAGGGGAGGCACTAGAAGCCCAGTCATGTCTCTGTGCTCCCAGCTCCTTTCTGTTGTAGGAAAAAGCGCCCCTGCTTTGACTGTATTTTCCTGCTCTTGAAAAAACTTAAGCTGTCAGATATGACAACTCTTCGGATTTTCTGTCCACTTAATTTTAGACCAGCCAAAGCAAAGGCAACCCTTCCTCTTCCAAGCTAACACTTTTTTCTCAGGATCCATGTTGTTCCACAGTAATATCTATTTAGTTGTTGCTCTAGATCCTTCTTGCTGTAATTTTTCTTTCTCTTCCCATCATCTTTAACCTTTGCCTGTGGCAGCTGTGCAATCGGACCAGAATAGAAATGAAGCTGCCTCTTTGATCCTAGCCTGCATTTAATCATAGGGCTGTGGTTATTGCTGAGGAAATTACATATCAAGATGCGTTGGTTCTTCTCTCATCCAAAAGTTTAATTAGAGGTTTGGGCAATACACAACAGCCTCTGTGCTCTGGAGTGGTTGTACCTAGCTAGGGACCCAGGATACTCAGGAGTGCATTTCCTGTTCCATAATGCATGTTACTCTTGCTACTTACTATGCCTAAATGAAAGGCATGTGCTAGATATGACACTAAGTTCATGATGCCCGTGAAACCTCTGGATTCTGAGTTTTGCCTTCCCATAAGTTTTCCCATTTTCCTGGGAGCATTTGATGCCTTCTGGTAGAAAATCCAACAAATTTTTTCTGTCCCAGAGTTGGATGTTGTTTCTGTGGAGCAGCTAAATGGAAGCTGGGCACACAGAAGTGCTTTGGAGTTTTGCCATTACAGATTTATCTCCATAGTTTTGGGTCATACCATATGTGGCTTAGAACAGGAGACTCCCACTTTTTTTTCTTTTCTAAAAAAAAACAAACCAACCAACCAACCCTGGAATCTCAGTGAAACCTTGAAGTATTACAGAAAGTGAGCAAAACCTGAGATTTGGAAATAACTCTTGGTGAGTGAAGCCAAAATTTTCAGTAAATAAACTAGTTCCTCAGCCACTTTGAATTTGAATGGGTTTGAGTCTGATGTGACTGCCTTATCTCCATCTCCCTTGCACAATTAAGAGTTTAAAAAAAATTTGAAATGCCAAGACCAGAATTCACCAGCTTATCTTGGAATAGAAAAAGGCTTGGCTGTGATTCTCCCTCTTTAGAAATGGGAGAGAATTTTTAGTTCTGTTGAAATACAGGTCTGGCAAGTCTATACCTTGATGTTTTCCAGGGACTTCATGGATAGAAATAGGACACATTCTGTTCAAACTGCCTAGCCACTGAATCTAGTCCTTTAGCCAAAGATCCACCCTCACAGTCAGCGTGACTTAGTGAAAACAATGGCCCAACACTTTGTAAGAGGGCACCGCTGCTGAAAAAAATCAGTTCCACCCCTTCTGAGCCAGGCTGGGACATCAGAAACCATCGGTTACTTTTAACGTGGATCTGTATTGCTATTTTTAATTGAGGTTCATTTCTCAATCCTGTTCAGCACATGGCCACTCAAATGCTTGGGTTAGCACCAGGAGAGACAGTGATGTAGAGGTGGGAGAGAGAGTGGGAAATGAGACTCTTTCAGTGTCCTTGTTGGGAAAGCTTTAAGTATTCATGAAACTATGGTGTCTTCAAAGACCCCTCTGTGCTTTGGGGAATTCTCCAGTCCAAAGCAAATCTTCTTTTCATCCCCCAAGCAGGATAGTTCTGTTCTGGAAATGAGGATGGAGGAGATGCTCTATTCATCTGTGCTGAAGAAGGTACTTCAAAGGAAGGTCCTGTTGTTTCTTGCAGGAGATGAATTAGTGCAGAGCTTTCACCCTGGAAACTGTGACCATCCGATCTCTCACCTCAAAGTGATTAGGTGGCAGTACTTTTGAATGCTTTGTATATAAAAAGGTGTCTACAGAAGGCTTCCACATCTCCTAACCAGCACCTGAAGGTTTTTAGGATGGTACCCTTCTTAAGAGCCCAGGTCCTTTTGATGTGCAGCCCCCCTCATTACAAGTCAGAGATGCAGAGAAGGTAGGAACCACCCAGCCTGTTCTTTCCTGCCCCATCTTGTTTCCTAGTGCCGCTGGAATTGATCCCTGTTGGTGCTGGCACGGCCGTGCTGCAAGCCACAGGGGACAAAGGTTCCTTTTGTTGGGAGCTGCAGCCAGGCGCATGGACGTGCTGCTCAGCACTTGCCTCTTCCCGGGGTATCACACAGTGAGTTCACTGCATCCTGGGATGCGTGTCCTTCACCTTGGTGCTGCAGCACTGGTCAGGGAGTGTTTCCCATTGTCAGTTGTCGTATTCTGGGAGAGAGAGGAGGAAAAAAAGGCGTGAGTAAAGTGGCGGTTGAGGTTTACATGAGAGGAAGCTAAATATTGGGTGAACATGACACTTTATAGCTGGGTGCAGATAACAAACAGTGAATCAATAGGGACAAATAGACTTTGTTCCCTGTTCTCTTCTATCTTTATTGTTAAAGATACTTTATACAGCTAAATCTCAGTTGCGTGGTGTGGTTGGTTGGTTGGGGTTTTTTTTCCTAAAACCTGCCTTTGTTCAGGCAGCACTAGCATTTAATACTTTAAAAGCTCTGCAGGCTGCACAGCACTAATACTGAAGTGCAGTGGTTGCTGGGGAGAGGAGCTGGAGGAGCAGGCTGGGATCAGAGGCATGACCTGGGGAATGCCCACCTGGTACAAGAAGTTCTCCTTCCTTCTCAGGTTTCTGTTCCCTTCAGTGGGGGCACTCCAATTCCTGTCCTTGCTTTGCTGTGGTCACAGGGCTGTTTAAGGAGGGGGAAGCGAAACCTGTAGCAGGATAGGATCCAGCAGGGAGGCTTTAGTCTGTGTCCGTGACTGGTGGGGAAGGGAGGTAGCAGAGCATGTCTCTTGCCAGTGAGATCTCAAAAGCTCACGTTTAATCTTCGAAACACTGTCTCCCATGCCCAGCGGGTATCTGCAGTGTTATCCAGTGTGGTGGGGAATCTGGCAGCTGCTGCAGCAACTGTTGGTGGCAGCCTCAATGCCTACATCTCTTTCTCTTGCAGGTGATAGGAGAAGTATTTAGGTGATGGCACTTGCCTCATGGGAATAAAGGCACAGAGAGGTGTGCACATCATTTTCCTGAGCTATTAGTGTGGATAGCAGCAGCCGTGGAACACTTGCTGGTTGCTGTCATGATTCATTTTTATTAAAATCATGCCAAGCCAAAATTAGTGTGTAGGAGCTGCCCAGGAGGCTAATGTGACTGTACGGGAAAGACATCTGTGTGGGTTAGCACGCGTCACGCTGACGCCCTCTGTACTGAGGCGGGAGGTGTATCTTTGCCTGCTTGCAGCAGTTTGCTGCAGCCACAACATGTGTGTTGCTGAACGTGAAGGTTGGTGGCTGGGTTAGGAGCTTTACTGGATGTATAACATGGGATGTGCCATGTTTGGACAGCTGTATTGGCAGACCTGGCATGGCTCTGTTTGGGGATCAAGAAAGGGATGTTACTCAATTCCCCTGACTCCTGCCTGGGAGTTATAGAAAACAGAGAAACCTTTATCAGGTTTTTGGAAAGAAAATACCTCATTGCTATTGTTCTTTTTTTTTTTTTTTTTTTTTTTTTTAACCTCACTTGCTCCAGGTTTAAGTCTTTATTCATAATTGGAGTAGATTGTCTTGTGTTAGTCTGATAAGGTGCTTGTTCTTTTGTCAGACACACCAGGTACTGGCTGCTGTTGGAGGGGTTAGACCCAACAGACTGAGTTGTATTTAAGATGAAGTCTTTTCTTACATCTCCTTAGCTGGGTGGTCTGCACATGTGTCAGTGGGATTGAAGGAGGCTCTCTTATAACCATGATAAGGAATATACCTTGTGGGGAAAAAAAGTCTCATCCATGCTCTGGATGAACTAGAGCAGGGCTTCAAACCTTTTCTTGAATCATGGGGCCTTAATTGTCTTTTCCAGGGGTTTGGCCTTCTCTCTAAATGCCAAACATACAGCTTGCTTTCCATAGTTCTTCTTCATGGGCCTTGAAGTCTGCAGACCACATGTTGAAAATCACACAACATTCTCTTATGTTTGTTACCAGATCTGTAATTTCAACCCAGTATTTTCTGGCCTTGCTGTCTGGTTAACTCCCTGTGCTGTCTACGCTTTAAGATTCTAAGCAAATAGTAATGCGTAGGCAGGCACCTAAAGACCCTCCACATGTGCTTGAGTTGTCCTCAGCCTACTTGTCTGAACAAAAAGTTTTCAACTTCCCTCTTTTGAAAGGAAATTTAATTTAAAAGCCGGTCTGTGCCTATGCCTCTGATTCTGTGTGTATCCGTGTGAGCTCTCTTCCCCCTACTCCAAGCCTGGGTCTTGAGATCAGCTCTTGGTGCACAAAACTGTTCTTCCAATTCATGCGGGTTGGCTGGTAGGTATGAGCTTTTCTTTCCCTTCACCCTGCTCCTCTCCCACTTCCCTTTGTTCCAGGTGGTCTGTCACCTTGTGATCAGGACTCAGTGGAAACAGTAGCTTACCTCCCTTTGGTTAGTGCTACAGGTGATTCTTCAAACGTTATCAGGCTGGGAGCAGCAGTGCTTGATGGCTTCTGTAGCACAGAAGCCAATCTGGTTACTCATCATGCAGGGGGATCTCAAGGACAGGCAGCCTTTCTTTCCGCTGTTGCTTTCACTGCCAATTTTTTTTTCCCAATGTATTTCTCCCTTCCATTCCCCTAAATGATTCCCTCCAGGTTCAGCTAAAAAGAAGGGAGAGAGCAACGGAACTGTCAGCTTTGCTGTCTTCTCATTGGCAGGAGGTTTTGGAATATAGAGCTGGGCATGGCTTGAACTCATGGCAGAAATATCTCTGGAGTAGCCTGTTCCCTGGACAAAAGCACCTCAGAGATGCTATCATGATGGAGCCATGAGTGCTGAGCCGAACAGGGATCAGGGTGAAGGCAGGCATGGAGCAGGATGCAACGATGGCATGTGCCAGCCCTGAAGCTAGTGCATGGGAACAGCTCTGCTCCTGGCCTCCTTCTCAAACTCTGCCATTTGGTATGGCCTCCTTGGTTCAGGCATGAAGCTTATGATGCTATGTGTCTCTCAAGTGAATGGTTCTGGTTTTTGGGTTTGGTTTTTTTTTTCCTGACAAATTTCTATATACAGGAAAATTCTGGAGGGGTCTGTATGCTCATGGGAAAATGTTTTTAGGGGTTTGGAAACTGAAAAAGGTTGAACCACCATCCCAAAACCTAGCATGACTGTTGCAGAGTGAGCTCAGGCCTTTATTTGGTTCCTAACATGGTCTCCTGCCTCTGTAATCCTCTTGGCCCAGTCCCGCAGTGATCAGCACCCTGTGTAACAATTTGTTTGTGGCAATGGTCTAAAACCTGAGTGGGGTTTGCTCTCCACTCTGAAGATGTTAGGCAAATGCTGACAATATATCTCTCATGTATTCTTGGAGGTACTGTTGACCCCCATCCAGGCTGTGTTGAACCACTAGAAGCACAATATGTTGGTCATTGTGCCCATCCAAACATGGGCGAAGCTAACTTGCCTGCTCAGATCTGGCTACCAGAGTGGTGAGATGGCTTAGCACCAAATTCCCCCTTGTTGGCCCCCTTGTCTCTGCCAAGAAGGATGCTTTTTGGCAATGCATGGTGGAGGTTGCTTGGCTGATGCCTACGTCTTCCTGCCTGTCTTGGTTCCTCTCACCTCCTGACTGATAATTGCTTTCAGAGACAAGCAGAGAAGCAGTAAGAAACTTCTACAGCAACTCCCATGTATCAACTGTGGCAACTTTCTAATGCTTCCTACAGTGCCAGATCATCTGATGCTGTTTCTGCCTTATTTCATGTGTTTGATCATTGCTGTTCCTGTTCCCCTTCAGCATAGATCTGGACTCTGTTCTGTGGGGTTGATTCTCCAGGAATTTAGTTTTCTGGGTAGGTTGGGAAAAAACCATTACATCACTCTAGTCATTGAAATCTTAGTTCCCTTATTTTTCTGGTTCTGCCTCTTCCTTGAATTCAGCAGCAGCAAGAACAGGAACAGAATGGGGAACCACCAGGATAAAGGTGATTCTCAAACCAAAAGTCAATCCCACGTTAACAATGGAGCAAATCCACTGCGAGGAACTGGGCAAGTGGAAAAGGCCCCTGTTGTATTTCATGTGTGGGACAAGGGAGGACAAACTGACGTGCATGTAATAATCCGGAATACTAAATGCTTAAAATGTTGACTTTATAAAGTCTCAAACATGGTACTCCCTGATCAGAGGCAGAAGCTTTTCAAAAAGCTGTTTGGGAGACTGATTATTACCAAGTTGTACATGACTGTTGGAGACAGCTAATGTTTAAATGAGGCAGGTTTTAAAATGGGTAACTTGCCCTGTTAGTTGTAACAAGGTGTTTAAACACTGTGGGATAGCAGCACAAAAGCTTCTCTGTTCCTTTCTTGCTATTTAGATTTCACGTTAAACTTTTGTGGCGATGATCGTGCAAGCAGGGTGAGTTAAATGGAGTGCTGGCATTTTAAGAACTCTGCTGGTGAATCTACCTCAGGGTCACAGCTTGGTGCTTTTGTCACTCTGGTGATGATCTGGTTTTTTTCTTTTTTTTTCTGCAGTATAGAAGATGAGATGATCTCAGAGCACAGCCTGACTGGCTAATGGATATGGTTGCAATGTATCAAATATGAGATAGAAAGTATACTATGCTAAGTTTGCTCTTGTTCCAATGCATGCAGTCAGGTCTCTGTATTTTCCCTAAAGTGGCATCATGTCTTGTGGCAGCGCTGCACAGCCAGCCCTGAACAGAAAAGGAGTCTGGCCACCTTCCTCTTAGGCCTAACTAGCTGCAAGGCTCTGTGAGTGGCTGGGACATGAGTGTCCATATTGCTGCAGAATGAGTCCAGGACTAGAGGTAGATTAGCAGGTTCCTTAGTCTGGCTTCTGAAGTAGATGGTGTACTTGAATCCTTCTTAGTCATCCTGTGTAGCGCAAGGTGTCTATTGCATGTAAATTTTAACATGTTGAATATGAAGTGAAATGTAAGAGGCTATGAATGCTCTTGGATATGGGGAGAGCTTTGGTTTAAGCACTGTTTCTGTGCTTAGGAGTTTTCGGTGATGTTTTATGGCTGGCAGCTCCTGAAGTCTGTGTCCTAGGCAGGAAGCATGCTCCTACACCAGCTCTCAGGTAGTCCGACAAGTTGGTTCATCTGCAGTGGGACAGCTTTGTAGCAGCCAGGGGGCCAGATGCAGATGTACAGTGACCTGTTTAGGTAAACCATGAAGGTCTGCAATCATAAAAACATCCCCATTAATGCAGAGCAAAGAAGGTTTATGGCCTATATAACTGCACATAGTTGGATAGAAGCACTCAGATCTACCTTGACTCTCTTGATCTGCCCTAGTACACACAGGCCAAATTAAAACCTACATGACTTTAGCTACGTAAGGTGGAATTTCAAGGCACTAGCTCTTGGTACTGCAAAGGGAATCTAGAAAAAGTTCATGACATATTGAAATCTTGTCATCAAAGACAGATTTAGTCATTGGAGATAAAGATATCCTTCTGGTGGTGCTTTCACAGCCCATGTTGAGTAATAGAGGGGTCTTCACGCAGCTGTGCAGATGTTGGTGATATAACCAAGGGTGGGCAACAGTGAATGGGCATGACATCTATTAAACAGCAGTGACGTGGTTAAAGAGCCTTGCTCTGATCCAGAGATGAGCTTGAGTTTAACCTGAATTTACTCTTGGCTGCCTCCTGGTAACCCTTTGCAAACAAGCTCTTGGGCAAGAGGAGATAAAAGCAACTAGGTGCAGTTCTGGCCTTCCTTTTCCCATGTGTGCTGCTAGCTATAGAAACAAGCACGCTTTAGCCACAGAAGGTCAGCAAGGCCTTTAGGCTCTGGACAGACATCTGATTTTATTGTTAGCCTGTGTAACAAGATTAGCACCAAATGACTCACAGAACAAGTCAGGTGGTCTTTAATCTTCTGTAACTGGGTTGGTATGAAGGCATTTCCATTATCGTGACAGAATGTGGTTGAAAACTTTGACAAAATCAGGTCGTCGGTGACAAGTGTTTTCAGTAGGAGCTCTCAACTGTAATCAAAACTAAACATTGAAAGGGGGTCTTTTTTTTTTTTTTTGGTTGGTTGGGGTTTTTTTGTTTGTTTGTTTTAATAAAACAGTGAAAACTTCCCCAGAGAACACTTGAAAAAGATTTTGTTGTTGAAGTTTTTGGTGGGAAAGAAAGCAATTTTTTTTTCCTTAGCTCTGTGGTGAATCCAGAGGTGGTCCTGAACTTCCTGATTGAAGGGGCAATGGAGATCACAGCTGAAGCTACAAGTTATACCAGATTTTCTTCTGGATGGCGAGTTCCTTTCTGACTCCTGGGCTGCTTTCACTCGTACTTATAGGTTGCAAGCTGCTAACGATTGCTCCAACATGAAGACTTAGTGTTCATAGTGTTAATAAGTAGGTGAATCTCTGTAGTAAATGAAATCTATGCTAAATAAAGAGTGTTACAACACAGGCATTCCCCTTAACTGCTCCTGTGATCATTGCTGGCCTTTATGCCACAGGTATGGAGGGCACAGCAGAGTTTGCTCCTGTTGTAGGAGCAGGGTATGATTCAGACTTGAATACCTGTATTTCGTCTCCATTTCAAGCTTCCTGTAAACAACACAACTGGTGCAGTTCAAAGGAATAAAATCAGAGCCACCCTGCAAATATCAGTTTATGTGTCATCTTGAAAACGTTCTGGAGTTTTCCTTATGTTGACGTGAAGCTAATCCTATTTTTTTTTTTTTTTTTTTTTTAAATGAGAAACATTAACCTATGTAGATACCAGGTGGCTTTAGCTTATCAAGTAACATGATAGGATGGGAAAGGGAGTTGTATTTTAGAAGTGGGGATCCTGGCTTGTCAATGAAAATGTGACTGGAGTTAATAACTTCTGGCAACGTAAACTATCCTCCTTGTAACTCTACATCTCTCCTGTCTTGTTTATTATCTGACCACAATAAGTTTATGGTTCTCCATTGTAGCAGCCCAAGAGGTTTAAAAAGGACTTTGATTTGCACAAGTTTTGCAGGAGGGTACAGAGAAGCCCAGACTCTGATCCCTGAATTTCCAAGAGAGCCCTTGAACCACTTCTGAAAACGTGCTAAAGGCGACGTCAGCCATGCAGAAAGGGTGAGAGCTGTGCACTTGGCTCTTTTTTTGCAGGAGCTGGGACCACTTACAAGTGTGGCACTACTTCTGTGTACCATGTGTATATTAAAAGCACGTGAGGATGGTGAACAGAAGATCACAGAGCCAGAGGGGGGCCAGGAGAGAGTGGCTGGGTGGCATCACTTGAGTACGTGGATGTCTTGGCAACCTTTATGATTCTGGCTGATACTTATGTGAGTCTTACGATGACAGAGAATGATGGAAAGAACGACTGTGGTCTCTGTAGACGTGCAGGGGCTTTTTAGTGGATGATCTTCAGATACTGGATAAACAGAGAGATGATTAGTAAAGTTGTGGGCAAGGAGTGCTCAGGCACTGGTGGCTGTAGTTCCAGTGATATGCATGACTAGGGAGCAGGATGTGGGATATACCTCCCTTCCTTTAGGTACTACCCAACTTTTGCTCCATGCAGAAAGCCAAAAATCATGTCTGCTTTTCAGTTACTCTACTTTTTCTCTAGGGCCTGTTTCTGCTCTGCCTTAAAAGGTCCGTATTGGAAATGTAAAGTCTGTAGCATATAACAAGACCTCCCCTTCTCTGCACCATTGCATGTCTGAGGTGCAAACAGAAGTGAGTGGGCTGGGTTTTGTCCACAAGCACTGCCGCAAGCCTGGAATCAACAGGGTTTGCTCCCAGATCACTGAGAATCCACCTGTTTCCCAAAGAGTCTTCTGTTCTCAGAGCGCCCTTTTGAGAGATGAAGGACTGCAGGTGCAAGGCTGCCTCCTTCTTGCTCTGTAATAGGATGTGACTGGGGGGAGGCGGTGGTGAAAAGCAAATGCTGGTTCTTTGCGGCACACGCCTCAGTGATAACGCAGGTGAGCTGAGCGCAGTCCGGTCTGTTCGTGTGTGCTGCTCTGCAAGAGCAGAGGTGGGCGCATCGATTCTTATATAAAATGCTTTTGTTTTCCACGAGTGGTGCAGATCCACTTCCAATTTCAAGCCTTTCAGAGCGAGGCTGTAACATGAAGTGGTGGCGTGTGGATCAGGGCCTCGGGGGAGCTGCAGGTTGCTGACAGTTCCTCTGGTTATTAATGGCCACAGCAAGGGCTTGCAGGTTCTGAGAATAGACTCTGCATTTGCTTTAGAGGAGACAGCTGACAATGGTGTTTGATACAGCAATATGTCTCTGCCTGACTTTTGACTGACAGTGACACAAATTCGCTCTCCTCCCAGCCATGGCTTAAACCTGGTGACATTTACAGCAGAGCTAACTTCTCCGGTCTAAGTTTAGATGGTGATTTTTGTGTTTGTCTGCATGTGTGTGCTTAATAAAATAAAAAAAGCAGGAGAGGGCTTTTGCAAATAAAAATGGAACAGGAATTTCAAACCACTGCTGAATGAATAAGGGAGGTGTTCAACCTGCATGGATTTTCATGGTCTGGTTGCTGTGGATCCTTGTTCAAGATACCCAAGTGTTGGAGGGTTATTACCTACTTTGGCACTTCTGGTTTGCTCTTATGAAATATGTGGTAAATATTTGTAACTACGGGGCTGTCTGTTTGGGGTGTTTTGGGTTTTTCTGGGCAAGCTGCACTTGGAATTGGCTGGTAGCCTTAGCCCCACCTGTGTACAGCTAAGGACATGTGTTGTGGGTGTATGTCTGTAAGCCATCTGGAAATAGGATGTGATCTTAGTTGACTGCTGATACTTCATTTCTTGCCATGCATCCATGTTACTCTTGCAAAAGCTTCTCCTGTTAATGAACCCCACCCGCAAGAGAAAAATCCTTCTCCTCCCCATAACAGCCAAGCCCAGAAGAACAGAGCTGGCAGCTTCTCAGCCTTGCCCTGAAGGATGAGCGGTGCTGGGGAAGCCTGTCCCTGTCCCATTCCATCCTCAAGCAGGTAGTGCTGAAGCATAGTGTGGGTGAGAGAGCACGTCCTTGTGCAGTGACGGCTGAGCAAGAGGTGTCCTGAGCTTATGCATAACTTTATGCTGTTAAATGGTGGTTGACTGGGAACAGCTTTTGGTCACCATCACTTAGAAGCCTATTTCAGATGAAAGACCTAAAGGGGAATGGTTTTGTCTCTTGTTACAGACCTCTGGTAAGCCTTCATTCTTTCAGGAACATCACTTTCTTCTGATACTGTCTTGTCCAAGGCCTGGTCTGGCAGCAGGTCCTATAACCCAAATAGAAGTAACTGCTTTTTAGACTTGGCCCTGAGGGCAAGACACTCTGTGTCTTCCACTAGATGCACAAAGGATTTGCATCTGTGTTCCCCTGGCATTACAATGAAAAAATGGACCATGAAAGCTGGTGGAACTTTACCTTTGTGAACGTCACAAACAACTTATTGGCCAAGTGTTTTTGTGATTTCAGACAGTGCTAATAAGTTACTTAGGCAGAGAGGTCTCATAGCAAGAAGGGTCCAGAGAGGCTGTTTCTGTAAACCAGATGAACCTATTTCAGAACAACACTAGCATATAGAAAAGAGGTTTCAGCCATCCATTGTAGGGAAGGAAAGCTCCTGGGTTTGGTTCCTTTTTCATCTAGTATGAATGTGCAAATGTACAGTCAGGACAGAGGGACTTGACCCCTTCAGAACTGCTCTATCGCATCAGTAGTCCACATGTCTTTGCATCTACCTTACCTTGCTTCTGAGTTCCTTGTGAGGAACAATTGGCTACCTACGATGGGTGGGAAAAGATTTGCTGGAAAGGATTTTCTTTTACCATTCCTTTTCCTCTCTGTTTCTACTTCCCTCACTCCCTGCTCTTAAAGTTTACAAAGCTACACTTACATAAGCAGTGCTAGCAGTGTTTTACACTGTCACTTGATATTTGTCAAGTGAGCTGCATCTTTTGTCTGCAGGAGACTTGGGGATTTTCAGTTCCATGTGCTTTGCAACCTTCTGCCCTTTGCTAAGCCAGACACGTGGTTCAGATTGATTCTTGTTAGTGTGACAATGCATTAGCACTGCAGCAGTTCTGAAGGGTAAAACCCCGGGGTTGGGATCCCACTGTAATCAAACAAGTCTGGAAGAAGAAAGGCCTCTTACCTTGAGGTTGCATACAATGAGTGATGCTGCAAAGCAGACCAAGCTTGCAGCTGCACTGGTGCTGTAATCGGCAATCCTGCCTGCATTTGGGATTTTCTGGGGCATGGTGTATGGGTGCAGGTGTGAGGGAGGAGTCAGTCCATCAGCACTTCTGTGAATGAAAGGTGCGGAGCTCTGCCCACCTGATGAATCATATTTCAGTATGGGATAATACCAAAATCCCTAGGTATTCCTTGTGACATCTGTAGAGATATGACTGGTAGATTGGTACTACTGCCTTTCATGGAGGAAGGTGGAATGGGAAACTTTTTTTTTTTACTTTCCACACCCCATCAGATTAAGGAGATTTTTCTTTTGAGCCATTTCATGGTAGCCATGTACCTCCCTAATGCTCTCCCTGAGAATCTTTTGCAGCAGTTTTAAATTCTCACCCCTGTATTGTTTCATGGCCCTGTTTTTAATGGTGATGAATGTATAGTCCATAGCAGGAATAAAAGCAGTCTGAAGATCTCTTAATGAACCCCCCTCCAATTGATCTACAGTGACAAAATTTCCTCAGTATGCCTTTTCCTTCTCCTTTGGGAGAGACAGCTCACATCCACTTGTTTGTAATATATTCAGCATCTGTCGACACTCTTCCAGCCTGGAGCTGAGCAGAGAGCCTTCTTGTCCACGGCTGGTAACTGAGCTCTGAGACTGCTGTCAAAAATAAAAGCTGCTGAGCTTGAATCAGATCTGGTTATCTGAGAACTGGAAACTGTGCGAAGGACAGGAGCGACTGAGTTGATAATTAGGAACATTTAATATTTTGCCTTGGCTGGGAGATCTTGATATGAAGGTTTGAGAGAGGATAAGCATGGAAAAACTACTTTCCTTGAATTACTGTGTCCTGTACCCAGTTTAAGGATTTAGCAAACTGCTGCTCTAGAATATGAAGGCGCCTTCTCTCTTCTGCTCCCCCTGCCTTTTTTTTTTTTTTTTTTTTTTTTTTTTTTAAAGAAAAAAACTCCTAAAATCTCCATGTATCAATACAGCTAAGAAATCTTCTAAGAAAACAATCCTTGATTTCTGACTGTGAGTGGTATTTAGCAGACTGAGTTAGGTTAAATTCCCAGCAGGCCAGGACCACGAGAGGCTTTTAGTGTTAATGAAAGCAAATTTTTTTTTTTTTTTTTTTTTTTTTTTTCTAAAGAGAGAAAAAGGAAAGCACCCTGAGGTGTGCTTCTCCCACTCTCTGGCTTCATATGCCAAACTCAGATACAGATGCTCATGAAACCCTGTTGTCCGATGCAAGTGTGACAGCTTCAGCACAGCACCCTTTCTACCCTGTGGTGGTGGTGATGTCAGCTGAGCTGGGCTCTCTGGCCTGGCCTTTACATCTTCGGCCACATAAGAAAAAGATACTCGAGAAGTCTGCACAGCACTGTGTCAAGGACATAGTTGTGATCAGCTGGGAAGAGGGGGGCAGCTGAACTCATGTATCACCTGCAGTGGGAACACGTACATGACTGGTAACACGGGGAGAGCATCCCCTTTCACACTGCTGGTAAACCTGCGCCTGATGTAGGCAGGACAGTGAAGTGTGAAAGGGCCCCCTTCTCCACAAATGGTGATATCAAGC
The DNA here is from genome assembly GCF_000687185.1 of Egretta garzetta. NCBI lineage: Eukaryota > Metazoa > Chordata > Aves > Pelecaniformes > Ardeidae > Egretta > Egretta garzetta. Next base: position 665,608 of record NW_009260944.1, on the reverse strand, counting down.
CATGTGTCATTTGCAGCGTTCCTGATACGGGTATGTCAGGTATCCATGTGCCCTTCACTTCTGACTTGTGCTTTTGGAAGAAGAGGGTGAAGCATTCTGGGTCTGACCTTTGGAACAATGGAATCATTTTCTGCCGGGCCAGCCAGGTGGTCCTGGCTTAGTCTTTCCATGGTACCTCCCCTCTAAAGATCTCCAAGTTCAGTGTCCATCTTGCTGGTAGCTAATAGAGCAAACCTGCCTGATGTGGATGTGTTCACAGTAGTTGTCAAAAGGAGAGAGCTTGTGCTTGGCAACTTTTTCTTAAACTGTTGAAGAAAATCTGGGGATGGGTTGTATGACTTAAAAACCTGCTGATTTATTCAGAAATGTCTTTTCACTGTTCACCACTGAGAGGGTGTTACTGTAGGGTAATTACTTTATGTAACTTTTTAGGTGGAACACTGTGCTTGTGGTGTAGCTTCTACATATATCCTAGTGATGTTTGGGAAGATCTGAGTTTGGGGTTTGGGGGATTTTGGTTTTGTATTGTTTTTCTGTTTGTTTGATTTTGCTTCTGTTTCCTCTTTAGTGGTTTGTTGTGTGGGTTTGTTTGGGGTGTGTGTGTGTTGTGGGTTTTTTTGGTTTTGGTTTTTTTTTTTGGCTCGGCTGGATCCATTCAAAAGTACTGTGAACAAGGCTTTTTCACTTAAAGTGCTATCTGGAGTAAAAGCAAGGGAGTGCCTATAGAGCTTGCCTGTTTCTTCAAAGATCTCATTATTTACAGGCTTTTTGCCAAAGCTGATGGCACAAAAAATTGGGCCCCTGGGCTTTGTGTACACTTGAATGTCATCTTTATCTCTTTCCTTAATGAGTCTGTATGAGGCTGAAATTAGCACAGATTAGCTGCACGGTACTTCCTGTGCCTTTTGGTTTCAGAACTCCGATTTGCAGAATGAGTCCTACTTTGTGGAAAGCCAAGAAACAACTCATCAAACTTGCTGAGATTTAGATATTGTAGCCCAGTTGCATGGGAAGTAGCAGTGAGCCTTTGGAATAAGGTAAAGGACTACGACCATTTTTTAAAGCATCTGTGCACCAGTTGGGTATCTGTACTGCACTCATTAAGCTATCTGGATGCCAGCATGCTGTGAATCCTCTATAAGAGGTATAGAATAAATTATCTGTTCGTTAAGGTTCCTGATGATATTATGGGAACTTGAAGAAAGTACTGGAAAGTACTGTTCCTTCAACACATATTTATTGTCATAAGGGCAAATTTCAGAAGGCTGTGTGCATTATGCATGCTTTCACAGATCAGATGCTTCTAAAGTGTGATGCAAAACTGTTCATAAAGTACCAGCAGGAAGCCGCAGGGGTGTTGCAGGGAGTAGTTGGCCACTGGGGGCAGGATGGGTAGGTGATAGTTTTAACCTTGGTTTCCTGCCTGCTTGTGTAATACTTGCCAAACGGCATTGGATATCAGGTACTTGTATGGTGAAAGATGGGAGGATAAAAATGACTGTCTTGTAGCCTGAGAGATGCTTCTACTGTGAGCATGAAGTTTTTGGAGAAAGATGAGGTCGAAGCTGTTGGCTTTTTGCTTTCAGGGTGTGCTCCAGGCAGTGTAGTAGATTAAAGAAGCAAAGGAGTGCTCAAACCTACGCCTAGGAGAAAAGAGGATCACAGAAATCAGACAGCAGACAGCTATTTTGGAACCACCTAATTCCTGACAAAAACCAAGTTTTGTAGTGGGTGCTAGCTAAAACACGAATTGCAGCCATGACTTGTTTTCAATTTTTAGATGCACAAGCCTTGGACAGTGGATTCCCAGTGCTCAGACCTGTAGGCAAGTGGACTTTCAGACTTTCCATAAGTAGCAGCCCATAGTTACATGCAAAGAGCGGGGGCGGGCGGGGGAAGTTAAGACACTTGGAGACTTTAGGCTTCTCAGTGAGTTTTTAACTCATTGTTTTTAATATATGACTGCTTATTTCTGGATCATGAGGATTTGCCAGGTTCTGCCTTCTTTTGGAGGATTTGTCTTTCTGGAACCTGCAAACTGGCTGAATGAAATAAATAAGTAGAAACACTTTGGACATGAAGTCGGAATTATTCTGTATAATGTCCTGGAATATTGTGAATTTGCCTTCTACAACAGTTTGCATAACCTTTCATAGGTTCATTGGAGTGTTAATAAATGCTGACAAGCCTTCTTCAGTGCAGCTGGTATAGTCTGTGAACAGACTAAATTCATACGATAGTATGCGTGTGAGTGAGTTACTACAGGTCTCTCAACTGTTTCTTCTCCAGTGTCTTCTGTTAGCTGTCACCTACAGTGGTTCAGATTGGTTAGGGCCCTGAAGTCTTAGTGTGCTGTACAGAAATATACAAGAATTGTGTATGTGACTACTGTATGGGTGAAAGTGTGTGCATTTAGAAAACTTGAACAACATGGGTGCCCATGCAGTAATGAACTCCTGGAGCATACAGATTTTTGCCTTAAGATAAGGGAGGAGACACCCACACACAGAACCTCAGCTCCCGTCTTTGATGGGATGTTTGGAGCAGTTACACTTTAGCGTCTGAGCAGTGCGACTTGAGCTTGCAAAAAAGCATTTCACCTGTCCTGTAAGCAACATGTGGAAATGCTATGTAGGCAGAATGTCATAGTTTTTGGTGGTGGAGGAGAAACCTCCAACCTGGATAAGTATCCAAGAACAGGCTTTCTGGAATTACTCTCCTGACTGGGGGGAGCAGGAAGCAGAATGAGATTGACACCTCTAAAGTCCTCATACATGACCTCTCTGAATAAGGAAACTTCAACTTTTGGAGGAAAATGCTCTGCTCAGGAGGTGATGGTCCTCAACAGACTCCTTCCTCTAAGAGGGAGGGATTTTGCAAAGAAGTTTGTGCCAGCCAGATATGGTGCCTTTAGCCTGTCCTGTTGTGCTGCTCCTTTTCTTTCCTTCCTACTTTCTTCCTTTAGTTTACTTGTTGACAGTATACTATAGTTAGAGACAGTGTTAGCAGATCCTGGTAACTTCCCAGAGTGTAGTGGCATTAAGGCAGGGAAATGTCAAAGCCCAATTTAGAAAAGTGACTTGATCACAGGGTGGAAATGGAAAGGAAAGTGCTTAGTTACCTCCCTCAGAAAGAACGGAGTACTGTCAGGGTGGGAATGGGCTGAGGGGGAATGTGCTGCAGATTTTGCTCCAGAAACAAAGAGTCTCTTTATGCTGGTCCTCAGAGATGTTGGACTTGCCGAGACAGGGAGTGGGGTCAGCAGATACTATTGCAGGTGCTGAGAGTTGTAGAAATGGAGGAAGAGGTAACCCGGGTGATCACAAATCACCCTGGACTACTTCTTAGTGCAGAAGATGAATTGGGGCTCTGGCCCCATGTTCAAGAGGGCTCTTTAGAGCACAGGGCTCTACCCATGGGCATGGCAATTTTGACTTGGAAAGCAAGACAGTGATTCTCCAAGCACAGCATGGGAGCCAGCTTCTTGACCTCCTCCAGGTGCAGGAGCAGCCTGAGATCTGAGATGGATAGTGTGGGAGGAATGTGAGTCTCTGGACCTTGGGCACACTTTGCAATTTTGCTGTCCCTCTGTTGTGCCACAGCACCATTACTTTAGGCTGTGGGGTGGACACGGGAGACCGACCAGTGTGCAGAGCTAAAGTACCCAGAGCCTTCTCCCTCCCCTTGCTGGCTGTCCTGAGCTGAACAAGCCTGAGGGTTAGGCCCTATTCTACTCGTGTACTCGTTGTCTTAGGACACTTGATAGTGATGTACCATGTATGTTGATGCACTCTTTGATAACCAGTACTATGAGCGATGTGGATCACTTGTTCGATAGCCCGTAGCTTGAGAAAAGTGTCCCCAAAAGGAGCCAAGCACAGGAGGAAGCATCTTAAGAGTGAAAGATTTCACAAGCTTGCTCCAATTAGTCTTCATAACAAATATTGTGAAATAATATAACTACCTTTACAGAACAGAGAATGCAAATATGAAAGCGGTATCCTCCCTGTAGTAATATTAACATGTTTCTACATGTTTCTGGTTTTGAGGTGTTTCAGTGCAGAAGCTAGCTGAGTCTTTATACCCATTTATGGTGGATACTAGCTGCCTCGCCTCACTGGGAGAAACTAGGCACAGTAACTTTTGTTTGCTTGAGCTCTTGGGTGAAGCACATGGTGCAGTTAGGAATAGCTTGTCCCCATAGGGCTATTGCTACAGGCTTGTACCCTGCAGTTGCTTCAAGGAAGGCCTCTGCGTTTGGATTGAGATTGGCAATGGCAGCTCTCTTTATGCTTCATGGAAAAAGGGGAGTCTTCAGTGTATTCAAAGGAAAACGCTGGAATAAAGCAGGCAGCATGTACCATTCTCATCTAAAAGTGGGACTGGTCCTTTGCATATCTTGTTCTTGGGTATATATATTACTTATGACTCGGCCTTAAAGATAAGCTGACCATCATTCCAAGCCACCAGACTTGAAAAAAGTCCTGCACCTGCTGTGCTTATTTCTACATCTTGTCTTACACCTGGCATGATCAGAAACAGGGGTATATTCTTAAGATGCTAATTTCAGCCTGGTGAAACTTGTTGCTGTGAACTCCCTCTGAGCCCATTATGGGGAAGTAGGTTTATGCAGGAAATAATTCAGAATGAGAAAGCGGAGCTCCAGGTTTTTTCCCTATTGACTACAGAGTGAGGCAGAGAGACGAACCTTATAAGGCAACACGATGTGACCATGCTGAGTCATGTTAAACTAGAGAGGTGTGTCCTGAAGGTGCAGGTCATGGGTGAGGCTTACTCTTTAGCAGCTGTCAGAGGCAGATATTTGAGTTGAGCCTTCAAGGCAATGCAGCATGACTCTTGCTCCTACAGAAATTCTGCAATATAGTGCCCTTTGGGGAAGGTGGCAGTGACGTGTTTCTTTGATGGTAGGCTATATGTGCCATTACTATCTAGTCACGCTTGCATGTATGTTTACTGCTGACTGATATGGAGGAAGGAATGAGATCTTTTTGGGGAGGATATTTGTTTGGAGACAAAGTGATTGACCCGCTGTTGCTGTTGTCTTCAGGATTTGGGAAGACTAGCTTTGGAATGGTCCACCCCCTATGCACCTGTGAAAATCAAACTCAATGTGTCTTGAGCTGAGTACTCAAAACTGGTCATCTCATCTCTCTGTACCTCTTTTTTCCATTTGCCAGATGGGGATGTCAGGCATAAATTTGGTGACTCTGTGACATGCTGAACAAACACTTCTCTTTACAGCTGGATGGATGTCACATTGGACATGGATTTTTCCAGGTCATTCAGGAAGTCTCTAACAAAATGCAGTATTGAACCCTGATTTCCCGACTCCTAGCCCAGTGATTAGCCCTGTCTTCGCAGGATCTATTGAACCTTGTCAGCAAGTAAGAAGCAAACAAGAACTGCTCTGTCTGCACCAAGAGCGACATTGCCCTTTCCCATCTTCCAGCAGTCCAAGGGTCTTGCAGATTGTTCAGCCACAGGAATAATTTTCTCAATTTAAAATGAAGCATTAATACGTTTGGAGTTTCTTCCTCTCCACCCCCATCCTCCTTTGTCCAGTTGTTTCAAAGAAAGGCTTAATTGTGCCAGGCTTGCATGAAAAAAAACCAGGCTGTCCCCAAAACCAGCCTAGAGGCAGGCGTGGAGAGCAGGAGGATGTGCCCTGCCCCGAGAGAGGGTCGGAGGGGGAGCAGCGCTCCTGCTGCCGCTCCTGCTTTTCTGCCCAAGTCTGAGTGCAAAACCCAAGTTATTCCATGAGTGCAAATCTACTTCACTGAGCAAGTCACGTTGCATTTGTGCAGAGAAGAAACCGGGCTTAAAAAAGCTTATGAAACTTCCTTTGGTTTTACCTTGTTAAGTTATGTGGCTTTGTGCTTTCCATCTGACTTGGACACTGTTGCCTTCTCCCCCTCTTCCCAGTATAATGTCTTCCATGGAAGAATAGGCAGCGGCCTGAGATCAAAGATTTGCTTATTCTGAAGCTAGTTGACCCATTGGCACATGCCAATTTGGTGCAATTAAAAATTAGTCACAGTGTTTATTGGCTCTGTGCCCAGTTGGTAGTTGGAGATAATGCACTGGAGTTGGCAGATACAGTGAAAGTCAGAGGCATCGTTTACGAGGGGTGGAGAGGTCAAGATGTGGAGCTGATTTAGGAGCATTAGGCCTATATCAGTAAGATGTAACCCCATCCCCTTCTCTGATGCAGTGAGGGGAGTAAGATGTGGACCTGCAGGGCTCAAGATGAGTCTGCTCTGGCTGTGGGCTTAATGACTTGTCCTTCATCAAGGCCCGACCACCCTAAATTCAGATGTTTCAGATGCAGATTTAGCTCTATTTGGGACCCACAAGCTGGATTGATAATTTTTTTTTTTTTTTTTTTTTTCCTTCCTACTCATTACCTGCATTCTCCCAATTGGTCTTTGGCCTAGGTGACCCATATACCATGAAAAGTAGAGTGTTATTAGGTTACTGGTTCACATAATGAGTCTACATGGTGTTTGCTGAGAATATCTGGGTTTTCAGGGCTTTTGTTGTTGCATTCGTATTTTGGAAGAGAGTGAAGGAAGGTGCTGGGTGAGAACTGTGGATGCATTAAGCAGCTCGTGTATATTTTTACTAGAAAGCGTAAATGTGAATCTGTTACAGTTGCTTTTTAGAGCAAAGCAGAACTGCTTTTTAGTTGGTCTGATAACTGCTTCTTGATGCTAGCTGCTGCTGCGCTGCCGGCAAGAGTTTGTCCTTAATGGTGATTGCTGTTCTACATCAGAGAGTTTGGCTGATCTCCAGATCTCCATTTTCTTCATGCCCAGTGCTCAAAGCAGAGCATGGGAGACCCTGTGCAGTGCAGGGGTTTGCCCTTTGGGAATGCTTCCTCCTGTACACCTGGAAAAAAGAGGGTAAACTGCAGCCAGATGAGATGCTTCCTTTTGAGTCCTATAAAACCGTGGTGTTTAGGTAATGCTCAGTCATCCTGTGAATCTTACAGTCTTGCTTTTGAGAAAAACCTGCAACTTAGATTTCCCTAAGCAAAATTCCAGTTTTGCTGGGAAAAGTTGCTGGTTTTAGAGACTGTCTCATGCCTTTACTTCTCTAACCATTGCTAGCAGAATGCCAGATCTCTGATACAGAGGATTTCCAGATCTCTCTGTCACTTCTTCTGTGTTATCTCACTTCTCAAAGTATATAAATTCAAAGCTTCTTGCAAATAGTTCTGCCTGCAACAGCAGATTACTAATACATCCATGATATGAGAGGAATGTGATCATTTACTTAGTTGTTAATAGCATCTTGCCTCCTAGGATCTTAAAGTGCTTTTAAAACTATAGTCAAACTCTGAATCTCCTTGTTACTTTTATTCAAATATAGGGAAAACTGAGGCTCTGTGGATGGAATTTGGCTCTGTTGAGAGATGCTGCAGTAGTTGGTCGGGTGCCTGTGGTCTTAGTTCATGACAAACGCAGAGCACCTGCAGATCTAGTTAATTGTTGGAAGAGACCTGGTTTCTGAGCAACACTGGAAAATGGTGTTTAAGTGTCCAAATATGTCCAATGCCTAAGACCAAAAACGTTGGCTGGGATGACATCCCCATCCTGTCATAGTGAATCCACAGTGAGCCAAGACTGGAACCCACAGCAATGCTGTTTTGTGGGATTCGTACAAGGTATTCCCTCCTTCACCCTAGCTTGCAGTCTTGAAGTGGTCCCTTTCCTTATGCAGGGCCAGAACTTCTCAGGTCAAGGGCAGACCAAGGAGCCTAGCCATGGTTGCTTCTTAATCTTTTAAATGCCAGATCCATGCCCACTGCCTGGTGTGGTTTGCCTCCAGACAGCAGCTGACAGGTCACACCTTCTCTGATCCTCCCTGAGATTTGGGAGCCACAGTGGAGTCCTGACTCTTGCCCTGGTAAATCTGCTCCATTAATAGCTATCAAAGAGCCTGAAGTTTCCATCCGAACTTTATCTGGCTTTGCAGCAAGCTGGAGGATTAAAGACCGTCACAGAGGAAGGGAGGGAGCAGCCGTGGCTCACCCGGAATAGCCTGACCTATGACGGCACGTACCAGCCTGGGGAGGGGAGCTGCCCCGTGAGCTCATGGGTTATTAGCAGTGAGGAGAGACATGCCTGCAGTCAGCAGCACACCCAGGGCCATCTGCTCCATCCCTGGCTAGTTTTAGGGGGTCCAGAGGGATTTGTTAGTACAGTTTGCCTGTACTGTTCTTTGGTGGGAGAGGTGGGAGCAGGCTTGAGGTGCCTTGTGCAGCCATCAATTTATGCTGCTCAGACAACTTTAGGATTTGACCTCTGGGCTGTTTGTATGGAGCAGATCTGTTTTTGAGGGAGAGTGGTATGAGAAGGTAACACCTGCCCTGCTGCAGCCCCCCGGGGCTGTGTCTCTGCTGTGTCATAGCAAATATTAAAGGGATCAGAGTGGGCTGTATGGCTGGGACTTGCCTATAGGGCCAGCAGGCCTGGGGCACAAGCCTTCAGCTACCAGCTGGAGGAAGAGTGTAGGAAGCAAGAACAGGTTTTTTGGTGTAGCCAGGGATTCACTTCTCGCACCCTTTCTTGTAACTGGTTTTGTTTTCCTTGCCTTGTTCCTCTGCTGGCATTCCCGAGTCCTCTATTTCACTCGCCCCATGTCACTACTGTATAAAAATGTGGGGTTTCTTGTTACTCCCCCCCCTCCCTGCTTCAGCTCAGCATTGCTGGTGCAGGAGGAGCTTTTCCTTAAAGATAGGCTGTGAGTTAGAGCCCTTTCCAGTGCCCAGCATTTTGTGGGACTTGTGCAGAGCACCTCAGCATAGTGGCACAAGATCTCCCCAGCTGGCCGGATGACCCCAGGCTCCGTGTGCTCATCCCCAGGGGAGCAGTGGCACTGCAGATCAACTTCTCGGACATGTGGGAAGCAGGCACGTGGCCACCACAATGAACAATCTGTGGGTGCTGCTCAATGTTTTACACCAGGAAGCGCTGAGGCTGTTCTAAACCTTTGACCCCAGCGACATACTCCAAATTCCTCCCAGTCAAATGGTCTCCTTCCCTCCCCTCCAGGCCTGAAAGCATTGATCTCCTGACTAGCCAGACAGATTCATTGCCCCATAAAAAGCTCCTTTGTATCGCCAACAGTTCTATTGATCTGCACTTTGGGAAGATCATTCTGCTTTGGAATTTGCAGATTGCATACTTATCGTTATCCATGATGGGAAGCTACTGGCATTGTGGCTCTTTGGACATCTAGGAAATCACCCAGCGGGTGGGAAATCCATGCTCCATAGGTCTGGTAGCCTAGGGGAGTACAGCTGAACACAGGCCCTTTGAGTCCTTTCTAGAAGAGGTTCACCATACCACCTGATGAGAAAGATGAGGCCATACTGAATCCTTCTCTCCTGCTGGTATGGCAGAGAAATGTGTGTCCGAAACAGCATTGCTGTGGCATGTGCTCCCTTTCACTGGAGCAGATAAGCAAAGGAGGCACCAGTGGCTGGGGTGCAGGACTCTGCCTGTCCAACCAATGTTGCTGCTTCTGCTGTCCAACAAGCTCCTCTGTGCCAAGGATCTGAGAGGAAGAAGAGAATATTTGGGCTCTCTGTGTCCTGCTGCATAGACAGGTTTACCAAGCATGTTAGGTACTTGTAGCTGCAGTGTTTGCCACTGTCACTTGGAAGTTGTGCTTCTAACTCTCTGGAGGTTTTTGGCTCAGCTCTTGGTTACAAAGAGGGCAGTTTTCATCTGTACTTGTCCTTTTCCCCTGCCTTTGCTGACACTTGAATACCTCAGTGATTCCTGGAAGTGAAGAGAGGCTGTTGAACAGAGGGAGAATGAAAAACAGTGATTCCCTCCTAGACATTCAGTCCCAGCCTAAATAAGGGGACTTATGAGCCGGGTGCTGAATGACTGCACTGGTTTATCGTGTCTAGTGCTAGAGTCGGTTATTGTGGTCAGGGGTGAGCTGGGAATGTATGTGCTTATATCAGGGAGAAGGGAACTGAGATTAGCCAAACAGACATAACACACATGGGCTCTACCTTGGCTATGTAAAAATCTGGAAGTGGGCCAGTAGGTGCGTTGGCAGTTGGACTAGATGATGATCGTAGGTCCCTTCCAACTGAAAATATTCTATTCTACATCCTGTTGCGTGGACCTTCTCAATGCCGTTTTGGGGACCAAACATGAAAGTCTGATCTCTGCCCTGCAGGGGAAAAACCCTCTTGACATTCTCTGAGAAGATCTGTGGGTAGCAAAGGGAGCTGGAGGAAGCTAGTTTGGGTGTCCTGGCTACCTGACAGTCCCTCAGAGCGGCTGGGCTGGAGATGCTTACTAGTGGCCTTCATGTAGACCTGATGGCAGTAACATGCACCTGCTTTTCCATCTTGACCCCCTTGTCTCCAAGAGGGGCTGAACATGGTGGCTGAGACCTGTGGCTAAAGGACTGCTGTGCTCAGCAGAGCAAGAGAGACTTCAGCTTTCCAGTGCTTTCTACCTCTTGGGCAGTCATGCTCTTGCCAGCCAGGGCTCCCTTGCTTTTCAAGGTGTTCCCTCAGCACCCTTTCTAGCCCACCTCTGGCTCCCCAGAACCTCCTATGACAGGACTGGATGGGCTTTTCTCTGTTTTTACTTGCCCTGCGAGACAAGGCGCTTTTTTTTTTTTTTAATTATTATTATTATTTTTATTTTTGGCACAGTCAGGTTTTATTTTCAGTTAACACAGATGTTGTAATTGAGCTTAACCAGCTATTGTTTACATCCTCCTCTCCCTGCTGCTGGAGTTGCTTGGGGAATGACAAATAACTGCTGCCCTCCTCCACAGCTGATGTTTGCCCAGCCCTCTTGCCATGGGCATACCTTCCTGCCCAGAAAATGAAGTGCTTTGTTCAAAGCCTGGGAGGGATCTACTTAGCTGCATGGAGAGACCATTAAGAGAGAAGTGTGATAAGGGAAGTAGCCTGATAAGGATTTTTTGTTTTTTTATACAGGCTGTGGGGAGCTGTGCTGTGCAGGGAGGCAGTGAGAGGAACAGGGCTGGCTGCTGACACTCTCAGACGTGACACTTAGACTGAGCGTCATGTAGATTCATGGTGTAAGGTGCCCAGTTGCTCTTAACAGCCAGCTCCTGCCAAGCATGTGCATAGTGGGAAAAGGTGGAAAGAAGGTGGGACTTTGTCACCTTCTCTCTCTAAGGAGGTCTCTGCATGGCTTTCTGTGTTTGAGGACAGCCCAGCTGTGCTGGGAGCAAAAAAAAAAAAACCCACCCTGCGTGGACCAGAGACTAGTGTTAAATAAGTGTAACCACACAACACAAGGCATATTAGGGACATGGTTTGTTTCTTGCTGGTCCAGGAGATAAACAACTGGGTTGCTCTTGCCTTGTCTGCAAAAAGCATTAGACCAGTGAAGAACAAACCTCAGTCATGCTCTTCAGTACAGCAAAGCATGAGAGGTCTGAGTTCATCCTGATTCGTCTCTAAGTCCTTTTCCAAACTTTGACTGTGTGGAGAAATATTCCAGAAATCATAAGTGCAAGAATAAGGGAGACTTTGACTTTTCTTCTTTCAGCCTCATAAGCAAAAACTTGCAACTGTTTCTTTGTCTCTGCTTCGGTGTATCTGTGTTTGAAGTCTCCTATCTTTCTCCTCTCTTTCACAGGTCCTTCAGAAGCTTGGGAAAGCAGATGAAACAAAAGATGAGCAGTTTGAACAATGTGTGCAGAACTTCAATAAACAGCTGGTAAGATAATTGGTGATATGTAATTACAGTCTGGGTTTCAGTATTAGCTTCCAGTCATCTGCTGCAATATGCAATTAAAGCCCATTAAATTAAACGATGCCATAGGCCCACTGAAGTGACCCACAACTCGTAGCTGTTCACTTATGAGAAATTATTACACTGTGCCTTCCAGTGTCCTTGATAGTGACAGTAAGTGTGTGTGCTGAAAAATAATACTTGTTCTAGACCCAAGCTTAGGAAATGAAATAGCTTGACCCAAACACTTCCTTCAGTTAGCAGCTGCTTTGTAATGTATTTTTTCCTGCTGGGCTGGAAGCAGAGACATAAGAGCAACATTGTGTCCCTGAAAGATGGATAGGATAGGAAATGGATTAGAAATCAAAACCAAAATGGAACAAGGCAGATTCACTTTCCCTAAATGCAGCAGAGGTCAAAAGAGACTAAGAACGCAAATGGTGAAAAGAGAACATCCTTCCACGACTAAGATGTAATTCTAACTTCTTCCCTATCCTTGCACAATCACTGTTTCGGGCCTGAGTTGTCATTCTTTTGTGTGTTGACTTCATCCCTATATTTTAGTGCACAAAAATATTTTAACAGTGTAGCAATTTTTCCCCCACCCTTCCTGCTTAAGCACCAGTCAGTTTATATCTTGAACTGGGTGTGTGTGCTGGGGTTTTTGGGGGGTTTTGAGGGGTTGGGGTTTTTGTTTGTTTGTTTTTATCTGAAACTTTTGGCCACGCAGAGGAGGAGAAATCAGTTACCCCAGGAGATCTTGGTGTTAAGGAAAGTGTTGTTTCTGTTTTGTGGCAGGAAATGCATGCCACACCAAAGCTCAGGTGGTGCTTAAGAAATCTTTCAGCCCCTTTGCCCTGACATATTTAGGACCTTTTTTTTTTTCTGGAGCTGTTAGCAGCAGCTGCATTGTGTTTGTCAAGACTCAGCAGATGTGGTTATGTGTTGCAAAACCAGCTGAGGAGGGATTTGCCACAGCTGAATATAATGAAAATCTTTTAGTCTGACTTTGGCTTATGTCTAACCGGAGCTGACTGCAAATTCCTGGAGACTAATGCTCATTCTTTTGGCAGCAATAGTAACTGTTGCTCCAGAAATTCCTGCAACATCTCTGTAGCATGTCCACCAGTAGTGGTATTCTCTTGTACACAGAGGAATACAGTTGGCTTTTTTTTCTGATGACATGACATTACCAGGTGTAACTTTTCCGTATCGTTTTTGAGTATCGGCAGTCAGGAAACAGCATTTTTAAAGGAGAAATACTGAAAAACTCAAATCCAAACTTCTTGATCTGGCTGTTTGGGATGGCTTTTCAGTTTCCAAAGCCACGAGTTCCAGTCATGCACTGAGCAGCTTGTTAAAGCAGCACTGCCTCTGTACCCCTTACAGCTAAATTTCTTTTCCCATCTTCCAGGGGCAGGCCATGAACTAAATTCTCCAAATAATTTATCAAAGGAGCTGGAGGCTGCACTGTGTTTGCTGCTTGGGGTCGGTTGGTTTTGCTTTGGCCCTGTGGTGGTTTGACCCTGGCTGGACACCAGGGGCCTGCCAAAGCCGCTCTATCACTCCCCTCTTTAACTGGACAGAGGAGAGAAAAGTAAGTCAAAGGGCTTGTGGGTCGAGATAAGGACAGGGAGAGATCATTTATCAGTTACCATCACGGGCAAAACAGACTCAACCTGATAAAATTAATTTAATTTATTATCAACCAACATCAGAGAAGGAGAGGATAAAAATTGCTAAATCTTACAACACCTTCCCCCCCACCCCTCCCTTCTTCCTGGACTCAACTGCACTCTCAGTTTCTCTACCTACTCCCCCACCCAGCGGTGCAGGGGGGAATGAGGGTTGGGGTCAGTTCATCATGTTTTCTCTGCCGCTGCTTCTTCCTAGGGGAGGACTCTTCCCCTGCTCATGCGTGGGGTCCCTCTCATGGGAGACAGTCCTCCACGAACTTCTCCAACGTGAGTCCTTCCCACGGGCTACAGTTCTTCATGAACTGCTCCAGCATGGGCCCATAATTTCCACAGGGTGCAGTCCCTCAGGAGCAGACTGCTCCAGCGTTGGGTCCCCTGTGGGGTCATAAGTTCTGCCAGCAAACCTGCTTCGGCATGGGCTCCTCCCCCCACGGGTCTTGCCAGGAACCTGATCTGGCGCAGACTTCCCACGGGGTCACAGCCTCCTTCCTTTGGGCATCCACCCACTCCGGTGTGGGGTCCTCCATGGGCTACAGGTGGAGATCTGCTTCACTATGGACCTCCATGGACTGCAGGGGGACAGCCTGCCTCACCATGGTCTTTACTGTGGGCTGCAAGGGAATCTCTGCTCTGGCGCCTGGAGCACCTCCTCCCCCTCCTTCTTCACTGACCTTGGTGTCTGCAGGGCTGTTTTCTCTCGCATCCTTCTCACTTCTCTTCTCTCTCCAGCTACTGAGCCACAGCCGTGTTTTTTTCCTTCTTAAATATATTATCACAGAGGCGCTTCCACCGTCACTGATTGGCTTGGTCTTGGCCAGCAGCAGACACAGGGAAAACTTCTAGCAGCTTCTCACAGAAGACCTTGCCACATAAACCCAATACAGGCCCTCAGATTCCCTATTGCTGAAATAAATGCAAACAATGCCTGTTTTACAGGGCAAACCATAAATGTGAGTTAGCTGGATTGTTAGGATATCCAGGGCTGGGGAGTTACGATGCCAAGCAGGCTGGGGGAAAAAAACTTCAAGTATTTGTGCATATATACATACTTGTCTTTATTTTTAGATGTATGATTTGTGTGTGTAGTGTAGCTATGTGTGAGATTTCTGTGGCCTTTCCTTACAAAGTCTGCTCCAGTGGGAAATGTAAGTCTGGAGGAAAGCTGATCTTTTCCTGCAGGCTTGTGGCAGAACAGCTCTCCTGTGGAACTGGCTGGGGTGTGATGAGGCAGTGGCCTTGTTTGCTACTTGGTTAGAGGTTCCTCTGACTCTAATGACTGTGTTGAGCCACTTTGACACGTGTTGCCAGATGTGGGCTGTCGATGAATGGAGAGCAGGTCTAAAAATCACTTATTCCTTTTCAACCAAGGTGTCTTGTGGTTCTCTCAGATGGTGGTTGAGTGGACATAAGGGAAAGCATTGCACTTCCCAGCTCTCTGTCCATTCAGGTTCATATAAGAGCACCACCCTGAGTCTCTGAATGGTAGGAAACGTTTAGCTCAGACAGATGGATTTGCTGCGTGACAAATGAGCTGGATATAACCATGCTGCTGCAGGGCTCACCTGTGTCTCTTGAATGCTTGACAAGCAGCACAACTGGCCCCCCATATTACTCCCTCATGACAGATTATCTTTGGCAATTAACCTCCCCAAAAGTTCATTTGAATGCTTCCCCCTCCTTCCCTTTCCCAGTGTCACTGGTGTTCAGGCACTGGCACAAGGATCTGTCCTGGAAATTGTCCTCGCAGACCTGGGAGCAAGAGGCCTGCTGCAAAGGTGCAATACAGCCCCTGCCCAAGGTGTGCCAGGCTTTGGCTTCTCTTTGCCTGCATTTGAAATACTGGCTGGAGAGACTGAGGGTGGGAGGCTGGTGGCAGCCCTTACACCTGGCACCACGTTGTGTTTCTGCCTGGCAGAGCAGCTGGGTTTCGATATCCTTCCTGAGCTGTCACTCGTGTGGAAGTTCTGGGTTGGTTTACAGCGTTTCACACCAAACGCATGAGAGACAAGCTGCTGCTGGCACGGGCTGCATCCATCTCTGCCCATACCCTGCAGCGTTCAGCACAGCCTCAGCCTGCAGGGCAGGCAGCGTGGAGCTAATCTTTGCTCTTGCAGCATGGGTTTGGCTGTGGACCGTTATAGTCAGTAGCTTGGAGAGAGAGAGACTTTCTGCCCAGGCAAGAACGCTTCACACCCAGTAGTTTCCATTTCAGCCTGTTGTAGCAAAACAAGCTTTACAGCTTGCCTGGTACCCAAGTTGGCAGTTTTCTTGCCAGTTATTCATGCTTTGTGTCTTAACAGCTCTGAAGTTTTGCTGAATGGGGGCTTATCTGGAGCTGTTGTTTCAATACTCTTCCCCCCTTTATAATTCCATAGTCTGCCCTTCCAGCCCTATATTAATCTAATCTGGAACAGGACACTACCTGTCCCTCTCAGGTGCTGATAATAAAAATCTTTCCTATCAGAACTGCAAAACCAGGGTGGCTACATAAAGAAGGGGTCACACTCTAATATTAGGTTGAAAGAATTTCTTTTGAAGACTGGGGAAAAACAGGTTTTAGGAAACCTGTCTACTACTAAGAAACAGTTCTATGGAAAATCATACACTTAGCTAGTGCTCAGTGAAAGGTATTGTAAATAACCCCTCAACAAAAGAAGAAAGCACAAAAGGAAAGCAAACCGCTCCTGCGTTTTAATTTAACAGAGCTATAAGTAATAGGTGGTTCATTAGGTCTTTGGAGAGAGAGCTCGTCCAGTCTCCCAAGCATAGCACTTCTATTTTTAAATATGCATCTTCCTGTACATACTGCCCTTCGTATTATACCTGGTTGTGTTATAGGCTCACAGGGTTGAATTACGCCATGACTGTGAGTGTGGCAAAATGAGCTCAAACAAGATGATGCTTGCATGTCTGAGGAGAACAACTTATTGTGGTCACTTCTGCATCGAGACACAGTGTCATTGTCCCTGTGTGAAGGTGTTAAGTCAGTTTGTTAGCACAGGGATGAGAAATGAATATGGGGTTCAGGATCGGCATTGATCTTCAATTTTTGGTTTAGTTTTGCTTTCCTTTTGTTGAGTTTTGTTACTCTGATATTTTTTTTTACGTTCTTGCAATTTAAAATTTAACATGCTATTAGATTTTTGAACATCTTTAGATTCAACCATACATCTATAAATTCCTTCTGCACACCCTTAAACCTACTGCTCTTCAATAACTGGGAAGTGGATTAATTTTCCAGATTCTAGAACTCTCTTCCCTACTTTTTTTTTACCTTGTAAGTTTAGGAAGCATCTTTAAATGTGCACTCAAGGATGTTGAAAGCCTCTGTTCTATACAGTATTTGACAGTGTCTAACTGCGTTGCTAGAGGTGTTTATGCAGAATCGTGCCTGTGCTTGATGGCTTGCTATAGAAAGCAGGTGCACATGCACAGAGAGAAGGCAGTTGCCAAAGTTTCTTGGGAAGTATTAATGCTTAAAATAATAAAAATGCTTAAAAAATAAAAATAAACCTTTGAAGCAAGTGAGGGAGCTGCTTTAATGGTGGACAAGAAATAAAGCAATGGAAAAGCCAAAGAGGGACTTGGATGGGAACTCCAGGTGCCCAGGGTAGCTGGAGAAACAGGATTCATGGCAAAACTCTGAACACGGGCCTCTCTCTGAAAATCTTTCTGCCTATGGATCTCACAGGCTGCAAAGTCTGTTCATTCTCCCTGGCTGGCTTGGTACTTTTAAGAGGCTTAGGTAACCCCCGTAGTCATGGAGATCAGCTGTAACTCTGACTTTAAGCATCAGCAAAGGCGTGACTAAGAAAGACCACTCCAGCTGCAGGATGCAGCACTGCATGTTGGCCAACTGCACGTCGTGGTGAGACAAGTGGTGCTGAGGATGCCTGAAGAACGCAGAAGGCTAGTTGCACATTGCTGCAACTGCACACTTCACTATTTGGGCCCTGACTTGCAGGTTTTTCAGGGGGTCTATCTAAAAATCTTGATGCTTAATTGAGATGCTGGTGTACCTCTTGGAGGATCCTTTTGTCCTTGTGACTTTGGGACTGGGTATCAAGCCTTGAAGAGTTCACAAGTCTGGATTCTGTCGTGTGGTGCTTTGGCAGGACTCGGGCAAGTATGGGCACAATTTTAGAGGTGGTTTCTGCTTTTTACATGCTATAATTTTGAGAGTTACAGTTCTAGAGACTGCAGTGCCCAAGTGTGTGGTGGGCAAATTCTGCAGAGGACCATCCCTGCTGATTAGTTTCTGATAACCTCAAAGTTGTGTGTTTAGTAATTTTTAAAAATGATATAGCTGCAGGATGATAATGTATCCATCTGAGGGATTTTGCATGATAATTTCTTCTACGCTGTTTCCTCTTGTGTTCTGACATCTGATCTTGCCAGTTCCAGCCTGTGATTTCTAGCATGGACCAATTCTAGGCAGACACCACTGCTTTCCTCTAAGCCTTTCTTGCGTCGGGCACAAGCAAACGTATTACAGCTTGATTGAACTGCTGCTTGTCAGCTCAGCCTCCTTGATGGTGCTCTGTGCGTGTGCTCTTTTTTGATTACTCTGGCACCTCTTCCCTGGTGGTTCTGATTGCACTGCTAGGAAGGTCTCATCTGCCCAGGTTTTCCACATTCGCCATAAGCCAGCAAAAAGCTCTACATTTGTTTGCTCTGTGTTTTAAGAACTCCTAGGACTTTTGCAGCAGATGTGGTCATTATTCCTTTCCTCTTGTACTCTCTTTGGATCAGTTCCCAATGCTTCTTCAGACTAGGAGTCTGACTTTTGTAAAAGTGGTCAGCTCTTTCCCATCCCTCGTTTCCTTTGATGGCAGAAGAAAGAGCAAATGTGAACTCCTCCAGAACTTTCGAGGCAAGGAAAACAAATAGGGCCATAATGTTAGAAGCAGATGGATTTCTCCACAAAGCTATGCTAGCACTGCCACTTTGACAGCTGGGCAGATTTAGCCTCTGTTTAGAGAGCACAGCTGCACTGAGAGCACAAGGGATCACAGCATGAGCTCAGTTGAGGCAAGAGATGCCTGAGTGGTGGGGAGGGCTGATGCGAAACATCTGCTTTTGAAGCAAGTAGCTCTGAGGCAGCTGTCAGAGATGTCCTGTGAGCTCCCCGTCTCTGGGGTTGTCTTCAGATGTCTACATTCATTATGCTGGGGGCCCCTCAGTGGGACACAAACTGGGAAAGAAGAGGAGGAATGGCAGCAGGCTGTGAGGAAGGTGTGAGGTATAGTTGTTGCTTTCCTGCATCCTTGTTTTTACAGCTACTTTGGGGGATAGTGAAGATCCAGTGAGATCCCACAGGGTGAGGGAAACTCTCTTATAACAGAGATCTTTGCCTCTCAAACTTTTTCTGTACTTCTTGCATACTCCAGAGGTTGTCTGCCCAGGTATCCTCAATGTTTGCTCCTTCCTTTGCTTTGATGTGCTCTGTGATGGTGTGGTTAACTTCTCAAGCCTTGCTCTTCCTTCTGTTTCTATCATGTCACTGTCTGGATTTGACAGTATTTCCCCGTTTGCTTTGCACCACTGTTAATGACACAGGGCAAGGTGGAGGTGAGGTGGGCCTGCAAATATGCTTATCTTAGTGCAAGAGAGCAGTTGTATGGGGAGCGCATGTACGTGTGCATGCCTGAACCAACTTTGCTGTAAAAATCTCCATGACCCTTTCCAATGTGGGTTCTTGTACTACACTCAGTTGTGTCATCTGAAAGCTCATCTGGCAAAATTCAGCCCAGCTTCTGGTTTTAATCCTTTCTTTCTTAGTGAGTGAGATCTGCTGCTGGCAGGCCATCTCCACAGTGAAGCTAAAGAAAAAGATTGCTAACTCTGTATTTGCAAGCCCTGCTGCACAGGGCAATTTAGACAGGATGTTTGGGCAGGTCAGACGTCCCTTGTACTGACTTTGCATTTGGGTTTTGGTTTGCAGTGTGGCAGGAAAAGCTGGTGAGCTAAACTGCTCCCAAACCAGCACAAAAAAAATCAATTGCATCTATCGTATATCCTACAGGCACCCTTCAGTACATTTGTTGCATAGACCCACTAGCCCTTTGCTTATAAACTAATTGTTGCCCTTAGGACCCTCTCTAGTTGCTTGTATGAAATCAGACCACTAAAGCTGGCTCTGCTGCGAAGAGCAAATCACAGCTTTCCCCACATCAAGTTACCCGGTACCTTGGTGGTATTGTTGGCCAAACATGCCTGCAAGTCACTGGTTGTGGGCTTACCAAGTCAGAGGGCTGTGTGGTCTCCCTGTTAATATTTAAGTTTCATGTGGTCACAGGGCTGATGTGTAGCCCATCTGCAAGACCATTTTTCTTTATTTAGAAATGCTTGACTCCTCCTTCTTACCCTTTCTTTATATGAGAGAATAACTGATGGTCGTCTTATGTTCACAGTCTGAAGGCACGAGGCTGCAGAAGGACCTCCGAACTTACTTGGCTTCCGTAAAAGGTAAGGTCTGCATAAGCAGAGGATTATTTCCTCTCTAGTGCTTACCTATGTAGTGAGGTTTCTGCGGCTATCCCCTTCCTGGTGTTTCCTCAGGTGTGAGTTGTAGGAAAGGTCAGCCTTGTCTGGGTGGGGGATCTTTCGGAATCCTTCAGGACTAGGTGGGATGAAATGGGGTTGTGCTTTGATGCCAAACAAGTGGTGCTGCCTTAGCAGATAGACTTTCGTATCTTCTGCTAGGGGAGGACAAACACAAAGGGTTTGATGCGACTGCATCCTTGGTTCCTTTCTTCCTGTGGTTACCTTCCATCTCTATGTTGTCAAGGGTCAGACATTCTGTAAGGAAGAGCTTAGCATTTTTTATAACTTTCCTGTGTCCCCGTTCCTCAGGATGAGTGTTAAACTGTGAGGAACATTCCTTCTTTCTGAAGCAGTTCCTTCTTTCCTAGCCATGCACGAGGCCTCCAAGAAGCTGACAGAGTGTTTGCAGGAAGTTTATGAGCCGGATTGGCCTGGGAGAGATGACACAAATAAAATAGCAGAGGTAAGACTGTCCAGGATGTGGGGTTACCAGGCTTGGTCTGTCAGCGGAGCTGAGCTTTGGAAGCTGTGTGTGTGCCGTGTTTCTTCAGGCGTATGACTTCGCAGAAGAATTGGGGAGACAAACTCAGCATTGGGAACAAGGGAAAGCTGAAAGGATGTGGCCTGTATTTCGTCTGTGTAGGACTCTGACCCCAGATGCTTGAATGCTACGCAGAGCTGTATGCTTATGCCCACAAGCAATTTGTTCCCCCTAACAGTGGGGGACAGAGGATGCCAAAAGAGTCAGTAGGGTCAACTGGATATATTGCTTACACTCTGTGCAAGAGAAAGGGGAGGTTAAACCTATGGCCAAAGCATGGTCAGAGCAGCCATTGTGTAGCTGCAACAACCTTCCACTCACAGCAGTACCACCAGCTGCCATATTTTGGTTGCCACCTTCTTTGGCTGAGCCATGTGTCACCCCAACCTGCTGCTCTTCTAATCCCTTGGTGAGGTGGTGCCTTGCCCAGGTGTTTTCTGTGGAGCTCGGGGAGCAGCCTGTTGTTTGACAGCTTGGATCCCCCTTGGCATCTGTGTGCAGTGGGTCCAGCTGGAGGCAGGTGCCCTCTGCTCTCTTCCTCAGCTGTTCTGCTGAGCAGCAGCTGTGGCAGTTCAGCTCTGTGGATCCATCTGCCATGAGGCTGCAGGACTGGGCTTATCTGCAGCTGTCTATGACATTGGAATAGTGGGTGGGGAAGGAAGAGAGAGGAGAGCAGGAGAGAGATTCTTCCCTTCCTCTGCTTTCCCCTGCAGAAAATTTCACCTGAAATAACATCTGCATCTTGCCTAGGAAGTACTGACTTCAAAGCAGATAAATCAAGCCAAACCTGAACATTTCCAGGTCAATTTTTGCATTAACGTGGAAACATCTCATTGGGAAGTGCTGTTGCAGTAAATAATGGAATTGTAATTCCACAGTTTTGGCTTCACGTTCTCTGGCCTTGTGTTTTCCTGGGCCACCACTGTGGTGTCTCCTGTGCAACTGTCCCTTCAGAGAATTTGAGCCAGAGAGGTCAAAAGGAGCATGAGTCCTGAGAACGAACTGCAGAACTGCTACTCTGAGGATCTGCAGGAATATTTCCAGCCCTCCACCTCCCCCTTTACTGCCTTTGTTTATATTTCTTTCTTTCAGAAAAAGGCAGGCGGGAGAAAAGTGCTATTTATTCTTGCCAAAAAAATAATAAATTCCCACATAAAGAGGGCATTTTTCCTGAATATTTTAGCAAAACCATTTGTTCAAGTGGAAAAACAGGAGAGGAGCAATTTCTACCTAATCAAAGGTGTCGATGGGAAGTTACTGGGCCTGACATAAGATCAAGGATAAAACAGGCACAGGTTAGGGTGCAAGCCTTGGATGTGACCTCCATTGGGCTGTGGAAGCAGGTGGTGCGAGGGCTGAAGACTGCTAGAATAGCTTTCTGTTATTGTTCATATTGTCCAGAAAGCTGTGCTGTAATGAAAAGTAGAAAATGGTGCCTAGTAGTGTCAGGTGTCTCATTTTTGTGGATGCTGGGAGGAGGAGGTAAAGCCAGCTTGACAGTCTTCTCTTTCATTGTACGGACTTGGGCTAGCACTGTGGGGGGGAAAAGGCGGGCTCTCAAAGGAAGGCTCATGAAGGGTGCTGTGTACTTGGAGAGGTCATCTAAATTAGCAGCATCAGGCTTTCTTTTCTGTTTCTATATTTCTGGCACGGCCTCTGTTTTCAAATAATTTCCCTGCTCCTAAGTTTTTCCACAGAAATTACTATTTCTTAAGAGCTCTGGGGGGCTGAACTTGTTGACTGTAGCACTCATGGAGAAAAACAGAAATGCAGAGCTCTGTTCTTGAATAGTTAGCTTGTTACTTTTGTTTTTCAGAACAACGATCTCCTCTGGACGGACTTCCATCAGAAGCTGGTGGATCAGGCACTTCTGACCATGGATACATACCTTGGCCAGTTTCCAGATATTAAAGTAAGATTCTCTTTAAATCTTTTGATCTAGAGAGTCACAGCAGATGAAACCTCAGAAGAATCAATTTCTTGCATCCCCATCTTCTTTAGGAGGATGTGTGCGCTGTGCTGCTGCAAGCTCTCCTTTTAGAGCAGCCAAAATCATTGCAGCTCTGGGTCATATGAAAATGTTATGTTCTCTTTTGGGCTTGAAATGAGAGTAAAGAATCCAGGGGAAAGATACTGAAGAGAAAACACAAGTGTGAAACAGGAGGATCCATAAAATTTCCTATTGTATCAGAGGACAGTGTCAGCAATAACTCATTAACTCACAAGCTCTCAGTCTTTCTTTTCAGTCCTTTGGTTTTAACTTCCTTCTAAGTAGAAAGCATTGAGGAAATGAGTGGCAAATGTGCTTTATAGGTAGCGGCTGGTATGGAAGGCAGATTTCTCTGTGTTCCCTGAAGTCCTGCTGTGCATATAACCAGCTTTTTACAGAGAAGGGGGAGTGCTGGATAGGTCTTTTTGGGGGGGAGATCGTATCTGAGGACCTGGGTTTGAATGATGTCCTCTCCCTTCCCCCATAGTTATCTCCTCTCTGTTCGTTTTGAGAAGGTTATGCAGGAAATGTCTATAGCATATGGAAGTGCTAGTAATGATATCACCATATGGGAATTATCAGCTTGGCTTCTTCCCAGTGAAAACAACCCTTTCCCCACCACATGTCTTTTAAAACGTTTGTCAATATTTGTTGCTTCAGGAGGATCGTGCTGTATCAAAGCGGGGGGCAGGTCACAGGCTTGTAGAATGAGCCCTGAACAACAGTGCCCTTGCCTCCTAGGGCTCCTCGGTTTTGCTTAATTTTTCCAGCCTCTTCTGTCCCTGGAATTCTGAAGTGGGGAAGCATGAAGAGGCTTGCTGTTGCTTTCCACCCGCTCAAGGCTGTAGAGCTGATCACTCCCTGTAGCGCGATGCCATGTGCCTCAGCAGTGTAGAGGCTCGTGCATTGCTTCCTGAGCAGAAGGTTTTATTTCAGGCTCGCTGTAGACTCAGACTTCTGCAGTGCTTCAGTCCAAACCACATTTTACCAGCCCTGTCAGCTGTGTACTGGGTCACCTTGGAGTATCGCATTTCTTCCATGCTTAGTGTCTTTGGGATTTCTTAAATCTGCTGGGCTCCCGCCAAGGTTTTATGGTGGGATTTTAAAATGAGTGCAAGGTTGGAACCAACCAAATTCCACCAAAACTCAATGTGTTAGGCGCTAAGCTCCCATGGATCCTTTCTGTCTTCCAAATGGGCCACTAAAGTGCTTATTACTAATGTCCCTTTCTCAGTCTTCAGATGATGCTCTAGAAAATGGGAAGTTAAAGCAATTTTATGCACAATTTCAGTAATGCTTTAAAGAGAGCACTACTCGCCTCTGCTTCCCTTCCTAAAATGAGTGAGAATTTGGCTTTCTCTTGATTCCTGCAATAAGACAGGGATATATTTCAGAGTTGGCTATTTGTTTAAAATGGGCTTCCAGTGAATACAGAAAGATCAATGTGTTTTTATTGGTATTTCAGCTGGATGCATCATGCTTCTTACCCCTGAGCTGCGAGAAGTGCTCAAATGAAGTCTGGTTTCTTCAGTTGGTAGAAACTCTTGTTAAATACTGTTGTTGAAGGTCACTACAGGTGTACAAAAGTGTAGTTTCACTCCATGTAAGGAAGTAGAGTTCTTGAGGGTGGCAGGCAACCCCCCTCCCCCCCAGTCTTAGGTAATTTACAGAATATTTCAGTTGCGTTTGGTTGTTGTGGTAATAGTTTTCTGTTTTGTGTTTTCCACAAAAGCAAATTTTCTGCTTTTCCTGGATTTCTGGCATTACTGTGATAATGAAAGATGATTTATGGAGATAAGATGATTTTAATTTAGTTATGTGAAGGCCTGTTTTTTGTTAACAGCCCAGTAATTCAAATGTGTGATGAGTTAGATCATGCACGCATTATTTTTTTGTTAAATTCTAACATATTCTGAAATCTCCTTCACTTGAGGGGCTGGAAAAATTCCCTTGAATCTTTCGGACTTCCAACAGGATCCACAGCAGGCATGTGACACAGCATTCTTTTAGTAAGGAATTCTAATAAGTTAAAGGGAATAATTTTAAAATGTTGGGTGGGGAGGAGTGAACAAAGCCTCTCTATCTTCTCTAACTTGAAAAACGGGAATGCAAAAAGTACCTTATCCTTTCTTTGCAGGTCAGTATCTATAGCCATCTATAGCGTCTTGGAGTACAACTCTTGCATAATCTATAATATTTCTGAGTGAGTTTTTGGTGGTGGTTGCAGAGTATGTAATAAACGTACAGGTGTCTGCAGTGAGCCCAAAGAGAATAAACCATAACCCAAGTTCTGAATAGCTGTGGAATTGGCAATTTTCTGTCTTGCACCAAAATTGGTGCCCTGTTTCTACTAGGTTTAAAACCAAAGATCAGTAAGGGGGTTGGAAGAAAAGTGCTTTGTGGTTTGGGTGTTTTGGTTTGGGTTTTTTTTGTGTGGTGGTTTGTGTGGGTTTTTTTGTTGTGTGGTGGTGGTTGTTTTGTTTGTTTGTTTGTTTGTTTTAAAGGGGGCTTAAATTAAGATGGATTTATTGCAAAGCAGTAATCTGTTGGAGTTCAGCTTTTACCATCAGATAGTGGTGGGTAGCTGCAACTATCCTGGAGTCACACAAGGAAGCTACCCTGCAGCCTTCCAGGCTAAGTCCCATTGCTGCAATCGTTTGATCAGTGGTTACTCCAGGAGGACTCGCAGTGTATTTGCACCTTGCAGCATTTCCACGTACTCCAGTAGAAATGTGCAGGTGGGGGTTAGAAGGTTCGGGGCTGCAAAACAGGGTCGGAGTGACCTTGTGGAGAGATGGGTGGCATTGAATCAAACTCCCTGGTGGGGTGGCAGGGAGACGTAGAAGTGGCTGTTCACCATGTCACAGAGCTGGGCAAAACTCCAGCTATCTCTACCAGTCTGACCTGGGGGAAAATTCCTATTTCTTAAATCTGTAATCTGGCCTTGTGTTTTATTTGGTGTGTATAGAAAAATGCATTAAACTGGCATCTCGGAGATTGTTATGCTGCTGGAAGCCCCCATCGTGTCTCCATGCCCGGCTGGCAGTGTGATGTTGGGGAGGTGTCTTCTAGTGATCTCCACTGTGAGGTGGCTCAGCTGCTTCGTGATTCCTCTTGGAGTGAGCTAAGCGCTTTGAAATCAGTTTGGGTGTGTGTGTGGCTGAGATCCTGCAGATCCACTGTGACTCTCACAGAGCTGCACCAGCGTTTGCTGAAAGTGCAGAGGAGCATGTGTAGGAGATGTGCGAACTGGTCCCAGCTGGTCTGGCAGAAAGATCAGCCCTGAGAGTGGTTTTGCAGCTTATCTGCAGGAGCCTAGGGAGAGGAGACTGCACCTCCCTGCCAAGTGCAGTGGAAGGGGGGGCAGGATTTGCTTTTTTTAAAATAACTCTCAATGCTGATTCTTCATCTTGCACTTTCAATTTCCCTGGATGCTGGCGGTTAATTAGAAACCCTCCTGGCTCCTTGCCATGCCTTTTCACTCCAGTTCTCCAGCCTGTCTCTAGGCTGCTGCTTACTGACACTGAACTCCAAGCTGGAGTGGTGCTAGGATCAGGCTGGGAAGACCTGTGCTCCCACCCAGATAGTCTGGGGTGTTAGTAGAGAGTGTGGGGGTGAGGGTCTAAGGGGCATGGATGGTTCTTAATCCAATGAGTCTGAGCCTTGCCAAGGTGAATCTATGCCTGGGGACAGAGCCTGAGGCACCTCACATGAAGAGGGGAGGATCAGGGCACAGGCCTGACTGTGTCCATTCTGGATTCTCATCCATGGACCTGTCAGGACTCCATTCCCGAACATGAGTCTGGAACACAGTTGGCTCCCTCTTTGTGTTTGTTACGGCTTC
Organism: Egretta garzetta; assembly: GCF_000687185.1. Taxonomy (NCBI): domain Eukaryota; kingdom Metazoa; phylum Chordata; class Aves; order Pelecaniformes; family Ardeidae; genus Egretta; species Egretta garzetta. The sequence continues at coordinate 639,225 of NW_009260944.1, read as the reverse complement.
AATATGTCTTCCCTATTAGTGACATCAGCCGCTTCTGTCTGGACCTCCTGTTGCAGGGTCCAAAATGCTGTCCTAGGTGTATCCTGAGCATATGGATGAATGCTTTTGCTGTGCTGGCAACAGAAATGCCTTCTTTTGTTGAATTTAATCTTTTGAGCTTCCACACGAACTAGGGCTACAAGCTGGTTAGAGTCTGGCTGCAGCCCTCAGGAGGCCCTGAAAATGATGAAGCAGGTGCCCATAGGATGCAGGCACATGGGGAGGCTTAGGAAGCACTAGAGCTACCGTTCTGAAAACATGAATGCCATCCAGAGGTGGGGCTTGTTGTTGGTTGGATCCCTTTGCTGGTTCTGCACTCCTCCTGAGGAGCTCCCTCTAGAACGGTGGTTGTCACAGGTGTTTCCCAGGACCACCTCTCTGGGCAGCCTGTGTGGAGTATCCAGTGAGTGTCCTGGTGTGGGCAGAGCATGGGGTGCTATGGAAGTTGGGTGAAGAGGAGGGGGATTTTCTTTGAGAGCCTTTGGGGTTTTGGCTGCTGGGGAAGATTGTCACAACTCTTTTCTCCATCTTTCTTAGTCACGTATAGCGAAGCGAGGAAGGAAGCTTGTGGATTACGACAGTGCCAGACACCATTTTGAAGCCCTGCAAACAGCGAAGAAGAAGGACGAAACTAAAATTGCAAAGGTAAAGCAAGCAGAATGAAGTGCAGCCATCCTTTCACTTCATGAAGTCTCCATTGACCTACTGAGCAGTTTTAAAGTGCACCTCTACCTCTTTATTGGGTGTGTTTTGTTCAGAGGTGTTGTGAACTAATAAAGTTTGGCTAGGTATTTCCTTCTTATTTGTTTAGTTCTAGAAAGCAGGATGGTGTCTGTGTTGGTTCAGACTTGCCATCATCAGTGAGCATCTCTCAGTGGCCAAGGCCTAGGCATGCATTTCCTTGGATGCTGCAAGACCAGTAACCTCTGTCAGGAAAGCCTGTGTGCCTCTGGGGGAAGCAAAGCCTTGCAGTGCCCTGGAAAAATGTGTGAATTTGTCTGCTTCTTGGGGCTCCGTCTCCCCATCTTATAACAGTGGTGAGAGTAAGTGTTTGAGTGTTGCTTGAGGTTGGTTGTGTTTGTGAAATCCTTTGATATTCTAAGACAGAGACCCTTAGGAGTGTGAATTACAAGTTCATTGGGGGCAATGCACCCTATGCACACTTGATGACTCTGTTCTGTTGTCTATTGGTCATAACTGCTGGACAATAAATATGGCTGAAAGCAGGAAAACAAGAGTTTTCTCTTGTCAGGGTGTGGTTTCTTTCATGCCTGTGAACAGCTTGATCTAGGGTTAACGCCAGAGCATGCCCAACATGCAAGTGTAGGGGTTTTTTAAAATTAAAATAGATGTCATTAAAAATAAAATTTAGTTTTTCTTTTCAATGTACCTGAAGAAAGGTGATAGTGTTAACCTTGTTCTAGAGGAGGTGCATGGTTCGAATGCCTGCCCAGAAAATAAGCTGTGGATTACTCCTGTACCCTGAGTGGATTTGAACCCACGTGCTCCACTCCACAGGACAGGTCTTGACGCAACAGAATAGTCCAGGACTGGGGAGACGTCTGTAATTCTCTTGAACGTGGGCCATGGCACATCAGGAGTCTTCAGGCTAGAAGCAGTGGAGGAAAGAGCCTGGATCTGTATCATTTAACCAGGCTGAGAAGAGTTGTCATTCTTTGCTTAGAGTTAGGGGGAAATACGGGCTATGTGAGAGATGCTAGTGTTTCTCCTGCATGGAAGAAATAAAGATGCGTCTCTCCCCCAAGTGGAAGATCTACCTTTAATGGCCAACCGACAGTACTTTCATTTTTAAGCTGCAAGACATCAGTCATCTGCTCACCCAGTGCATGCACTGTGATTAACCTTGACAGACAAAGGGGAAAGAGATTGATGGCTCAGGTGTCATTGCATCATTTGTGTGGGAAAGCAAGTCTTGGTTCTGTATGCAAGGCATGAGGCCCAGCTGGTTGTGCCTTCTGTTCAAAGAAGTATGTCACCGCTTTTGGGGGTAAGAGCAGAATTTCCCTGGGGTGTGGTATTATTATTGGTGTGTGCCTGTGGGATCTTTGCTGCAGTAGAAATGGGTTTTGTAGGAATTAATCTGCTTGGGTTGGTACCTGGTGATCTGCACCAAAGAGGCTGGTGTTTGTCATTGCTGCACTTGCTCGTGTTGCCCCAAATGCTCATGTAAGACACTATTAATGAGGGATTGTTCATTGCTCTTTTGTTAAAGTATGACATACAGTGCAGTATGAAGAGTGAAATGTTGAGATTTAGGAGGTGGTGCTCTGTTCCTGATTCAGCCTGTGCAAGTGTCTCTTAGTACTTGATCAGACTCTTCTTGTTAGCCAAAACATGCACTGGACCACATCTTTCCACCTCTGTGCTTTAGGCCATAAGCTTACGCACAGGATAATATGTGACACGTTGCACTGTCCTGATCCTGTAAAGATGGGAGCAGTGAGTCTCTGGAAGTTATGTACGTATGCTCTTCCCAAATGGGCAGGTTTCACAGCCCAGCCTGTGATCCCACACTTGCAGACATACAGCTCTGCAGGGCTGTGGGCAGCAGCCAGGCTCAGCGTGCACTAGGCTGATGTAGGAAGTTCACCTCCCCATTTTTCTGACTGCAGTTTTGCTTGTGTGACCTTTGAAGTAGGGTAGTTCTGATGTAAGGTACTTTGGAATATGATGACAGGCCCATAGGAAAGATAAATCTTGTTTGTGACACAGCATGCAGACGGGAACTGACTTGATTGATGTTTCATGGTATAGTAACACAAACAGCAACACAAATACTTTTTGGAGCTATATGGCCTTTTTTTTTTTTTTCTTCTCTAATATATGGATGTTCTTTTCCCACTCAGGACTCCTGCCACTTATTGCTAAACTCACAACCTGCCATTAAAATAAAGCACTGTGGACTTTCAGCTGTTGCATGCAAATAATTACGGCGGTTAATTAATCCTGTCCTCTCTTTAAGGAGCTCTCGCTTCACAGCCATGACTTGGAGCAGGGGTGTCTGTGTGCTAGGTCACTAACAACTATACCTGTTGCTCTTTGCAGCTGCCTGGCTGGTCTTCAGTATCCCAGCCCACACTGGAGCATTAATTACTGCTAAACTTGGCATGCTTCAAAGGATTCATAACTGATCGGTCCCAGGATGTTTGTTTTTTCTCTCGCCTTGGTGATACTGGTTTGGCCCAGCCTCTAAATACACTCTCTGTTGTGATTTTAATTTTTTTTACCCTAAAAGATATATGTTTGTGTCTCTCTTGTTCTCTGTTTATTTTTTTCTCTTTTTCACTCAAACATGCTCCCTCCCCCCAGCCTGTTTCGCTGCTTGAGAAAGCCGCGCCTCAGTGGTGTCAAGGGAAGCTACAAGCTCACCTCGTTGCGCAAACTAATCTGCTCCGAAATCAGGTGACTGCTGATCTACCTGGCTCTAACCCTGCATGCGCTATTTTGGGCTCTAGATTGTACCATGCAACTAATCTCTAGGCAACGTTCACTCTAGTCCCCTCTGTTAAGCGTGTCCTTGATACTCCTGAGCCACAGTGGACATGTGGAAGTTGCTGACCAATGAATGAATCTGTGCCTGCCCTATTAATTTCTAATCAGGTGTGTTAATATTGGACTATTGTTTTCTCCCCCTAAAAATGAAATGAGGATGAGGAAAGGCTACAGAATAACGCCAAGGCAGAAGGGTGATGTAGGGTAGTTCCTCCAATTATTCCTTTCTTTTTCTTCTAAGAGAAGCAGTCAAATTTTATTGTTGCTGTTTCAAAAAAGAAAGCAAGAAAAAAGAGGCTTCTGCATTTCTGATGTTGAGTAAAGCCAGAAAAAACCACATTGCTTCAAAAGCAATTTCTGTGGTTGCTGAGTTAATTTACAGCATTCTCCCCTGGTAAAATCGAAGTTTCCAAAATGGGCCCTCTCTTGGCTCTTGTCGTCTAAATAAGCTGTTTCCAGGTGTACAGAGGTTCAGTCTGCATAGGAGAAGAGGTGGGCCCAGGCCAGGGAATTTGCACCTCGTGTAATATATTTGAACAGCTCCAGGTTGAAGTCACATGGCAGAATTTGGCCAAACATTTAGGTTATAGAATTTTGAGGGGTAGTAGAGCAGCTCAGAAAACCTGCAGGGACTAAGAATTTCAATCCTACTTGCACAGGAGAAGTGTGGCTTCCTGATGAAATCTCCATTGGTATTTACCTTGGAGCTCCTTAGGGGATAAGAGGGAGCTGACAGAAAACAGTCAGTGAGAAGAAAATGCTTTCCATGGGCAAGGGATAGTAAATCATGACCCAGATTAGGAGAGTGCAGGTTACTGGTGAGCTCATCTGTTCTCATTCAAATGCTCCTAGATTTTCACATTCTTTGTCAGTGAATGAATTGCAGTTTAGAAGCACTAAATCACTCTCACCTAGTAAAGGACCTGGGTTTTTCACAGTCAGTTTATGACTGCAGATCAGAGAAAAGGCTAGATTACCACATCGATAAAGCCTGGGGCAGGAACAGCTGTTAGTAGTCCTGCTTAAGGTGCGTAGCAAAGGGAGGAAATATGTATTTGTTCTTGATTGAAAGGAGGGACATTTGGCAGGCTTCTGGGGGCTTTTCCTGTGCCTCTGCCATCCTGGGAACGATCTACCTGGCTGTGGTTCTTGACTGGTCTGTTTGGCTGTTGGTATTTCTGGAGGACTAGAAAGCAGGTATGGGAAGTTTCTCAAGCCATAAATAAATAAATCAGCTCCTGGGCATTTTCCTCTTCTCAGACTGGCTGGAGACTAAGAGTAATACCACCGCCCACAGACTGCCTAGAGAAAGAGTACCTACAAGTGCTCCATCATCCATTGCACTCTGATCTTAGGCTACCAAGGCTCGATTGATAATTTCACTGTACTGGGTGACTTTGCCCTGAAGCAGGTGACAAGGGTGTATGTAATCTTTTCACCTGCTGTGTTGCGGGGGTGTTAACCTCCTGCTGAGTGACATTAATATCACATGGTATCACAAAGTCATCCCAGATATTTTCAAATCGAGTCCTTTCAGTCTTTCTTCTTTCATTCTTGAACTAAATACTATTGCCAACCTTAATTTTTTTTTTCTACTTGTGTGAGTCTCTGGGTTTGTTTTTTTAAACTTTGATTGTGGACTAACAAAAAAAAAATCCCAATAAAGGAGCTTAGTTTGTGTTCTGAGCCTGCAGGTTTTCCAGCTTTTCTTCACAAACATGAGCAGGCAGGAAAAAAAAAATGCTTCAGTTCTTATATTTGCATGACTTCAAGACTGAAGGTGTTACTGACAACTCTAAATCTCATTTAAGCTCTTAATAAAGCAGGAAGGCTGATGACACTGCACTTACTGAGGAGCTTCAGAATGTTAAGCCTTAAAAAAAAAAAGTCCTTCCCCTTACCAGCAGCTGTGTTGCTGTCTCTTCTTGCCTGATAATTTTACAGCCCCCAAGCAAAAATGGGGTCAGCAAGACCTATTATTTGTACTGTAAAACCAAGACCCTCCCTGCAGTGTGCAAACCGCTGGCTTTTTAGGCCTTTAGCAGATACTAACAAAAACAATACAGTGGGGGATTTCTGTAAAGTCTCCTGGGGGGGTTGCTATTGCATGCTCTCAGTTACAAATTTTGGTGACTGTGCTTTTTGAAACAAAAGGGAAAATGGCTTAGAACAGCACATTCTTGCCTTTTTGCTAAGCTCCCACGAAATGCTGAGTACAGACTAAAAAGCAACATCCTTGGTGCTGCAGTGATAACAGAACGGTATCTGTCTGTAGGAGAAAGCCAGCAAGTTGAGTCTTGGCCGTGCTGCTCTTCTGAGAGGCAGTTTTGGGACTGGTGGGGGCTTGGGCCTCCTCATTACCCCTGCCTCATGGACATCTAAACTATTTACTGAGCAGTGTGTAATTACCACCGTTCACAGCGTTGTGTTTGAAGAGAATTGGTCACCAGATTGCTTGAAAGCACCAGGCTGGATATTGCCAGCGGGCACCGGGATGCACAATGGTAGGAAACGTAATGGGGAATAACTGCCCCCTGTCACAACTGAACTGGTTGTGCTTGGCACTCTGAGCCTTGGCTAGGGGGAAGGTCAGGAATGCATTTGTGTTGTCTAGCTCCCGCTCAAACCTTCCCCCTTTCAGACAGGGAGAGGAGAGGAAGAATCTTCTGAGATCACATTTCATGGACCTGGGCTTCACGTTCTTCTATCTCAGTTCCCCATCAGGTTGGCAAGGATGACAGCTGAAATAGAAAGTGCACAGATATGGTAGCAATGGGCCATGCCCCTGAAACCTATGTCTGTTCTCCTTTCCCCACCATACTTCATGAGCTGGCTGTATCTAGCAGGGCTCATGACCAAGTTGATGTCTGTCTTTGGTTCTGGCTGGAAGCAGTCAGGGCTATCCAGTGTCAGGACCCCCGCTTCCAAGCAAAATAAATCCTACTGGCGAGAAGATCCCTGGGCTGACAAAGGAGTGAAGAATTAATTCAGTGCTATACCTGGGACTGAGCGCTAGCTGAGCCACAGGCAGTAGGTGGACCCCTGATTCCTGCAGCTACTCTAGAGTGAACGTTGCCTGTTGCTGATTTTGCCTTTGCCTCGGGTTGTTACGATATTCACATGTTGCTTTCTAGGTTCTTTGACCTTCTGAACAGGTAAACGAGAGAGGGAAAGACTGTTATTAATATTCACCATATCTGAAAAACTAACAGCATTCAATGGTGCCTCATCTCCCAGATATCCCATCTCCCGGGTTGATTCTAGTTCCAGTCTAGTTTGGAAATTAGGATAAGATAAAGACAAAGGATGGACTGGCATTTTTTTTTCTCCCTTTAAAATGGTTACATTAGAAACATTCATTCATAGAGGGATTTTAAGGCAGAATGAGTCTTTGTGATCATCGTCTCTGATCCAGCATAAACTGTGTCTCTGTTTAAATGGGCTTTTTGTTTGTTTCCTGCAAACTCTCTCGAAATGTTGGGTTTTTCAGTGAGTGTAGCAGCAAAAGGCAGGGGTTTCTGGATGGAAGGATCATGGCCCCTTCTCCTGTTGCCTATTCCTCACAAGGTCTGCTTGACTTTTGAATACGTCCCACCTCCGTCTCTTTCTGGGGGAAACTAACTTCTGATCTTGAGTACAAAGTCTTAAGCTTGCCTTTGGCAGCAGTGAGCCACCGTCTGAAAGGTGGAGCTGTCTGGAAAGTAGAAGCTTCTGTGGCTTGCTTGTAAGTCAGGAGAGAAATAGAGTGTAAGGACCCTGCACAACACTGAGGAACAGGACTCTGAACTACAAAATATTTTAAGTCCTTTCTCCCATCAATCCTACCTTTGCATATACCTGTCACTAAGGAGCAGTGAGCTGGGTTTCTTTAATGAAGCTAGCACAAAAAAGATAAAACTTCATTTCGTAGAATACGTAGTAATCTGACTGCAGGGCTTGTAGAAAAATCCAGTTCCCCAGTGGCTTGCAGGCTCTTTGCAGAGCCCTTTGGCGTTGTGACAGTCACACATGTAAGCAGGCACTTTTGCTGACCTTCCTGTTAAGATGTGTAGTCAAGTTGCTCATGCAGGGATTTGCCATCCTGCATCCCATTGCACAGGGTTATGGGAGAATGCTGTGCTGTCACACGTTATACAATAGAAATGTTCTAATTAGCAAGCTTTGAGTTTTAAGTCAGGGCACTGAAAAGAGGATGAGGTCACCTAGGACAAGTATGGGAAGCGGAACGTGCTTGTTGCTGTCAGCAACAGAAACCAGGATCATCCTTTTTGCTGCTGAAACCTGGCAGAATTCATGTTATTGGTGTTGGCATCTGTCAGTGTCTAGGTCAAATGAACAGATCAAATTTAAACTCTCAACTGGGAGAAAGAGGTCCTGTACAAGGTGTATTTCCTTTGGTGTTGGTGGGCAACAGCCAGCTCTTGTATTAGATCCTCACCGATGAGAGTATGTGAGACTGCTGAAACTAAGACCTGCTGCTCAAGTGCTCCAGCCTGGCCTCCTGCTGGCACAACTCATGCTTTGCATACCCTTCCTTGCTTCTCAGTCAGCTTTGAGAGAGCTGTATCAGCCAAGGATGCAGCCCTCCTCCCTTCCTTAGAAGAGATGGGTCTTTGGCATGACATAACCCAAGCAGAGAGAGTACCCACGAGGGAGGACTCTTCTTCAGTGCTGTTTGGGATGGATTTCAGCTCTTTCAGAGACCTGGCAAGGGGCAGGGGCCACTATTACCTTAATCTTTGTCTAAGCTGGAGGCTGAACTGCCCAACCAGCTCCATTCAGGATTTGAAGCCCAGGAAACTTATAGAACTTAAAACACATTAGTGGATGTTTGAATTACTTTCTGAGTATCCAAACAGGGAAATCTATTGAGAGAAAAACTGGGAGTAATATATGTAAGCTGAAGGGGCATCAGGTCACTTGTGATGCAACCTTGGTTCCTGGGAGACTCCTTTGCAATGGGGATTACCCCATGCCAGAATTTTTCCTGGTCTCCCAAGGAAGTCAAAAGTCACAGTTGCCCCCGGCCCTGCAGGGTACTTCTCTGTGCTGGAGCTGACAATCTCCCTTCTCTGTTATTAAGGCTGAAGAAGAGTTAGTAAAGGCTCAGAAGGTGTTTGAAGAGATGAACGTTGATCTCCAGGAGGAGCTGCCTTCACTATGGAATAGGTGAGTGATGGAAGTTTTTCCAGGGAAGGAAGATGTTCTCCTTAGCTTGGCTTGGGTGTCTGTTCTTGTTTTCTGGATCATCTCAGAGAGTCTGTCCTAGGATTCCTCCCAGCCAGGCTAACCCTGGGCTTTCTGTGTTTTGCTTCATGATCCTTACGAAAAATTCCATTTTACTACAAAGTGAAACTGTGTTTCTATGCTTTGTCTGATTAGTCCCTTTGCCCCACCAACTCTGTCCAACTTCCCTGGGCAATGGCCCAGCTTCTGCTGTGGACAGTAGACAGAGTGGGCTGGGTCACTAAGATTTTTGGGTGTGGAGCTGGCTGGCTGGAAGAACATCTGCAGCTAAGTGGGTATGTCAGCTGACTGATTAAGGGAAGATGAGATGTCAGAGGGGTTTGTACAGCCACCATGGTTGGAGAGAGCCAAGATGCGATCGTTTGATCACTGTGTCTTGTCATGCAAGCTTATAACCACACGGTGAAGCAGCAGGTTTAATGTAAGAGGGAGGATGAGAGAACAGGTTGCTCTGCTTTGGATGCCACTTTCAGGTGTGGGCAGTTGGATGAACAAAGACAAGGGAAGGATCCTGATGTGGCTGCCTTCTCTTGCCCCTAAATGTTCTCCTGGCTGTGTGACACAGGACCCCGTGAGGAACAAGTGGCTGTAACTATCCTGTTGTGTTCTGTTTAACAAAACACAACCTGGGCAAAGGAATGGGCTGAGAGAATAGGAGGACTTGAGAGACCATGGATTTGCCATACCACTGATTATGGTGTTGAAAAGGAGAAAGAAACAGACCAACATTTAGCTTGGAGGATGAACTGAAGGGCAGCAGAAACTGACGTATGGGGAGCACACAGTGGAAAGCAGGCAAAATCCTCCTAGGAGTGTCCCAGTTTCTTATTTTTAAATGCAGTGATCACATCTGGGTTAGCAATGCTGGTCTGTGGGGAATGGAGAGAGTGGGCGGCAGCAGGGCGGGAAAGCAAAGTGCTGATGTCTGCCTTCACTCCCGTTTCCTCCCAGGGTCAGGACTGTTTGCTCAAAGCAGCATGCAGGCCTGGCTGAGGAAGGAGCTGGGAGGGAGCAGGCATCTGGGTGTTTCCCTGTGCAAGATGATGATGCCTCTGGCCTTAGAGAGCATCTCCCTCCTGCTGTTGCTCCTCCAGCTGGGTGCTGGTACGGCACTCTGTTGGCAGCTGGCAGGATAGCTAGAGGAAGGAGGGTGGCAGGCAGCTGCTAGGATTTTAAGGTGCCACAGGTTGTTCCACAAGTTCCTGCTATCCAGCCGATCCTTCTGCTTTCCTGTCGCTCTCTGTGCCTGTCCTGTGCTTTCTTACTCTTCTGCCCCTGATGCAAACAGTTCATGCTTTTTTGCTTCCCCTGGTGCTGAGGGACTTCAGAATGAATTAATATCTGTCCTCCTGTCAATTCTCCCAGCTCTCCCTCCGCTCCATCTGTGTCACAGCCTCTCCATCACCCTACCACTGGTGTTCTCTTTTTTTTTTTTTTTTTTTTTCTTCTTCTTTCCTTTTTTTCTTCTTCCCTGCCCCACCCCTCCCCTTCCTGCACCTTCTTCTCCCTTTAGCCAGCACAAATTCAGATCCTATCCCACCTGGCCTCCTCCTCACTTTGGACATGTTTGCTCCATACCTGACCTTTGGTCCACCCTCCTCTTCAAGCTTCTCTGCTGCCCTTCTCTTCCAGCATGTACTAAACCTGACAGAATTGAGTTTGAATGGGAATGGTTGGTGGGAAGTAGCAGAAGGGGCAGAACTGACAGTTTTTGGGAGAGCATCGTGTCCATTAAGTTCTTCTGTCTCATTTTTCATTTGGCAGTCGTGTTGGTTTCTACGTCAACACATTCCAGAGTATAGCAGGCCTAGAAGAGAACTTCCATAAAGAAATGAGCAAGGTAAGGCAACTAACAGCTTATCCTACTAATACGCCCCCTCCTCACTGTTGTTTAAAAAAAAAAAAAAAAAGTAAAAAAAAAAAAAAGAGAGCTTGAGAAAACAGAGCATTTGTCCTATGTCAGAGGAAAATGTTAACCCTTATTTTTTTCTGAGCCACTTTGGAGGAAGGCTGTCTGAGATAGTAATGTAAAAGGATGGAGCACAGGGAAGACATCACAGGGTCATGCAGCAGTGGGGAGTTTGTGTCACTTGGCAGGGCTCATTTGCAGATCCACAGAAGGAAGGGAAGCCACTTCCAGGCCTACTTCTTGTTGCCTTTTTTAGTTTGTCTACATTATGGATCTGTAACTTATAAGCTGGGCACTCTCAGCATGGTATCTGCTTCCTCTTCCGCTGCCTGGCAGCAAGTTGCTGTGAACCCTCATCTATCTAGCTGTTGAGATGAAAATGGCAGGGGATCTGCCAATCTGCAAGTCAGCTTAAGACTGAGACCCGTCTCACTCTGGTCCCTCGGAAGGCCCTTCCCAGCAGTACCTCTCTGCTTTGGCTTCTTTCCTGCCCTGTTACCCAAAAGAAGGCATCTGAGTGCTTAGCATGGCCCTTGCATGGAATACCAGTTGGCTGTGAGTTGGGAATCACAGCAGTAAGCAGTGTTGTAACCTGATGGTGGCAGACTTGGATCCTGGTGCTGTGTGCCAGCGCCCAGCAGAGATCTCAGGAACAGTCTAGGGGGAAATCGCCCATTGCCACTTTAATTTACAAACATGTTCTTGTTCTTTTACTTAAAAGCTAGATAAGTCTTGAATTCCTTAGGTCTATACATTGCTCCTAAGGGTTGCACGCCCTCTGTAAATGTTCACTAATCTTGATGAGCTACTGAGAACCCAGCTGGAAAAGTTTTGTATTCCCTCCCCTCCCCAGTGTCATCCTGACAAGAAGACAGCCGCTAAGCAACAAGTAACATTATAGTCCTTCAATTCCCAGCAGCCAGGGGCCCTCTGCCTTGGTGTAATGCATCAGTTTTGAGCCCTGCTGACATTTCATGGGGACCTTTCCAATTAATAGCCGGCTCTTCTCCACTGAGGGATGAACTGATTGTTAAGAATAGGGAGGATTGTTATAATTATCTGTTTGTTGCTGTTAACTTACATTCAGCAAAGCCTGGGAAAGTTGCTTGTTAGACAGGAATTTTCTTCTTGTGTCATGTCTTGGATTTTTCTTTCCTGAGGAGTTTTGTATGAGAGCAGGGCTTTTGCTTTGTTCCATAAGAACCATCTGTTTCTTATTACTGCTATAGCATCCAATTAACTGCTGGTGTTGCTGGCATGATGCCTCCAACATTGATTGCGTTGGATCCCTCCTCCTACCAATGATAAATCTGGCATTTCATCTTGTTTATGAATTGGCTGTTTCAGAATAGGAGTGTCTGGAGTGAATATTGCAGCCTTTGGTGCAAGGGAGAGTTTAACCCCTAATACTGCATTTCTGCAGAGATATCCAGGTCCTGCCCAAAGCTAGATGGCCCAGGCAGCCTGTGAAGTCAAGGCTTGTTGCTGACTAGAAGTCTTGCTACCTTTGGGCTCCACAGTTGAAATGGCCATATCCCAAGGTTTATAAGCAGGTCTGAGGAACAGCTTTGGCTACAAATCCAGAGTGAAGCTTTGGTTTTAGCACATAGACCCTTAGGTAAACACTCTGCCCAATTCTGCAGTGGTACCTGGCAGCGCGCTGGTGGGGGCAGGTGATAGAGAAGCAAGGAGTATGATGTGAAGGGAGACCAAGCATTCCCACGAGGTGCCAGCAGCTCTTTAACAGTTAGAGTGCTCTAGTATTTTGTACCTCACAGAGGAGTGGAAACAGATGTGGGGCTGTCCTCCCTTGGGATAGCTGAGTATGTGCTCATATATGGGCACAAGCATGTGTTTGGTCAGCCTCTGCAGGCCAGCCCAGACTCTCTTCTGGCCCTTGGGCTCTTTTCTCATTCTTTTTTCTTTCTTTTGCTTTTGTGTTTTGCAGTTGAACCAAAACCTTCATGATGTCCTGCTGGGTCTAGACAAGCAGTACTCAGCCAATGCCTTCCCCGTTAAAGCACAGCCCAGGTCAGTAACTGTGGGAGTAGTGTCTTTACCTCAGCAGGGGAGGAGGGACAGGGATTTCTCTACCATGGTATTGAAACCTCCATGTTGACAGCTGGGGAGTGATTTGACTGCCTGCATATAGCCAGCCAGTGCCCTCCTGGGACTCCCTAGAGCATGTGGAAGATTGCACTTGGGGCTGGGTGACACAATACATCTAGAATAGCATCTGGAGGCCTAAGCTTTCACTGGGTGCTGATATTTAGGCAACTGACTCTCAGCTCTTGCTTTTTTAAAGTCAAATTCCATGCACCGACATGTAATACTGAGCTGCCCTTCCTTCTGGGTCCAGCTGCCCAGTGCCTGTCCTGTTCTTTCCCTCAAAAGCTTCCACCATGTACCTGCGGCTTGTGAGCTTGGGCACCAAGAGCTGATTTGTTTCTCTAGTCTCCTCTTTGGCCCTCCAAACTCAGAGCCACCTGTTTGCCAAAGCCTTATGCCCCTCTTGTGTACCTAGCTGAGGTGCATTTCCTCTGTGTGTGTTGTGGAAGTAGTTGCAACCTCATTAATATGAGGCCTCCTGATCTCAGGGTGCTTCCAATCTGCACACGTGCAAAGAGTGGGTGTCCTCCAGGCCTTTAGTCTTTCCTCAGCTGGGTCCGGTCCTGTATAGTTAAGTGCAAGTCTGCACATTCCCTAGCACTGAGAGGGGAGGGAGAGGTCAGGCTCTGGATGAGGCTGTCTGGCTCCCATCCAAATGTGTGAGTGATGAAACAGTGTGGGGCTCTGGCTTCCAGCTGCTGCTAATCCCACATGCCGGGTGAGCAGGAGCACAGTCCAAATCCTCAATTGGTGTATTGATGGAGGGAGGAGGTGAAGTAAGCGTGAAGTTAAGGGTAAGCTGTGGTCTGAGTGCATTGATTCAGAAGGGCTAGATCAGCTATTGAGACCTCTGGGCTCCCTTTTCTCTCCTCCCAGTTTAACCTCCTGTTGCAGTTGTGCATAGATGACTTGTTCCAGCAATGTGGGTGGTGCTTGCCAGCTCTAAAGAATGTTTGAGTTGAGTTTGGCCCCTGAATTTTGAATTGCTGACACCAAATTTCCAAGATTCCAGGAGGAATGCTTCATGTGAAAGTAATATCTTCTTCCCAAGTTAGTATGTGGTGTCTGTTGGTCATCATAACCCAACAAGACTGAAGTCTTGTGAGGAGGCTGTGGTGCCCATCCTCTTGCTGCCATGTGCCACGTTGTCTCTGATAGCACCATCCTCCAGATCCTTAGAAGAGGATAACAGGATAGATGAAGGCTGTAGCTATTGCTTTGTCCAGCTCTTTCCTCCTCCTTCTTTTCTTCCTCAAGGAAGTGACTTCTGGCTGTAGTGACAGCCTAGCCCAGACATGTTTGTTGTTGTTGTGGAATGAAGTTTCTGGTCTGAAAGAGCTTCCAATGAATAAATTACCTGTCCTCATGATTCCTGCTCCCACAAACTGCTAGCTTCCTCTGGGGCTGTAATGGGTGTCTCGGCTGCAGTTCTGTACTCTTTGGCTGACTATGAGACCACATGGCCCTAAAAACTGAAAAAAAGCGCACAACACGGAGGTCCGTGTGCATGTACCAGTCTGAGTGCTGCTCTTCATCACTTACTCCCTGCATCTTGGATCAGATGCTGGATCTGCCCCAAAGCAACTCTCTTCCTCCTGAGCACAATGGAGCAGGGCAGGAGGATGTAGCAAAGGTTTGCCAGGGTAGAAAATATGTTTTGCAGTGACCAAGAAATGCTGTGAGGCACTTGTGTCTCTCCAGCGCATCTGGCCTCTTGTGGCGCAGGGCTGAGTGAGAGTGCGCAGGAGGAAATAGCCCTCGCTGATCTACTTGTGTCTCTCCAGCGCATCTGGCCTCTTGTTGTGGCGCAGGGCTGAGTGAGAGTGTGCAGGAGGAAATAGCCCTTGCTGATCTGATTGCTTATTGTGGTCTGCAGTAGGAGCAGATGCTTCCCTAACCCTTCTCTACTGGGAAAGGGATTGGAGATGGATACAATGGCAGGAAATGAATGAGGAGGTGTGAGAAGAGAGGCAATTATCTGTGCACATCATTATGGTGTTCATGTGAGGCCCCTACAGAAATATTACTGTGGCTGATGAATCTGATGCTGGCTGTGTAGCATAGTAGCACAGAGCAGCTGATGTATTTCTAGGAACCTCAGACATATGTTTGGGATTTGTTTCTGAAACAGTTTGAGCATTCAGGGCTCAGATGCCTGGAAGACCTAGGAGATCTGTAGCATTATCCTAGTACGATTGGACAAACTGGAAAAAGACAATAGTAGGAAAGCTGCTGATTAGGTTCCATGTATAAGACTGCTCACAGATCATATAAGCAAAGGAGAATGGGGAGCTTGTTTCTTGTGTAACAATATTTACAGGGAAGAGTGAGGAGCTGTGATTACCTGTGGGGAAAAAAGGACATTTACAGTTCTCTCTGCTGGTCTATACAATTTCTTTTTTGTTCTCTGTGTGCACCCTGGCCCCGTATTCCAAAGAGCAGGGAAAACACTAGTTTGATCATATATATGTAGACCTTTCACAGGCACAAAAAGCCCTTTCCAAACCAGGCCATAGCTTTTTAGGAACCAAGGGAAGCGTGTACCTGTTTCTGTGTGTGTGTTTGTGTCTGTGTGTGTGCATGAGAGAGAGAGAGAGAGAAGATCCTGTCATCTTGACGACAGTGAGTTTTGTGGTGCCAAGTGAATGGGTGCTTGGAAGCTTAACTTTTTCTCCCTGGTTTGACTGTGCCATCCTGTAATGGAAATGATTTGCGTGCCATCTTCAACAGAAAGAAAACTAAACTGTTCGCCAGGCTGAGGAAAAAGATGAGCAGGTACCGGTACGGAGAGCAGCATTGCGATACGTGTTTGATTTAGTTCCTAAAACTGGAGAGGCTGTTGCTGGACTCTTAACAGCCTGGCACGTGTTAACCCTGTGATGGGAGAGGGGTCCTTTGCATGATAAGATGTGTTTATGGCCTGCTGGGTCCTGCTGAGATCTCTCTGTGTCTGGATAATCCCATTAACTGCTTGTGTGCCTGGTTTGAATCCTTGCTTCTTTTTCCTATCTAAGAAGGCAGTGTGAAAGCTCAGGCATTGTCTGTTCAGTTGGTTTTGTGTGACTAAAAGCACGGTGCTGGGTTTTCCATGGGAAATACGGGCAATTTTGGTGATTAACAGCTTCTAGTTTTATCTAGTGGGGCTTGCCCTTTTGAACAGGTCTGAAATGCTGCATTCTGATTCCCTGCCTGGTCAGGGAGGCCCACAAGGCAGGCCTTTCACACTCAGAAGTCCTGTCCTATCTACCTGTTGCAGTTGCGAGGATGGTGAGGTGGGAGAAGGACACTTACAGCTTTGTTCCTTACTTGCTCTGTTCTTGAGGATCCTCACTATCTTGGCCCATCCATTTAAAATTTTGTGCAGGGCTGAAGGAAGAGAAAGCACGTTGTCTTGTGTAAAGACTAATGTCAGCATCTTGCCTTTCAAGACAGTGATGGCATTGAGTAACTGGATTGCTACAGTGCCTAGAGTTATCGTAGCCAAAGTCAAGGACTCCGACAAGAATATGCTCTGGAGCAAAATGGGAATTGCTGCATAATGGCATGGAAACTTCCTCTAATTTTTGTTTTTCTTAGTTTTTGTGTTGGTACTCCCTCCATGGGGTCCTTATTACTATTATTTTTTCCTACAATTTTCAAGATTATGCCCTGCCAGCAATAAAAGCAGGTGCTGGTGGATTGGGATCCTTGCTTTTCTGATCCTGGCTTCCCATTGACTAGGGCAAATTACACAACCTTTCTCTTTATGTCTGCTATGCATCCTTTGTAAAGTGCGAGGTTGGAGGGTGGAGAATGGTAATTTCACAGGGAAGCTGAAGGGCAAATCTTGATTTTTATATCCTCTGTCCAAACCACAGCACTATGCTAGTTACTAGGAAGAAAATGAACTCTATCCCAGCTGAAACCAGGACACCTCAAATGAAAAGTAGTGAAGGAACATCTCGCGTTGTTACCATTCTGAGGTTTTCTACTGTAGGAAAAGGAGGATTCACAGGAGTACTTTTCTGGATATCTGCCTCTGGTCCTTGGTTGGACCAGTGTTGTACCTGCACCAGGCAGGTGGTTTAATATTTCCAGTCTCTGAGAATGGACTGATGCTACAGCAGAAGAAGAGCTACTAAATCTCATTAAGATGAGCTCTAGTCACAACATCCTTCTACTCTGCCCTGATAAAGTCCAACTGGCCCAGCAGTTAAGGTGCCTGACCTGGGCTGTGCTGGGGGTTTCTGCTGTCAGAGCAGCTGCTGGGGTCACAAAGAAATGTGCAACCCCTGGTGCAGGGAAGGAGGGTCTGGGACTCAGTCACTCTTCGATCTGCAGCAAGAATTTAACATTTGTGCCACCATATGTTTGGGTATGTACGTGCTTTTTCCTCCTTTTTCCCACCCCCTCTTTCTTTCTTTTTTTTTTTTTTTTAATTCTCCAGCCTGCTTTGGTGTACAAAATAAATCACTTTTGCCTAAAAGGCCCTGTCTGAGCCTTAGCTGAAATGCCAACCTTTTTTTCATTTTAACTTGAGAACTTGGCAGGAGATTACTGGTCTGTTTTTACAATATTGGAAAGTAGGTGTCATTCTCTAATGTAGAATTGTTGCAAGCACATGGGAACCCCATCTGCAGATGTTACTTTGCTCTTCCAGAACTGATGAGACAGCCCCATAGAGGTCTGGGAGCTCAGCAGCACTGAAAGAGGCTTGGGGATTTTGGCTATCCCTTCAGCTGCAGTAACTGCATTAGACCCTGTTTCCAGCTCTCTATTTGCAGAAGAAAGTTGACACCCCTTTCCCTTCCCTGCCTGGTATTCTTGGATTTGGCATCACTTCCCAGTTGCTTACGGGAAGGAAAAAGATAGAGCAATGACCTTGCTGTTTTGACTTGCTTTTACTGTGGTACTCGCGTTTGGTCAGTGGGGACGGTCCCCACACTCCTTGTTTTCCCTGTGTTTCCTGGAGCAAGCAGTCAGTTTGGAGACAGGGCTTCGCTTTGTGTGGGCAGCGTGTACTCCCTGGGGACCTGTGAAGGACAGAGGATCCTGGTGACAAGCTTGCTTGAGGCTGGTTGCAACGGCTAAATGCATGCAAAGTGACAAGTGCAGGAATAAAGGTACTGCTTGGGGGGCTGGAAAAGGCTCAGCCAAAATTAGCACTGGCATTTTCCTAGGGGGATCAGCCAACACATCAAGGAAACTGTAAATAGTAGTGACTTAATGTAGGCTTCAGTGCAGGGTCCTCTCAGCCCTTGTAGGATGAGGGGAAGAAACTGGGCTGCCTCTCATGTGAGAGCCTTTTATCAATATATCTCCAAATTAAGTCACCGCCAGGCACCAGAAATAAGGCACTAAAAAGCTGTTTCATGACCTTTAGAAAGTAAGTGTGAACATTCTCACTGGGAGAAGTGGCCTCTTTAGGTTCCTAGAAGGAAAAGCCTACCTTTGTGTTGGTAGGCCAGCTGATAGCCAGTAGTCCCACTATTCCTGGTCTAGTCTGGGCATTTGAGGAGTCCTGGCAGTCTAGCTGTTGATCACTGTGTCCCCCAACTTCTCCAAAGCGATTTCAACTCTAAGGAAGGTAACATATATTTTTTTTTTCCCAAACTCTAGCATTAAAGGACATTTTCTATCATTTCCTGCTATTCCCTGGTGACTCCCAGTTAGAGCAGGGCTTCCTTACCTTCACCCTCCAACCATTACTTCCTTTAATCTGTAGCAGAACCTTGTCCATTTTGCAGAATCCTTCACACAACCCACTGTGTTGAAGTGATTTCTGGGGACCTCTGAGGAAGGACACTGTAAGCATATCCAGTCAAACTGAAGAGCTGCAGGGGTTGGCGTACATGTTCTTTAGTCCCTCCTCTTCCCTTTTTCCTCTTCCTTTCACTCTTTTTCCCTTGGTGTGTGTGCCCCAGTTTGAGAGCTGCTGGCAGAGAACATCATTGGGTTTGTTGCATCGTGTTGGTGTGCTGCTGGCATCAGTGTCATCAGAAACATCCAACCTGCATGCGGGCCTGAGAACAAGCGCTTTGTGGGGAAATGTGCGTGTGGGGTGTGAATATGGGGAGAAAGCAGGAGGAATGGATGAAGGCAAAGTGAATGAAGAGGGAATGGGATGGGAAGCTTGAAAGCTGGAATGCTGAACAGGGGGAGATGCTTGCTTGGAAGGGGAGGTTTGTTGAAATGCCTTGCTGTGTCCCTTCCTCCTCTTGCTGTCCCCCTACTTGTGAGTGTTTAGGAATGAGGCCTTCGTGCATGTTAGCCAATGACCACCACACCTCAGGCATCCAAGTGTGAGTGGTTATACATGTCTGTAGCTCTGGGGCAGAGCAAAGAAATAATCAACTTGATGTCCCTGCAGAATCAAGTCTGCATTGCTCTGGTCCTGGCTCTATGCCAGGACTTATTGTCTCAAGTTGTAGGAAAGGATCTGTTCCTTTCAGCCTTCTGCCAAAGCCTTTAACTTTGCAAGAACAGCAACTTTATAAGGGGAGGCAAATATCACTCCCTTTAGATGAGGTTGCACAGGCCTTTTGCAATATTCTGTAATATTCTGTTTTCAGCTGTGTATAGTTTTGCCAAACTGTAACCACTTTTGCTAAAATATCCCCTGCCAGTGTCTGTGCTTCTACCTGACTTGAGATAAATTGATTAGTTGCTTTTCGGGGTGCTGAATTTCAGCCAAGATGACTCAGCTGTTCCTGCAAATTAGGCTGGGAAAATGGTTACCAGTGAATTTCAACAGGGATAAAGGTAAAACCAACTTCTTATTAAATCTCTCATGATTCCATACTTTGAAGCACAGACTTAACACTTGGACAAAGCACTCCCTTAGGGAAAGGCGTGCACCTCTTGCAATTCCTTTGAAAAATCTGTCCAAGTTATGAACCAACAAATGCCATTCGCACATGCTCCTTGCATCTTAAATCCCTGAAGAATCCCTCTTGACTGTGGGTCAGAAACAGTCCTGGAATAAGGACCAACTGGAAGGGCAAGGGCAGAAGGGGTTCATTGAAAACAAGGCTGGGGAGACTTTCCGTAATAGAGAAATCTTTATCAGTAGCCAGAATCTCACTGTTTTTTTGCAGTCTGGAATGATCTGTGAAACCTCTGGCTACTTTGCCTCTCTTCCAGCTTAGCCAGTTTGAACCCAATAGAGGAATATGATATTACAGGTGTTGTGAATCTATTAGTCATAATCCATGCATGTGTCCTTGCACCACCATGCAGAAAAATTCTTACCTGTAGAATTTGAAACTAAATGAGCTGCACAGACCTCCTTTCCCCATCTGTTTCTCAGTATTAAAAGACTATGACTTGATGTCAGGCACTTACATTAGAATCTAGCAGAATTAAGGATGCCTGGTTGATTTTTTTTGTTTTGTTTTTTTGTGTCTGAGGCAAAGCGTATCCATGCAGTAAGAATTTGGTGAGTAGCCTGCTGCACAGTAATGCTGCTGCAGTGTGTTGGACTGCAAGTGACTCAGCTAAGATACTTCTCAGAAGCTTATAGAGGCTTCAAATGTCTTCATCACGTGTCTGGGCAGCAAAGCAAAAAGATTAATGGAGGCAACTGTGACCTGTGCTGGTTAGCACAAGTCCTCTTAGGCCTGGCTCAGACTTCTCTTCTCTCTTTCTCTTTCCCCCTCTTCCTTTCTCTTTCCCCTTCCTTCAGTGACAGCACCCCAGCGAAAGCAAATAAAAGCCCCTCGCCTCCACCAGATGGATCTCCCATCACCAGCCCTGAGAACAAGACTGTCAACCATGAGCTGGAGCCATCCACTTTGGAAGCACCTGGGGCAAGCATCCCAAAGTCACCATCTCAGGTAGTGTCCCCATGACATTGACCACGTCTCTGCAGTATGACCGCTGATGGCACAAGCTCCGTGAGTCAAATATGTCCATCAGTTGCTTTTTTGGACCTCTTCCTGCTACTGAGCACAAAAAATATGACATGACTGTTGTTCTCTTTCACTGGTTCCTGAGAGGTTCCTGAGAATCCAGGTTGCTCATTGGTCATGTCTATATCACATGGGGAAGAACAAAGCTGTCTCTGAATGCATCTACAGGGGGAAGGCCAGTAATACATTTTACTATCCAACAGAATGGCCAAGAAGATCCAGGGAGGATGTAGTTCTAGCTGGGCAAGGAAGTTTGTTCTTTACATTTGAATTAACCTGTGGAATTCAGTGGTCCGGTTTCTTCTCAAGAACTTCTGTAACTGAGGAAGCTTCAAAGAAAAAAGAAAATATTCATAAGGAGAACATCTGCACTTTGCATGATGTTTTACTTTAATCCCAAGGTGAAATATTATAGTAAAAATAAAGGCATTATATTCTTATGCTATGAAGAAATCAGGTGGGTACCAGGAAGGCTGTCCATTATATGGAGCCTGATACCTTCGAAGTGGCCTTTCTTATTTCTTTCCTTACACAGGAGATACCTAGCAGCATGTTTAAAACAGCAGATGTAGCTTCTGCTACTCAGCATTTCATATGATATGTTTTACTTTGGGATTTAAGGAAAATAAAACATTTACTTCCTCTTCCCATCCCTCTCTTGCTGAGTGGGGGAAAAGCTTAATAGCGAAAAATAGTACCTAGGCCAAATTTATGTCTTGTGGCAATCCTTGCATTTCAGTAAGTGGGACAACAAGGAGGAGTCTTCCAGGAAGAATTAAAGCTGAGAGGGGTTCTGGCCAAACTGGTAAGAGAAAAGCCTATTGTGTCTGAAAAGAGATGGGTGCAACCCAGAACTTCCTTGCTGTTCTCATACGTAGCGGTATGATTCCAAATCTAGGCCTGTGGTGTAGGCTGTGTCCTGTTTCTGGATAGCCTCTCACAATATTTTTCCTTCCACTGCATTTTTGATTTTTTTCAGGATTATCTAAGGACAAAAAGGGATGTTTGTACATTGACAGAAGGGTCTTTTCCAGCCTTCTGAGATGCGTGGATGCCTAGCAGTGTCTTTTTCAGGACTTCTCCAGGGTCTTTGTACCACTCAGCATTGGACAATCTAGAGCAGCTTTGCCACCACCCTGGTTTAGACTTTGGAGTAGGGTATGTGTATGGGTAGGATAGTGCTCCAGAATTGCCTTTCTGGTTTTTTTTAGAGATTGCCATAACTTGATTGAAATTTGGAACAAGAAATCAGATTTATTGAGCTGCTCACTGCAGACTTCACTCACCCTGCCTGTTGACTTGTCTTATTGAGTTTGGCTTTTTTCCTTTCCTTTAAATAGCACATATAAGCCTTGTTTTTGCCAGCCTGCAAGTGCTTTCTCATTCACTTGCTGCCTTCCTGCCCACAGGAATGGGGCTGGAGGCACCCCTTGTCGAGCAAGCAGAATATTCCGGTGCAGCCCTGGCTGGAACCTCAGATGGGCCACAGGCAAGACTGCAATGGTATTTGCAGCTAATGCTGCCACCGCCTGGCAGCTCTTTCCCAATCTATATTTAATTCATTCTCTCAGGCCTCACTTCAGTGAAGAGTAAGAGCTCCACTCCATATTTGCACTAGGTGCTAAGAGATGGAGCTGGCTGCAGAGGGAGGGAAGACAAGGACAGGAGTTTCATGCTCAGAGCCAAGCCTGGTGTATGTATAGATGAAGTCTAGAAACTTGGTGTGTGTCAGCTTGCCAGCCAGCTGGAAAACACAAGTGTCTGTTCTTTGAACAGTGCTTGACTTTAAGCTGTGAAGATGAAATCTTCACAGGTGTCATTACTTTTGACCTATGGTAAGTGATTTGTTCTAGGGTCCTCCTAGGGAGGCTAGGGGCCTCATCCTCTGGGGGAGGACAGAGGAAAAAGCAACAAGCAAGTACAATTCTCTGGCCTCTTCCTGTCTGAAATACTAATGCAAACCATAAGCAAAAGCTGTGGAGAGAAAAGGGAGCAAAACAGGAGAGACCGAATAAATACTAACTAAATTTTAAACAGTTCCCTGTGCCAAAAAAAAATTAGCTCTCTTACTGTCCTTTAAGTCTTGAAAAAGAGCTTATTTCTGTCTCTTTGGAAGAAGCGACTGCTATCAGCTTTCTGCACTGAGTGATTTGATGATGACACAGGACTTCAGGGGTCTGTGAAATTTCAATGGTCAAACTTTTGCTCTCAGTTACACCACTGAAACATTATAGTGACACTTTTGAAATCAGTGCAGCTATGTTGAATTCAGACAGGTAAAGCTCTGTGGGATCCAAGTCAGCAGAAAAATTTTAGAGGATTTGTTTTATTCTAGGTGGCAAATTTGTTTGTGCTTGATGAATTTCCAGGTATAACCCAACATCAATATGCAATCCTGTTGTCTTTGAAATGTGGTTTTAGACTGTTGTTGGAGGTAATGCTGGACACTGTGGAAGTGGTGATCTCCAAGACACTAGTGTTTTGGAAGGAAGGAGACTGACTATTTTAGAGAAATAAATAGCAGAAGAGTTGGGGGTCTTTTTGATTTTAGAGTTTGTAATTGGAGCCTCCCATTTCTGCAGATGGTGGTTCCTTTGAGAATAGCTTTTCCCTGAAATTTCTGGTCCCTTCTTGCCACTGGCAAGCAGGGGATTTTCAGAAAGGGATTGTTCTCAGAGAATATGGACGTACCACCTTCTGCAAACAGTAAAAGTTGGAAGTGAACATACTACTTTCATTATTTCCCCTAGCCAGCTATTCAGTGGAAAATGTGTGTTTGCATACTGACTCACACTCTCTAAAGTAGGTTAACCCAATAGAAAATTGTGCATATTCTTAGCAATTTGAGTAAATGCCTTGTAGAGCTCAGTTATATGCTGGAAGAGTGTGAACACAGGACGAGGAGTTGGGGATTGGCTGTGTTTCAGATCTGGCCCTGACACTGATATACTGGGTGCCCATTGCAAGATCTCGGAGTCTTGTTGCCTTGGGATTCTAGGTATGATGTGAAGATCAAGTAACTGTGTAATATCACTGTAAATGGAAAGCATTGTCATTGCTGAGCATTGCTGTGGTGCTGGGAACTTGTATGGCTGCTCTGTTCCAACACAGCAGCAGCTACTCAAAGTTTGATTTGATCTAGAAATGATCACTGAGCCTTGGGCACAGGAAAACGTGATAAGGGTGTGGATGGGTTGATCTAGGGAGGGTCTACCACAGCTTCCTATGGGGCTGTGGATGCAGTGTCAGGCTGAGTCTTAGCGTGGTGATGGGTGTTAGGATGGGTTAGAGTTACAGGGTCAAACTTTATTATGTGTTCTCTGGGATCTCCATTTGGGAAACACAATTTCGTTAGTGTCAATGCTCATTGGTGAAACTGAAAGCAGAGTTGGGCTCACAGCAGTCATGGCTTCTCAGGAGATTTGAATTGTTCTTGCTTAAAGCTGAGAAATGGTGAGATGCCATCACAAGCTCCTTCAGACCTTTCTTATGGTACGCTGATAACCAGTGCACCAGGGAACCAGGACTGGATAGATCAGAGTTGGCCCTCGTGGTCACCTACCTGTAACAGGACAAATTGAGTCTGATCTCTCATTCCCCTAGATACGGTAAGTACGGCAAAGGGAGGCAGTGCTGGCCTGGGCTATTGAATGGTGTTCTCACTAAATTGATCTGCTCCCTTCCCAGTGGTTCTTCTGAAGGTTTCACATGCTTTAATTATGTATGCATGTCCTGTCAATGCATATTAATTGTGTTACGCTTCTCCTCTGCAGAGGAAAACTTGCCCGCAGCTGAAGTGTAACTAATGATGCCAAACCTTCTCTGGAGGCATGTGGTTGTTTTTTTTGTTCTGTTTCAGTTCAGCCCTTCTCCCTCCCTCTTCAGATGGAGTTGATCGGACCTACTCTGTGCCTGTGGTTATGATTTCCCCCACCTTCAGTTTTGTGGCTAACCTGGTTCCTGTCTCTGGTTTTTTTGGGTGTCGCCGTCTGTGCTGTGGCCGTGTGCTCACTTGCATGCAGTTGAGGAAAGGGCCTCCGGTGCCTCCGCCTCCAAAAGTGACCCCCTCCAAGGACATCAAGCAGGAGAACATCATCAGTCTGTTTGATGACAATTTTGTCCCTGAGATAAGTGTGACAACCCCTTCGCAGGTTAGCTGCTATGCCCTGCCTTATATTTGTCTGCCTCTGAACTCTTCCTTTTGACTTTTCTTGTCTTCAGAGGTGTCAAGCCATGAAACCTGGTCAGGTGAAGGAGGAAGGCAAACTTGGCATTGGATTTCAGAAGGCAAAGGGTTAGATAGGAGGCTAACTTAGAGGGGAGGATGGCTAGAAGGCAGCTTTGACTAACATACTGCCCTTTGAGAGCTTTCGTTCAAAGAAGAAACGGGAGAAATGCAACTAGTAAAGATGCCAGAAAGTAATCGCTGCATTTGTTCAGCAGCAATGCGCATGGATTATGGCTCCCCTCATATCCCATGATAGGCTCTCTCCAGACCCACTGATCTAGGGTGTGGATGAAGCATGTGTTTTCTGCTCTTGTACGTCCCCAAGTGCTGACCCTGGCATCTGTGCCAGTTCTGGGAGAAGGCAGTTTTGTGTGCTCTATGCCTTCACACATGGGCTTTGTGGTTTAAAGCCCACAGCTGCACGGGAAAGGCCACCAGGGATTGCTTGAAGTTCTCTTTGCAGAGAATAGGTGCCTCTAGTTTAGACAGGCAGGATTGTACCTGCTGTGAGTTCAGGACTGCTGACACAGTCTTGTCACTCTTCACTAGCCATTTCTTTTTTGTCATGTGGCACCTCTTAGAAGCCCTGAAAAAGGAAAAAGATTTTCAAATTATGTCTTTTCCTCTTCACTTCCCTTTTGATTTTACATCACTGCAAGAGAGGATGCACAGGTAGGGAATTCTGTGATGGATCTAGAAGAATATCATTCCTTATGTATATAGGAGCCTGACCAGATTTCTGGCTGTATCATGAGAAACCTGCATCTACTTTTTTTTATATATACACACTTTTTTTTTTAATTTTTTTTTTTCCTAAATGCTTGTTAAAGCACAAGTAATGTCTCTATCAGTGCTCATCTGTGACTCATTCCCTAACTTTTCCTTGCATCATGCTGCTCTATTGCCTCTGGTTTGCCACCTTCCACCCAGCTGCTGAGGAGCAGAGGTGGAGTGGGGAGGGAAGAAAGTCCGTGTCAGGTTTTGCGTTGCAATAGATAAAGCTTGCGGAGCAGAGAGGTGATTGACAGCAGTGTTGGAAGGCGGGGACCACAGGCAGCTGAGCAACTCTCTTATCATTTTCTGTGCTTCCTTCTCCTGTATCATAATGGACAGCTCTATCTGCCCCATGGTTTTGTGTCATGTATTTCCCTGTGAATGCCAGCCCTTAGTCAGAGGTACTCTTTTTGCATCTGATCACTCTGACCCAGGATAGGATCTCCTGTGAGTCTCAATCAGATGGGCGTTCTGACAGAGGTCTCTGGTTGCCAGAACAATCTTCACTGAAGCAGCCAACAGCCACTAGCATCTAGTGTGTTGCCCAGGGCCATTCCTGTCAGATCTCTTGGCTCCAGTGAGCTTTCTTGTGGGAGATCTGGGTAAAGGCAAGGAGTGATAGGCCTTGCATGTTACTCTTGATTGGCAGGTAAGATTATTCCATAACTGGAGCCTTTGATGTCTCACTACCAAAACCCCTTAAAGATTGGGGTTGGAGCCTCTCTGATGGGTGGTCTGGATGTGCTGGAGGAGTGTACTAGAATGCCAGTTGGTTTTTGCATATGGGCAGGGTTTATTATTGTGAGATGGGAGACCTTGGTTCATTGTCCTTATCCCCGTGGATCTCAAGAA
This sequence comes from Egretta garzetta, assembly GCF_000687185.1. Lineage (NCBI taxonomy): Eukaryota > Metazoa > Chordata > Aves > Pelecaniformes > Ardeidae > Egretta > Egretta garzetta. The sequence continues at coordinate 612,665 of NW_009260944.1, read as the reverse complement.
GGTATGTTCATAAGGGAGAGAAAGATCTGCAAGAGAACTGGAGAAAGAAGAAACTAGAGGAGGTGAAAATGATGGTGGTGTGAGTTGTATTCGGAGGACTTTCTCTTAAATTGGTGTCTCTTGCTGCTTTCCAGAGAGTTTTTCCACTGTGAGGCTATGAGATAACTGTGGAGACCAACCTGCCACACTTTGAGTTCTTGGAAAGGTAGCTGAAGCAGTGCGGCCAGTGAGCTGGGAGGTCAGTGGAAACAGGGGCAAATCTTCCTGGGCTTCCTGGAGAGAGCAGCTTCCTCTGAAGCTGAGTAGAAAGGAGTGTCTTAGAGTGGCTAGGTTAAATCTAAAGATCAAAAGTGCTGGTTCAGTTTTGAATACTAATGACTCATGTCTTTTGTAGTGACTGTTTTATTAATGGTAATCAGGGAATGTGCCATCAATTGTCTTTAGAGTGTTAATCAGTCAAAGGGAGTTACTCTGCTGTCTTTGGAGAGAGTAGCAAAGCCTCTCAAATTTATGCTTTGTTAGAAGACTCGCGTGTGCATGTTTCTGGGATGTCCAGAAATGGAAACCATTGGAAAGAGCATTTTTGGATTGGAGAGTGATTCAGATCCCTTAGCTAGGGTGAGCTGCCATATTCTGTGTTTCTGTCTCAGAACTTAACTCTGAGGTCTCTCAGAGTTGCCTTCCAGCAGTTTGAGTGGTTTTCTGCCTGGATCCGTGTTCCTGAGAAGTTGTATGTGGCTGAGGGAGTCTGTACTGGGCCTTCAGTACAAAGGCAGCTGGATGAGCTACAGATACAAGTAGAAGAGAAGCCCTTCTGAGTTGTCAGTGATCCCTTTGACCACAGCAGGTCAGGCGCTTATGCCATGTCAGCTCATTTGGCCAGGTGGGAAGATGAATGAGTCCTGTGGAAAAGGCTCAGGTTTGGTTTAGTGGCACCCACGTGAACTGCCCGTGATTATAGGCATCAAGCAGTCAGGAGTTGCTTCAGGTGTTTGCATTGCCACCATGTCTTCTGTGCTTGCAGCTTTAGCTCCTGGGTATCACGTACCCTCCCTCTACTGTGCGCGTGTGTGTGTGTGTGTGTCTAATGCTCGTACTGCTTTTCTTCCTCACTGCTGCCAAGTTTGATGCCCCTGGGCCCTTCCAGGAGGGAGCCAGCCTGTTGGATCTGGATTTTGATCCCATTAAACCAGATGCCACTGTGGGGAAGACCCCCACACCCGCCTCCCAGGTTGGTTCATATCACCATTCCTTCTGCCTTCATAACTGACTTGTTGCCAAGTGTGGCGTGACATGCACCCACGTGAATGATAATGTGGATCTGAGCTGTGGGTGGCTGGGCTGGGTGCCCAGACCTGTGCCTTGCAGATGGGCACCTTGGTCTCTGCTGGATATGTAAGTCCAGTGAGAATCAGGTGGCTACTAGCCTGGCCAAAGTCTGGCACTGGGTGTTTGTGGGGTGATTGTGCTTTGCTGTGATGACCTGCTGATTGATAACTCGTTCAACTTAATGTATGTCCCTCCCTAGATTAGCATCCTCTGTATGCTATATGGATTTAAACTGTTACTCTGTGGACAGGAATTCAGCCTCAGTTCTGTGCTCCTGCTATAAACTGCTCTCAAAGGGATTTTTAATAAACACCCTGATAATCTGCAGTTACTTAAGGTGAATAAAGCTGTAGACTGATATTCAAGTGATGTGAAGCCCTTTTTTTTTTTTTTTTTTTTTTTTTCCTGGATGTAACGTAGCCTCTGTTCCTAGTTAAGAATTGGCTTCCTCCCTGGGTGTAGTGCTGTGCAGTGCAGTATCAGAAAGGAAGATGCCTAATTCTGGTCTGGCCCGTACATGGCCCCGTCCATTGTCAGAGGCAGGTGGACTGTGCTTCATTTTGTGTCTAGATGGCTGGAGGCTTTGAAGTGCATCCTGAATTTGGCTGTTGTCCTCACTGAGACTTTCCATTTCATATGTATGAAAAGGTTATTTTTTGCCTGTGGTAGCCATTAAAATTTGTAATAAACATAATTGGGATGTTTACAGTATTTCTCCAGTTTCATCATGTCAAGTAGGCCTGTATGACAGATTTTTGTAGTAATAAGGCCTCCCTTATTAGAGAGATCAAACATTAGACATTTGATTCTTCTAAATTAAAATACTGTATCTACAAAATACTAGTTATTACCATAGTTTGATACGCACCAATATAGCAAGCTACCACATTCTGGAACTTTAAGTGGGCAGATTGTCATTTCGTGTCTGCTTGCCTGACAGAACAAGCTGCAAGCCAGGATAAGCTTTTTTTTTTTTTTAAATTTATTTGCTGGATTTTTTCTTTTTATGAATCACCAGTTGATAACTTGGATAATTGGGTATACTGGCATAGGATACGAGTATAAATTTGACTTAAAATTGAATTATTTGTCACCCTTCCAGCAAGCAACAAATATTACAGAGTCAGTTTTTCAAAACTGCTCAGCAGTGGCATACTTGGTATTCTAATGTATTTATTATTGGCTTCAGAAGTCATTAAAACAGAGTCTGAAATCAATACTTTCTAATGGTAACCACAGCAAAACCCACCTAGTTTTCAAAGCAGTCAAATTTATTTCCTGTAGGGTGGGTGGCAAAGAGGTTAAGATATTTCACTACTGATTCAAAGACACCGGTTGAAGTCTTGTTCTGAAATCATACTAAGTCTATTGGGTGTGGATATATGGGAGCATATTTAACCCTGATAGGCCACAAACTCATGAGGTTTTTTTTTTTTTTTCTGGCTATGTGGTCTGCCACTGGTAACTGAATGTGGCTTGGCTGTCTCCCTTCATACCAGAGGTAGAAAAAACTCTTACTCAAATGCATTGGTACTTAAATTTGAATGTGCAGTGGAGAGGGGTGTATAAATTCAGGTACTAAAAAATATTTTTAAAATGTGCAGAGATAAGTGCTGTTGAATGTGTATGTCTGCTTCAGTCTGATCAGCACCTGTAATGTTTGTACTCACTGAAATAATCACATATAAACATGTTTTATTTTTGTTGCTCTTTGACATGCTTAGTCTTTACCTTGGGATTTATGGGAGGTAAGAACTTCATATGGCTTTCATCTCATCATGTACTGTGCATGTGCCAGTGCCATCTCTGTGTGCATACCCGTGTCCTTTCCCATGCTGCTT
>NW_009260944.1:599394-609425 GCF_000687185.1 Egretta garzetta | reverse complement strand
GCCCCAGAGGCAGCCACATGTTTGCAAGTCAGGTCTGGCACACCCCATTGCCTTTCCCTGCTAACTCACCCATCTTTCCTTTGGCATGATGCTGTGACATTCTCCTCAAACTGAATCCCACTGTGGCACCATCCTCACCCTCCACTCCCCAATATTTCCTAAACTCTGTATATCCTGTTGGCCTTGTATGCGATGTCTAAATGTCTCAGCTGCTCCTGGTCCTTACTGCCTGTACCATTGGGTATACATACATGTTTGGAATTATCTGTGGTGTTTGCTGTTCATTGACCCTTGTTGCCAGAAAGGCTGATGTGAAATAGCTCAGCCTGTGTCTACACTTGAAAGTTAAGTGCAGGCCCAAGAGTTACCTGGCATCTGCCTCAATGTCATCTTTGGAGCTTGCTGACGAGGGAGACCCTACGCTAGCTCTGCATCTGAAGCAAAGCCAGACCCTCATTTATGCCCTCTAGACACATCAGGCCTGGGAAGGTCTCGAATTGCTGCAGATTAGCTCACTGGGAGATACTTCAAGTACAACTACTTTTGAGCCCCTCTGGACAAACAGCCAGCAGTGTGGGCAGAAAACCCTTGTTCCGGCACTCAAACCTGCTACTTGAGCTGGCTACGTCCCCTGGTGGTGTAGATGTAAGCACATGTCCTTGGTTTATGCTGGGGCATGAGTCCTGCCAACCTTTCCATTCTCAAGGGCCAGATTGCCACCTAGAGTCAGTACTTGGAAGGACATGGCTTAACCCTTGCTGAGAACTTAGCCCAAGGACTCATTGTGGCCAGTGCTCTCCTTCAGATGAGTTTGGGTCATGTCGAGAAAGATGTTTGCCATGTGTTTTTGTCAGCCATCCATGTTTAATATCTGTCTTTCCCCTGTATGTGCATTGTCAGTCTGTCTTGGTAAGAAAGAAAAGAAGTTTGTGTTTTCGCAAGGAAAGACCTTGTGTCTTTCGAGTGGATGGGCAGGGGTGAGGTATGACTGTATCTGAGCTGTGCTTACAGCCTGGGGTGTAGAAAGTGGTTTGGGCCATTTCTCCCATCCTGGAAACTGATTTCACCCAAAGGACAACTTAACCAATGGGGGATTGCTACTAGGCAAAATGTTCTCACCGTGCCAATGCTCACCTTTGCATACCATACACAGTTAAAGAGCAGAGCTCCCCATAGCTGGGGAATCCTCCTCTTGCTCTTCAACTCCTCTGAAGTGTTTTTGCTCTAATGTTATTCTTAGCTGTTGATGAGAGGAGACTTGTTGCATGGTTACATAGTCCCATGTGCAATGAGGTTAACAACTGCACAGAAACTTGGATGCAGCAGAACTTGCTCAGTTCTGCAGATTAGGAAACTTGTATTTGGTGGGTATGATGCTGCTGTTGGAATAAGCAAAGCTTTCAAACCTGGCAACAGCAGTGAGCAATTCTTCTCCCTATAGTATCTTTCCATGACTGTAAATGCTTTTATAGGCCTTTGCATGCCCACAGGTACATAAAATAGAAAAATTAGTAGCTGACATGAAAATGCCCTTTGTTGAAATCCGGGGGATTAATTTAGATTCAGTTTCTCTGGTTATTAAATACTGTTTTTGCAAGTTAGCTGCTTTTAAAAAAGCAGCTCAGGTTGAGCTCCTTTTCACTTGTCCACATAAAAACCATACTTGGCCAAATAGAGTTTGGCTGGCCTCTGTCCCAGTTCCAGTTTGACTGAATTCAAATAAAAAGCAACCTGGGAGTGAATCTAATTAAACAGGAGAAGGCTTTGTAGCATTTCATATGCATACATTTACCCTAGCACTACCAAAGCTGCTATGGGAACCCCCTTCAGGATGGGAACAGCTCTGCGGGTTATAATATCCTCTGGCAGTATAGGCCTGTGGACATGGTGATGGGGAGACATGAGGAAGGATGTGATGGGAAAGGAGAGCGTGTGTTAAATGGCACCATTGGAGCAGCTGAAAGTAAAGTAATGGCTTTTTGTTAAATCAAGGATTTATTTCTTTGTTATTGCTGCTGTTACCAGAAAACTACTTGGAACATTGTGCCAGTGCATGGCTAGTAGCTAGGTGGGTGTAGAGGTAAGGGTTACCATGGTCGTTGCTTTACACTGGGCTTTTGTAGGGTTGGGACTATGAGAATTGCAACATTAAGAAATCTGGACGATGCCTTGTTTAGAACGTGGTTGTACACAGGGGTACATGTGTTTACCAAACACGAGGCATGTAGGCATGCTAAAGCTGGTTTATTCACATATATTAAAAATGGGAAATGTCTGCATAACAATCTCCTTTGTGCAAGTCTAAAGTGGATATCTGGTTAGATTCTGCAAAGAGGCGCATGTGTTATCTGGTATAGAGAACAAATGGATATCGACTGGCCATAAAGACACTTGAGCTGCATATTAGACCCCCGAGATTCTCCTCTGGAGTCTTCCCAGTTGCTGCCTGGCCAGTATCCCAAGGGGCTGATCTGCAGCATTGATGCTACCAATCTAACTTACTTCCTGCGTTGCTGCAGTTTCTGGGAGGGGCAAATGAATATCTTTAATTTTGTATTAAGAGACCTATCTTGACTTCAGGCAATGGAGAATAAAAACTTGAATTGCTGGAAGCATATCAGAGGTGTTTGGTCTTTTGCGGACAGGGGTTTCTGTGCACAAGAAGCTTCCTAGAACAGACTGTGCCAGGCAGTGATTTGTAGGTGTTGCTGAATTTTTCTCCCTGGTGGTGGCAGCTCTTGTGCATTAGAAGCTCCTCTCTCTGCCAACACAAATGTGTGTATGTGTGCACGCACCATACAGAATATTCATAGCAAATTCTTACTAACAGAGTATTCACAACAGAATCCAAATTTATGACTCTTTGGGCCTGTCCAAAATCAATTTGGGAGAAAGTTATCTCAGATTTCAGTTAATTTTGATTCGGTGCTAGTGTCATGTAGATGCTGGGTCCAGATTAAGTTTCCTATCTGGACATGTTATTACGACGTCTCTTCTGTTTCTGGGAGTATGCAAAGGCTTAAAATTCCATGATTTTTAATCCTTAGAAGTAGCCTATTGAGAGATCCTTGTCCCTCAGCATGCAAGCAGACTTGTATTCACTTACAGGTGGCCAATCTACATGTAACAATAGATACTGTGCATGTGTAAAGTAGGCCTGTAATTTAGATAGTGAAAAGAAAGTGGTGCACGGGATTTTTGTCGTTTCATTGATTTCCTCGGGAGTATTGCCTGCTGCATGGCTGGAGTGAGGGAATGCAGGCTTTACTGTGATTTCACTGGGTTGCAGAGAAAGAGGGAGACAGAATCCTAGTAAGACCCTGAGGTTTCTCACCTGTTTGTCAGCAGATGGCAGCAGTCAACAGCATAGAGCACTTGGACAGACTGAGCTGCACTTTTCTGCACACACACATAGCTGTAACGATCCTGACTTTCCACCTGGATGACTTTTGTATTGCAGCCTGCAGAAGCAGCCCATGCAGGAGCGGAAGCAGCTGGATCAGAAGCAGCAGCTGGAGCTGAAGCATCTAAAACTGAAGCTGATTCAGGATCGGTAAGCACCTCAAGGGACAGCAGTCCCTTTTCTCCATCACATCCCTTTGTCATACAACAGATATGGGAGGCTGGGAAAAGAAATGTGTGGCTTCTTGGAGAAATGCATCCCTGCCACCTCAGTGGTCACAATGCTCCTATTCATAGGCCAGACTTAGCTGTTGCACTTTATCTGTGTAATGCTTAGGGAGATGCTCTGCTGGAAGAGCCACAAAAAGAGCTGTCCCTCCACTCACATGAAGCTGGCCCATGGTCCATGCTGTGCTGAGCTTGAATTGTCTGCTGCATTCCTCCTTGCTCGCCATTTACTTTACCTACCCTGTCCTCCTGGGCTCTGCCTGTGTCCCCTGAATATCCAAGGTTTCTTTTTTTTTTTTTTTTTTTTTCCCCCCCTGACATTGCCACCTTTTCAGGGGACTGAGTAGGTCCCATCTCATGGCTGCTTGGTTCCTACAGGCATTTGAGTTGTCTCTTCCATGAGGGCTCTACAAGAACTGCATCATGACCGCAGCAAATAGGAAGTGATGGGCATTATGATCCCACAAAACCTGTAAATCCTCTCTGCCATTCTGCAGCCTTAAGCAAAGGAAGACAGCAGTTACCTCTCCTGCCTTCTCACTGCTGCCTCTTCTGTCCTTTGGGGTGTTTTTGTCACTGAATGGTGTGCTGGGGAAAATCCACTGAAGCCATGGGTAGGGCTGGGATGTGGATCCTCCAGGGTGAACTTGGAGCTGCAATTTTGGATTCTCTTTTCTCAATGGCTTTTTTTTCCTTCCCTGGCTGCTGCTGCCTACCAGAGCTCTCTGCCTGCTGTTGTCGTGGAAACTTTCCCTGCTACCGTCAATGGCACTGTGGAAGGAGGCGCTTCGTCTGAAAGAGCTGACATGCCCCCAGGATTTCTGTTCAAGGTGAGTGCATGGTGGTGGGGCACAGAGTTCCTGGTAATCTTTTTTCTGTAATGAATTAGCTACTTTCGCTCATCATGGCCATGGGCTATGCCACATTGAAAGGGAGAAAGGAAGTTGAAGGAGATACACCTTCCTCTCCAGCAGCCCAGCTTCATGCAGTTTCAGATGCTTCAAAGGACTGTATAAGAGCATCGGTGTCTCAACGTCTGGCTGTGCTCTGTAACAAAACTCCCCTTCCTTCTCTCTGCTGCAGTTATTTCTGTCTCTGATGGTGTGGTAGTGTCAGTCACAGACTCTGGATAGTAGATAAGAAGTTGTACTCCAAACTGGAAAGGTTAAACTTTGATGCAAGTGGCAAATGAAGAAGAGTTGAAAACATGTGTAGGGTCAGGGGACTTCATGCTTGGGGAAATTAGAAAGCCAGGATGATCAGGGAAAAGCATAGGATTAGACAGAGAAGTCTGGTGGGTACTCTGAATACGCCAAAGATCACTCACAGCTTGTTTTGAAGGTATGGAGGAAGGAGTGATTCTGGGTGAGGTTAGGCCACAAATTTAGCGTGCATAATGGAATATGGTAGCAAGACATCACAGATGCATCATGCCCTGAAAGTGAGAAATTACAGCCTCCTGCTGTAGGAATGCTTTTCTTCTGCTTTAGTCATGTCCATGCTTTTTTTTTTTTTTGGGAGGGGGTGGGGTGGGGAGGGTAGTTCTACCAAAAGCAGAAGAATGACAAAACCCTAAAGAACAATAGGAGGCTCATCACATTTAGGCTGGTTACAGGCAGCATTACAGACTGTAGTGCTCGAAGAGAAGAGCTGTGGTTTGAATCAGAATAGCTGTAACACAGATGTTGATAGGAATTAGGCTGAATACCAAAGAGAAAATGTGGCAGGATACAATCACCTGAAGATCCAAACTGATACTCTTCCCTACGTTTCTTTTCCCTGCTTGCTGTGACAGAGATGGGAGGCTATAATCTCCAATACTTTCACAGTCCAGCTGCAAAAATAATATGGGGCACCAGTCGAGTGAATACAGGCTTTCTATCCTTTGAGGTTTTTAGGCCTATACTGTGGGAATTCAACCCTCCTAAGGAAGGATGGGGAGGTGCTGATGTGTAACAAGTTGAATGAGACTCACTAGGATGCCCCTGTGGCAAAGGCAAGCTGTGTGCCAGGCTGTATGAACAAGCATTAGATAAAGGGAAGTGATTATTCGCGTAAATGTGGCATTTGTGATCCAAGCTTGCCCTGCCTTGAGCAGCAGCTTGGATCAGATGGTCTGCAAAGGTGCCTTCCAACCTGCATCATCCAGTGAATCAATGGAGTGGAAAGCCTTGACACCCATGTCAGAGCTGGGTGAGAGAAGGCTCGCCTCACCCAAGCTCTCCTCTTACCTGTAGGTCCAGGCCATGCATGATTACACAGCCACCGACAGCGATGAGCTGCAGCTGAAGGCCGGGGATGTGGTGCTTGTGATTCCATTTGAGAACCCTGAGGAGCAGGTGAGTGGGAAAGACAGTGTGTGAGCCTGGGCTGGGAGGACCCAAGGGGATTTCCAGAGCTGCTTCTTCCTCCACTAACAGTTGGCTGGCTGGATGCAGAGCCATCAGTTTGTGGCTGGGAGCTGGTGGGAGAGCCGGTTGTCCTTGAGCTTGAGATTGGCTTCCTGCAACAGAGGGGACGACTCTGCTTGTGATTTGGAAAGTGGAGACATTATCTTGCATAAAGCATGTGAAATAGCCATGGCTCCCTGACCCTTTCAGGGCATTTGAGCCAATACAGTGGCTTCCTTGTTCAGGGAGCCCAACAGAGCCCATACTTTGCCTCCTCGCTGCTCCTAAAGTTGATGCACATCCCTTATGACCACTGCAGTGCAGCCTGTGGCATTGGCAGGAGTGATACACAGTTTGTGATGATGTTTTCTTCCCTTTTGAGATGTGCTGGAGCTCTGAGAAAGCAGCTTGCAATGGATGATGTCTTGCACTTCAGTATAGCAATGGCTATTTCCAAAAGACAGCGTTTGGTCAGGAGATGGCAGCAGAACTAAAGGTTGGAGCAGATTGCTCAGCCCCAGAGAACCGTCTTACTGTCCGTCTCCAACCTGAATTTAACTGGCGATGTTTTTCTTTAATCTGAGCTATTTCTAGAAGCATTGAATAAATCCTCCTCACTTGCTGTGTTTGAGGGCTTCCAGCTGATAAAGTCTGCAGCAGTTTTACTACTTTGGCTGAGGGAGGTGGTGATTTTATAAAATTCATGCTCATATCTCTAGGTTTTTGTTTAGAAAAGGAAGGGAGTTCTCCAAATTGATCTAGTAGTCATCAGCTCTTTGGGTTTGGTCAAGCCCAGACAAGATCTGGATTCCACAAGGGGTAAAGGGAGTGTGATGTGTAGTTCACTGGCCACAAAAGTTGTGGATCCTCTTTGTGGCTCAGCTGTTGGCTTTGTGAATTATAGAGTCAGATCTTGCTGCTGCTTGTGAAATGGAAGCTATAATGTGCCAGCAGTTCCTGTAGAGCTAGGTGCTCTGAGGGGAACAGTTGTATGGGGAAGCGGCAGTGATTCCTTCTGGAGACAAGACTTCTAACTGAGTGGGACTGCCCTGCACAAGCATTTGTGAGCATTTCTTTCTCAGAATGCTTTTTGGTTGGGAAATGAGTGGCAGCTCCCCTAGTTTCTGTGGTAGGAGATGGCATTTGTGGAGCAGTTTTTCAATGCCGTATGTTTGCACTCTAGCTGGATGTGGGTGCAACAGCCATGAACTCGAGACTCTCCAAGCTGCAGAGGGTGAGCTCTGAGTGTTGCTAACATGATGCTGTAGCTGCACTGAAGCCCTCTAACCCTACTATGGTGTATCCCATGCTACAGCTCATTTCCCTAACCTCAACCATATCCAGCCAGAAAATGTTGGCTGTTAACATGTGCATGAACTGTGCACGTGAGCGGAGAAAGCTTAGGATAATAGACTGATCCATGTTGCCATCTTGCAGCTTAGGTGTCAGTTTGTGGGTGCATCAGCCAGGCCTGGATTCATCTCTCTTGACAGAAGAAAAGGTTGAGGGTAGCAACACTTCTAAGCTGGAACTTTAAGTGATGTTCAAAATGTCAAGGGTCAATCTGTGTCCTTATGTCTGATCCCTACAGCTGAGGAGACCCTTCGTAGCAGGATGCAGTGGGCGTGATGCATGCTATATGGCACAGACGCTGTGTGCAAATGGATGAGCTCTTGTGCTTGCCGTGCTGTGAGCTGGAAGCTGCCTTCCAGACACGTGGGCTCGGTGTCTTTTGCCTAATCATTTGTCTTCCTGATTTATGGCATGTCAGTCCTTCCACAGCCCTTGCAGCTGGCTGCTGCAGATGGGTTCCCATCTCATGCCATTCCCATGACATCTCCTGAATGCTCAAATCTAAAGCAGCAGCAAAGGCTAGCTGAGCCCAGAGGCACCCAATACAGCCTGCAAGGAGCAGGGAACTCAGATGCAATGGCTTGTCTGAGCTGCTGCCACATGAAATGTGCAGAAAACAGGACAAGAGGGCATAAGCTGCAAAATGGCAGCAGAAAGCAATGTGTGCCCTGTGGATCACCCCTGTCGAGGGCTGCATCACTCCTGCACTGTGCAGGTACATTTTTAAAGAACACATTTCAAGGGAGGCATTGCTTGGCCTTGAGTAAATGCCCAGGTAACTCCTGGTAGTTCCAGGAAATCAGAAGCATCAGAACAACTGTGGGAACCACACACACAAATGCTCCATTTCCCCACAGCTTAGAGCATCTGGTTACCTGAGTGCTTCTGCCTTGGCAAGTTATGTAGTTGAATGTGATAAGCCTGGTGCCTGCTTTGCCCAGAGGAGTGGATGCAGAGCAGGCTGTTGAGTTTGGAAGCAGTGGTCCCCTGTGCAGCTCTTAACCCATAAGCTGCTCCACTGCAGATGACTCCAATGAGTGGGTATATTTGCATGTTGAAGGGGTGCATGGTGGCAGCTCCAATGAGTGGGTATATTTGCATGTTGAAGGGGTGCTTCCATGGTGGCAGCTCTAAAGCATGCAGAGAATAGGGTGGCTGCACACCTGAGCTGCAAGCAGTGCAGCCTTCCCTCCTTGAATATCTTGTCTCCCTCATGTGCTTCAGATGGAGCAGAAATCTCGATGCTAGAAACCCTGCAGGTAGAGGGTGGGAAGTCTGGTTCTCCTCCTGAGCAGGTTCTACCAGGCAGGACTCCATTTGCCTCAGTGAAAACTCATCCCTGTTTATAGATGTATAGGTTTGGTGGCTAGGGAGGACCCTTGTGAGACACCTTGAGTCCTACATCATGTGTAGCACAAGTTTAGGAGTTTTGCCAACCTCACCATCAAGCAAGTTGGACATCAAGCCCAACAGGCTGCTGGGTTTTGGGAAGATGGGATGATCTCCTCAGCTCCCAGTGCTCATAGACCAGAATTTCAGCACAGCAAACAAGACTCATTTTGCCTGTGCCACCTCTCTAAAACTCTAATCATCCAAGTGCCCTGACTGGAGCAGGGGATGAGCACCTCCAGGGAGTGATTCATCCTCTTCAAAGACCTGTACCCAAGATGAATGGGATGAATTGCGCTGCGGAGGTGCTAGTCTCTTTTATGACTACGGTGAATGCTAGACCCCTCATGTTTAGGTTGTGAAAGCTGAGATAGGCAATTCCCATTCTGTAGCTATAGAGACTTTCTTTGTCAGAATTTCTCCTGCTTCGGTGGGTGTAAGTTATGACATGTTTCTATTACACCTGCTAATTGTTTACAGTTCCACTGTCTCTAGACACTCTGGGTCAGATAGGAGTTTTGGTACTGATGCTGGTGGGATGTAGCCTTCTCCCTGTTTAAAAGGGAACAAAAGCATTTTTTTCCCTTCTCCCCCATCCTCTTCCTAGATTGTCTCCAAGCCAAATACGAGCATGGCTTTGATAACGCCTTGACACCTCCTTGGCCTGTAGTCTGTAACAAAATTCCCTGCTCACATCTATCCCTCAGCATCTGATCTCTGTCTTCTCCTCCAGGATGAAGGATGGCTGATGGGCGTGAAGGAGTCTGACTGGATCCAGCATAAGGAACTTGACCAATGCCGAGGGGTTTTCCCAGAGAATTTCACAGAGCGGGTGCAGTGAAAGCCTAAGCCCACCAGCCGCATTTCTGCTGGAAGAAAGCAAGTTTTCTGGTAGATAATTGAAAAAGAACAGCAAAATGAAAAGAGAGAATTTTAAAGGAACAGAAGCCTGAAAAAAAAGTCAACTTAAAGGATGTGTTCTTCTCAAAGGGCAAGGTTTCAGAAGTAAATTGAAATACAAAGTGTTATCAAAATATATACATATTAATAATAATAAGGCAAGTCAGATACCCTCTTCCCCCTTTGGTTTTAACAGCATTTGGATTCAGAGGACTGATACAGAAGCAACTCAAGTGTGGTTCTCTAAATACTGCGTTGACTGAATTGGCAACATTTCAGTCTGGTCCCTGGAGAGGCAGTATTTGTCTAACAGCTTGAGAGTAGAAGCTGCATTTGCTCTTGGGTGGGTTCATCTGTGTTGTATTGGAG
>NW_009260944.1:573337-599363 GCF_000687185.1 Egretta garzetta | reverse complement strand
ACACGTTCAACCTACAGTAGGCCAAACTTTCTGTTATGCTGTTGAAAAAAAATATTTAGTGTATAGTGTTCACCAATACAATGTATGTGTGTGTGCGTGTGTGTATTTTATTTTCCTCCTTTAAAACAATGTTACACAAACTGTGATTTTGTACATGTAAAGACAGAAGAAACTACATGGAAAGGGCATGGAGAGGATTAAATGCGTGAAGCTGTGCTCGGTCCAAAGTTCTGTCAAATGCAGACACCTAAATTCTCACAGTAGTATTGGCCTGTGAAATGCTCAGGGGAATGGACAAATTCAAGAGCAGAATCAAGACAAAACAAGCGGATGCCATTTAGATGGCTCTGAAATTTAGGAGAAGGAATCCTCTGCCCCTAAAACCCTGTAGGCGGTTTCAGAAATGCTTAGATTCATGTAGATGGGAGATAGCTCTGAAATTTGGCTGGTTAGAAAACCTGCTTTTAAAGAAAGAGATAAGGGAAGAAAGATATTTTTCTGAAAGAATGTCTAAGAAAAAACACCAAGAAAAAACCAAATTGCTTTCTGTGTTTTTAATTGGCATTGTTATTTGTGGAATTGTATTCCTTGTTTTCCTTTGAAGAGTTCTGTAAGTGAGATGTTGTTAGATCAGCTTTCTCCAGTGCTGTGCTGGTGATGAAGTTAACCTCTGTGAAAACTGGACTCTTGAAATACTCATTTAAAATGGCTGCATGACTTCATGATATTTTAATGCATTAGAAAGGAAGGCAAGAATATCAAAGTGTCAGTGTCAAGAAGACACTCTGCAGTCTAATACTGATGCTGAGACCTTTCCTATACCTTTCCTTTGCTCCCGTTTGTTTTTGAGTTTTGTTTTGTAGTTTAAACAAGCAGATGACAAGGCTGTTTCAAAGTGCGTATTACACTTGTTAAAATAAGCCAGCCTGACCCTCCAAGACTCTGAAGTCCCACAAAGGTACTTTAAAATCTACTTGAATACTGATGCAGCTGGCAGGCAGGTTGGGCTGTTATAATTTATGGCCTCCCCCCCGCCATGATCTTTTTGCCTTGAAGGGATTTTTAACAGTGAGGTTACCTCCTGCTGTAAAGGGACAGGATCACTCTCTGAAATAATCTTCCTAACTGTTAGGAGCTGGCTTTTTTCAAAGATGCACAGAATGCTGACACACACTACTGAAAATCCCACCTTTTCCAATCTGTTTTTGTTATGTGTAGGACAACAGAAAAAACATTGTAGGACAAAAGTGGATTTTTTTTTTTTAAATTTAGTTCAGAGGGACAGAAAATATACTCTTATAAATGCAAGAATTGCTGGAGTTCCTACTGCTTCCATCTTGGGAGGTGATCTGTGCTAGTTATTTACAGCAATGTAACAGGCATCAAAATCTGTCCTATATACCCAAATCCCTTCTCCTTTTTATTTTCTTTTTTTTTTTTTTAAATAAGTGTGCAGGAATTTATATTTTACATCACTGTTACAAAACCCAATAGGAGTAACTGCTCACAATACAGAAGGACTGGACTCCGCAAGTTACAGTGTGGTGAGCCGTTGCTTTAGAATACTTCCCTGTTTGATTTTTTTTTTTTCTTTTTCACCAGGATTGTCTTTATTACTCTTTTTCCAAAATATCTATTTTTATGCTTTTGTGACTCCCATTACTCCTTTAAAGAATATTCATAAAAAATATACATTTAAATATACATAGAAATATATATATTGAAAAGCGGGTTGATCCAATTAGCATAATGCTGTCAGCTTAAAATGTTTATTTTTATGCAAAACCTGTGGATTTTTTTTTTAATGACAAGACTCTAAGTACCAGAGCTGTGATTTTTTTTGTCTTGCAAGTAATTGTTCTAGAGCATTTAGAAAGCTGTGCTGATACCTAATTTATTGTGGGTTTTTTTGCTGTTGTTGTTGTCTTCTGCTGTGTTTGAACCGGATGACTGTCCCAACAAAGATCCTCGTAAGGACTTTTCATTTTATTGAGCTTGCAAAGCAACTATCCAGTACTGTATTGTCCCTGCAGAAGTAGTAATGCTCTGCAAAAAAGGGATGTTGTTTTCAGGTTAGGTGAGTGATGCTCAACTGTTGCTAGTGGGGAGGATGTTGCGTGTCTCTCCATTTGCTTCCCCCCAATCCAAAAATCCCAGTCCCCAAATCCCCTTCCTTAGAGCAGGTGGGGTGGGTTACCTGGATCTTGCATTGCTCACAAACTAGTGGTGTCAGCACATCTCAGTCAAACGCAGGATCGGACCCACAGTTTATAAATTGCCTTATATGAGAGTAGGATGGCATAGCAAGAAGCTTGTAGGTGACAATGTATTTTGGAGCTAGGAGATCTCTTACCTCCTGGGTCATGTTCAGCCCGTTGTAAACAGCCACAACTCCTCCCATTTTCAGTATTTTTACATCTGCTAAATAGCTTGATTCTGGTCGGTATTACCTGGTGAAATGAACTTCCCATTTTCTTTGGCTTAGGACTGATTAAAATAGAAAGAGGGACAGGAAGCTCCCAAGTAGGCTGTGCCCACAGTGGTTTTTCAGTTTGCGGGCTGAACTGAAAAATCTGGGGGAAAAAAGTTCTAAGGGTGACCTGAGACAATTTCTTCCCCCCTCCCCCCCACCAATGGAATGAAAAAGGGAAAAACTGAAACATACACCAGGATTGTCTTTATTACTCTTTTTCCAAAATATCTATTTTTATGCTTTTGTGACTCCCATTACTCCTTTAAAGAATATTCATAAAAAATATACATTTAAATATACATAGAAATATATATATTGAAAAACGGGTTGATCCAATTAGCATAATGCTGTCAGCTTAAAATGTTTATTTTTATGCAAAACCTGTGGATTTTTTTTTTAATGACAAGACTCTAAGTACCAGAGCTGTGATTTTTTTTGTCTTGCAAGTAATTGTTCTAGAGCATTTAGAAAGCTGTGCTGATACCTAATTTATTGTGGGTTTTTTTGCTGTTGTTGTTGTCTTCTGCTGTGTTTGAACCGGATGACTGTCCCAACAAAGATCCTCGTAAGGACTTTTCATTTTATTGAGCTTGCAAAGCAACTATCCAGTACTGTATTGTCCCTGCAGAAGTAGTAACGCTCTGCAAAAAAGGGATGTTGTTTTCAGGTTAGGTGAGTGATGCTCAACTGTTGCTAGTGGGGAGGATGTTGCGTGTCTCTCCATTTGCTTCCCCCCAATCCAAAAATCCCAGTCCCCAAATCCCCTTCCTTAGAGCAGGTGGGGTGGGTTACCTGGATCTTGCATTGCTCACAAACTAGTGGTGTCAGCACATCTCAGTCAAACGCAGGATCGGACCCACAGTTTATAAATTGCCTTATATGAGAGTAGGATGGCATAGCAAGAAGCTTGTAGGTGACAATGTATTTTGGAGCTAGGAGATCTCTTACCTCCTGGGTCATGTTCAGCCCGTTGTAAACAGCCACAACTCCTCCCATTTTCAGTATTTTTACATCTGCTAAATAGCTTGATTCTGGTCGGTATTACCTGGTGAAATGAACTTCCCATTTTCTTTGGCTTAGGACTGATTAAAATAGAAAGAGGGACAGGAAGCTCCCAAGTAGGCTGTGCCCACAGTGGTTTTTCAGTTTGCGGGCTGAACTGAAAAATCTGGGGGAAAAAAGTTCTAAGGGTGACCTGAGACAATTTCTTCCCCCCTCCCCCCCACCAATGGAATGAAAAAGGGAAAAACTGAAACATAAAAAAAAATCCTTCCAAACCAAAATGAAGCATTCATTTGTAGGGTTGCTTTTTCACTTTTTTAAAACCATTATGACTTGGGCTATAACAAGTTGCTTTGAAGCAAAAATGTGAATCCTTCTGTTTTGAAAATACTGAAAGAAAATGTTTTAATAGTCTTTTTGCCTTTGCCTTTTTTTCCTTAATCTGATAACTGGTTTCAGTTAATCTAACCCTAAACTGCATTTTTTGGTGAATACGTTATCCACTTAAGAGAACCCAAACTGCCCAGTTCTGCTCCACTGACAGGTACACTGGACACATTTCAGGGATTACCTGGTATCTGGCCCAGAAAAGCTGCTGGTTTACCCATCTAATAATCTTCCACTTGCTTGTTTTACTGGGTGAAGAATAAAAGCATCTCTCATCCCATGCCATTGTCTGGTTTTGTAGCCTGGATTAGAAAGATGCTCTTGCTCTATCGGTCTCAGTTTGGTCACAGATTTATGACTATAGATTTATGATGCTACTCCAATTTGAGCCTAATCATGTTGGGCAGTGGGAATTATCATTTGCCCAACTGATAAGAAAGAAATAAGGCATTGCTTTTTCTCCCTTTTTCTATCTTGGTGATGTCAGTAATATATCTTTTATTACGTAGAGTTAGGGAAAGGTCCTGGGGTAAAAACGAATGCACTGTTCCAGGGGAGTCTGCCACGTATTCTGTGCTGCTTTCCATGGGCATCCCTCAATTGCCTGCTTGTACCACCTTTGCCTTTCTTGGCCACAAAGGTGATGCGGTGAAGGGGATTGTGCAGGCTTGGTTCCAGCTGCTCAGAGCTAGTCCTGCTTTGTGATCTGTTTGCCTCAGTCCTTGAAGCTTTGTTCACAGCCACAGAACCCTTTCCTGTCCCACTACCCAAAGACCGTGGCCACGGCAAGCACCCCCAAGTCCAAGGGGTGTCTCTTTCATGGCCTGGAGCAGGTGTGAGGGCTCCATATCTGCCTGGAATTGGGATGTCGGCTCAGTCAAGTTTTGCAACAGCCACTTGAAGGGAAAAGGCCCAGGGCTAAGGAGATGCTGGGGGAGGATGGAGGGGTGATACACTACGGTTTTCATTTTGGCTTGATGCGCTGACTGCCTCACCTATTTGTTCTAGCGAGGTCCAGAACCTCTTCATTTAGGGCTGAGAACAAAATGTGAGTGGTCAAGATGCACATGGTCAATACATTAACAGGTGCCCCTCTCCTGCAAAGGACGCTCAGTTCAGAGTCTCCTCTTTCCTGCTCTGTGCCATACGGACTGAATGCTCTCTACCACTACTGCAGATGTTTTGGATGCTGTGGAGTCCACACCCCAAAACAGTGAATGTCCTTTGCTGGAGGATTCAGAGGTGTCTCTCTCAGCCCTTTCTAGGAAGAACTACCAATCTGCCACAGACAAGGCCTGTGTGCTGCTAACACAGTAGCCTCTGATTTCAGCCTCTGTGTCTTTCAGCATCTGGCCCCACTCTCCAGCTCCTCCTGCTTCCCAGCTTCTCCCGTGCTTTTTGAGGATGATGGTAGCATAGGGTGCTTCCCACCAGCCTAAAGCGCAAAGTTAGCAGATGCACGAGCGTGTCCATCAGCAAATCCTACGCAGTGCAGCTTGATAATGCTGATATTGGGAAAACAAGCAACATCTTTTCTTCTCCGGGCAGCCAAAGGGAAGCTATTCCTTGCCACACAGGTACCATCTGACCTGGCACTGGTGCAGACACCTCTGTTTGGTTTAGACATTTCTGAGTAGCAAACTCCTGATGGAAAGGGGTCCTGTGTGGTGCCTAGAGCTGGATTGGGCCACCAGCCCTTGCGAAGCTTGGGGTCTGTAGCTGACGCGTGGGGGCTGAGAATGAGAAGGCCACTTTGGAAATTTTGATTATGAAACTCAATGGAGAAGCCACAGCTGTGAAGACTGGTCTGTATGAACTTGTACTTTGATGTGTCTTACAGCTATAATTCCTTCACCTGTTTTTACAGTGTATTCTGCTAATCCTGTCCCTATCCTGCATTTCATGTAGATGGTCCCTACTTGAAACGTGCCAGATGCAGTCCTGGGCTTATTGCTTCTCTTTAAGTGAATCAAATGGCAACAACTTTGGCAATGTATTGGCAATCTCTTTTCCTTCTGTTAATTAAGTCTCTGAGTTTAACCACAATGGCCTGAGAAATGTTTGGGGTTTGAGTGGGTTTTTAAATGATTTTAATTTTTGTTTTGTTTAAACAAAACTGAACAATTCCCATCGTGTTCAGAGCTGTGACGCCCAGTTCCAGTGACAAGTACTAGATGGATTTGTCCCATTTTGTTTCTTGGCAATGTTCGGAAATATAACTTGTGTCATCCTAAGTCCTGCGTCATTTTTTCTGTCTTACTTTGTTCCCACCTTTATGTTAAGAAGCTGAAGCAATTCAGGACCTCTTTCTCCTCAAAGAGGTGAGTAGCTTCAAAGAGACTGGATTTGTCCAGGCACCATTAACACTGGGAGCTCTTGCAAACACATGGGATGGAGATGGTGATGCTGGTCCTTTCCTGAACAAGTACAACAGCAGAATAAACTCTTGTAGCAGCTGTCTCTCTTCTGGTCTGTTGTGAGGACCTGACGCCAAATGAATGCAATGTATGGAAGGATTTGGGACCTTTGCTTTTTAATAGCTACTAACCCTAGGTGATGGGATCTTCATCCTCTAAGGCAAGTTTGTTGATGGGAGTATGACATCGCATGGGCACCCTACCCCATCTGGCCAAACATCTCCCAGCTCCCTTTGGCCTGGCACATCCCTTTGGCACATCTGGGTGAGCTCTTGGTTTCCAGGATGACTTTGGGGTCTGCTCTAATGGGGCATTTTCTTCACCTGCAGAAAAGGGGTGTTCCTGCCCTTCAACCAGAGTGATCTGGGACCTGTGAGGGACAGGATTAGAGGGATTCATGGTTCATAGGTAGCTTTGGGGCCGCTCCCTTGGATGCTTCATTCTGGACAGGCTCGGTACAGCTGCACATGGGACACGGTGTGTAAATATTAAGCCCTGGCCAAAGGTTGGAATGTGATCCGAAGCAAATCGGTGCCAATTAACACTTTGATGAATGGACTGCCAGTGCTCCGCTTTAGCATGCGGGTGTGCAAGCCTCAGGGCCAGCCCAGGGAGCTGGCCAGATGGTTCTTTTGTTTCCAGATGACTCGGAGGGTTTGGTGCCCTTTAGCCTCTCACCTCTGTGGCACTGGGGTGGACCTGAATCAAATCTTGTGGCGGAGGGAGGGGAATAGGCAGGCTGTGTCCCTGAAACTATTGCTGCAGTTGGTGATTCGGGCTCTGCCTTGGCTTGGCATGATGGCTCCGGCCAGGCTGAGCTGGGCCAGCTCTGCTGGGGCTGGGAGCTTGCAGGGCAGGAGCGAAACCCTGAGGCATGGGGGGCTCTGTGCATGCCTTCTGTTTGCCCCTCCTCGTGCAGTTTCATTCCTATCACCCAGAAATACAAAGAAAACAGGGGAGGGGAGAAGGCGGCTGAGGGGGAGCAGTGTGCATAATTCATTGTCAGCTGCCTCTGCTCAGCTGCATAATTCATTCCCAGTGATGTCTTGCAGCACTTGGGTTTGTTGGCCGTGTGCAGGCTGTGGCCATGTGAGTCCTGGCAGCTTGGTTGGAGCAGGAACAGGCTTATGGGCCTCTGGGTTTGGCCCCAACAGCCCTCACCATGCTGCAGGGAGCTGGGCTTCACTTTGGTGGGAACACAGCTGGAGAAGGAAGCTTCTACAGATGGAGGAGGCACAGGTGGCACCAGGTGAGGCCAGGGTGCCTGGGAGCGGGTGAGGTGGAAGCCAGGGTGTTAAGTGCTGCAGGGGACTGGCATTGACTGGGGTCAGTTGCTCCATAGTATCTGCATATAAAGGGAGAAGTTGGAACCAGGGCTGTCCTTCAATGGCTGCCCACGTCACCCGGGAAGACGCCGTGGCAGGGAGTTTGAGCCCCGGAGTGGAGCTGGCAGTTGCTCTGCAACCCCGAGGAGGAGAAAATGGGAATTTGGGGCAGCTCTCAGCAATGTTTCCTGTTACCTGGCTGGGTGAAGCTGGTGCCCTTTGCAGAGCAGGATTGCTGCTTCAGCAGGTGGAGGAGCCCCTGCTGCCCGTCTGCTGCATGGCCCAACCCACAGAGCCATTAATAATGGTGTGGGAACAGGAATTCAGCAAATGCCCATGATTAATTATCTCATCATGGGCAGTTAATGGCCAGCCTGCTCTCCTTGGCCCCGTGGTGCGGGTAATGGAGTAGGCATCACTTCTCACTGGGCAAGGTGCAGCCCTCTGCCAGAAGCGATAGGCAGAGTTTGTAAGCTGTTTTGATGGACTGCTGGTAGGCATTTGGTGAGATCGTATTTTCAGATGCTACAGATCTATCTGTAAGGGGACTTGCTAGTTATTGGAGCCAGGTACCCAGCTCTGGCAGGGGCCCAATCTAATATCAGCTTTTCTTTTCCTAGCTGTGGCATTATCCCATGTCTTGCCTGCATTTGGGAGCGCTCCCTCTTACTGAGGCTGAGTGACTTCTTCACATGTGCTCTGCTTGTCTCAGCACTTTCTCATGAATTAATACATAAAAATTCAGGTACCAGCTTTGCTGCATCAGGCACGGGGGGGTTGATGGAGCCATGCAGTAGCAAAGACATGCGAGCAAGGCTGGTTTTTGAAATCTAAGGTGGATGAAACGATCTGCGCCATGGATGACTCTACCAGGCAGGGGGCTGAGCTCCATGGAGTGCCAGTCATCGCCTCCGTCCCAGCTGCTTTGCAACAAGGTAGGAGAAAGAAGAGCTCCAGCAGGAGTGCAAGGTATTAAAATTAAATTGCACACATTCATGTCATTTGGTCAGCATGACACAGCCCAAGGTGTGAAATGAATGTGATGGGACTGGGGCTGGCTGCTGCACCAGTAAGAGGAGCAGTGCAAGCCTGTTTTCCTGTGTCTGAAAGGGGATCATGTTCCCCTTTAGGGCACCTTCTGTGACTGCCACAAAGTTGGCTGTTACGGCAGAAGTCTAATGTCTTCAGAAACCCCTGTGCCGCAGACTGTAATTTCTCCCATCTCCAATTCAGAGATCTGTGAAAGCCTCGTGGTGTGGCTTCCCCTCTCTAATGTCCAGGATTGCCATGGTACATCTCTATTAGAGGCTTCCAGGAGAGACCTGACTTGGTTTTGCACCATGCACTGTATTTGCTGTTGAAGGCAACGCTGTGGTTAGGTGTGCAGGGATCCAGCCACACAGAGACACTCGTGAAATCCAGGAGTGCCTTACCACTGTACAGCACATCCCAAACATCTGATGAATGCTTTCTATATGCAAGACTTCTGGGCCCTCTAAGGAAATCTGAGGTAAGATACTGAGAGCATCCGTGCTAGGGGCAGGCAAGGTGTTTTAGCAGCTGGGCCATGGCTTTGCTCCTGCTGATCACATGAAGGATCACATTAGCCAGAGATGCTTTCAGCCTTCTAAGACCTTTCCCCATAACCCACACCAGAGGCTGGCTTTGCTCCTCTGTGACAAGTGGCCACCTTCCTAAATCCTCAAAAAGTTGCTTCTGGAGTCGTCCTGTGAAGTCTCATGCTCATCTTCTGCCTCCCAAGCCCTCTTTCCCATGGGCAGGCACATGGGGGAAGGCTGTACGTCCTGCCCCACAGAGGTAGTGATACACCAGATTAGGTGGACAGGTATTTTGTTTTGCTTTTCCCTCCCATGTCTGGCAGCTCCCAGCATCGCTCACTGTGGCTCAGGCTTTCTGCTGTTCTGCGAAGCAGACATTGCTCTTTTCTATATGATACAGATGTTTTTGCAGGAGTGTAAATTATTCCCACCCAGTAATTCTTTTATGAAACACTCTTCCTCTGCACAGTAAAGAAAAAATGCAACTGAGGTTGGTAATTAAATGTTTACTGTTAAGTGCTTTATATATTATATACTATAGATCATTCCATCCATTAAACAAACCACTTTTAACTCCCCTTAACAGCATTATTGTCTATTATTAGGTTAATCAGCATTCATATCCTGTAACTCTGCATTTCTATCTAATTACCCTTTCTTTCTTACTTCATATTTCTATTTAATTAAGCTTAGCATCAGAGCTGAATTCATTGTACTCAGCACTGGGAGAGGACTTGATCCTTTCAGTGCCCAGGGGGCTGAGGGGCACAAGTTTTAAGCAGTCCCCTTGGATACCTGCTGAGGTTTCCTTCCCTGAGACAGTCCCTGCTTAACTCTAGAGGAATTTGTGTCTATGTAGGAATCTGGAGGTTTGAGACCTTCCCGATTATCTCAGGTTATCAAAGAGCTCCCCTGTGCGTGGTGGCTGCAGCTGGCGTAAGGGCGTGGCAATGATTGCGTGGAGCATCCAGCCACCGCTCCAGCAGGAGGACATGGTGGGTTTGCTGCTCCTGCCTTTGCCTCCAAGTCTTTCTGGCTCTATGGATATTCTGCTAGCGAGTCGCTGGCAAATTTAGTGTTGTACAACTGACTCTGTGCGTGGCATCCCTGGGTAAAGGCGCCAAGCGTTTGCAGTGCTGGGAGTCTCACCGATGCCTGTTGAAAGCTCTCGTGTCCCATCACTGAACCAATCTAACCTGCCGTTAATGTACCTGTATCTTAGCCGCTTAAGATTCACTTAAGGTTAACGTAACAGTTAACCACAATTCCCTACTGTCCATGCTGGAATTTGGGTAAATTCTTTGCATCTAAAGCAAGAGCGAAAGCCATGGCGATTGACCCCATGTCCCCGCAGAAGATGAGTCCACCCTGAACCAGCTCATGCTAGTGCTCAGAGCACCAGTGTGACATGGGATTTTAGCGTTTTTTTTTCCCCAGTGATGACAAGTTTTTTTTCACTAGAAAAGAAGAAATAGTGAAAATAAGGCAAAAGAAGGTTCACGGATTTTTAAATCTGCATTATGTCATCTCACTGGGAGCTTCATTCAGGTAAGTGTTGGGTAAGGAGTTAATTTTCTTCCTGGCTAGGCAAGCAGGGAGTTTGTGTTGTGAGAGGCTCACACTTCACTCTGGATGTCAGGGTAAGGATCAGCAGCTGGAAATGGCTTGTGTCTTACCTGACCAAGGGCAAAAAAGTGGGTGCTGGTGCTCTTCGACTTGCTCCCTGGCTCTGGCCATGGGTGAAGTCTAGGGCTGATGGGACAGACCACAGTACCTGCCTGTATGTGGGGTTTTGTCAATGAGCATTGGGTTTATATGTAACTGTATGGATCCTGTTTGACGAACCTTTGCAGAGTTGATCCAGCCTTGATCTCCGGAGGGATGCACTTTTAACCAAAGTGGTGTGCTAGCTAGCTGATGGCCCTGACCCATGAAATTGAGGGGTACAGGAAGGCCATGATACCATGCACCAAGCTGCGTGTTGTGATGCTGTAGCTCATATCGTGCCCGCTGACAATGCGCCCTTTTGGCATAAACGTGTGCTCTGTTCTCTCAATCCCCAAGCCCCGGGGTCTGCTACAGGAGGCTGTCAGTTGTAATCTCTTCCCCTCAGACGTTTATGTGGATATCCAAGGCACCCAGTGCGGCAGCATTGCTGCAAAGCAGATTAAATAGCAGGCAGGGAACACCTTGCTTGTCACCACTTAACATCCAAGCTGCAATGGCTTTGAGGAATTATCTGGGTCCCTCCAGATTCCCCAAGCAGCTCTTTTTGCTAGTACCAGTCCAGAACAATCAGCAAATTGAGTTCTTTTTATTAACTTTAAAAGAAGACATTAGCCTCAGCCAGGAGAATAAAACCAATTTATGAGGCAATTAGCTCTGCAAAAACATTTTGGTCTCCCCAGAGCAGCCATCTGAAGAGCATCTTATTCCAGCTGCACAGCTTCTTCTGGCCTTGGGTTTGCAGCACACTCCATTTATCATAAATAATAATAATAATATGTATAAACAAATGGGTTCCTGATGCGTATGTGAGACAGCCAGGAAGGACTCCTCTGCCCCAGACTAGGTCGTGTTGTTGGCTTCCTCCCTTCAGGTGCCATTCCTGTGGTCTGTTACTTGATTGCGGTTCATTTTGATCCTCAACCTCTTTGTAAGTGGGCTCTTCATAGGATCTGCAACAGGGTTAGTTGCAAGCCAAAGAACTGGAACTATGTGAAGAAGCCATAGCAGTGGACTCAAAGAGCTGTGTGCGTATTTTCCAAGTCCCTTTGCAGGAATCGCAGTTTTCTCAATCCATAGGAATTGTCTGTTAATGATGATGCAGGGATGAATGTGAATTGTAGTTGACAGAACAGCTTCATTTTCTACTTGTGGGCTAGCCCGAGACTTCCAAATTTGCCTTAAAAGCAAATTGAGATGAAAAGTTAAAATTCCATTTCAATGAGCTGATGCAAGATATCATTCTGCCAAACACAGAACTCCTATTTTCTTTGTTTTCCTGTTTCAACTTTTCCATTTTATTATAAACATCTGTTTTCTGATTTTAATTACATAATGCTATTGTGGAAGTGAAAACTGTACTACCAAGCCCAAAACACTAGACCATAACAGTTTTACTACAAATATTCTCAGCAAAGTTAGTGAAGTTCTACAAAACTTTATGATTCTGTTGAATCAACATTTTTTTGACACAAGGTGACGCAGCTGGAGGCATGTGGACCAGCTTTGTTTGGCTTCTAAAAGGAGCACTCCTCAGGAGAAGAGCCCCAGGCTTGCACAATTTTCACCTCCATCAGCAGGAGGGAATCCTGTAGGGCTTTGTGTGTGTTAAGAAACCCGAGGGGGAGGAAAGTGCAGTTGTCTGCTCAATTAGTTGTGATCATATTAAAACAGCCAGAAAAAGAAAGGACTAAACCCCAAGCTTTTCAACATGAATCCGGGTGCCCAAAAGACAGAGTCTCCTATGGAGACTTTTCAGGTGTCAAAATTGGGGCTGTCTGTACCTCTGTTTCTCTCTGAGCCCTGTTTCTGAATCTGAAGAAGGATGTACCCAGCCCTGAACTGCAATAGTCCTTGTATATATTAGGCTATATAGCATGAAAGGGCAGGGAAAAATTGCTGAAAGCCCGTGTTCAGAGCCACAACCAGCACCTGTCCTGCTGGCCACTGTGACTCCTGCGATACAGCCCAGGATACGGCACAGGAAGCACAAATCCCAGGCAGACCTTCCCAGCCTTGAATGTGTACTGCTGCCTTTGGTCATTGGATTAGAGGCCTCGCAGGACCGCTACCTCGGGCCTGGTGGCTGCAAGCCCTCAGGAGGCGAGCCGCTCGGAAGGGGACTGTGCGGGTGACCCAGCACGTTCAAGCTGTTTGCATGCAACTTCCAGTTGTGCATTTTCCTTGTGCTCCCCCCTGCAGATTTAGCGTGGGATTTGCAGCCACTCAGAAGCACCGCTATCAGCAGCTTGATCAGCCCAAGTCTGTCGGTGGCTTTGAAGGGATTTTTTTCTTCTTTACTTTTTAAAATCCTCTCCTGCCCCACTTCTTTCTCCATCATTGAGTTAAAGGTCTGGTTTACATCTCCTTTGGAATAATTCTGCCTTTAAATTTTGATGACTCAGTGAGTCCAGCCAAGGCTCTTTAAAAGCTTTTCATGCTAAGCTTTGGGGGTTTTACACAGCTGGTTAAATCTGTAATGACCTTTCTTCATTCCCACTTGAACTTTCCACTGTTCTGCTGCTCTTTAACTCCTGCAAGGCCTCATTTAGGTTCCATCAAAGCACTTGCACAAAGAGAGGAAGGATTCTTCCCATACCCCCTTTTTATTAATGTGTGAGTCTAAATCGTGCTGCCACTGAAGGAATTGAGCATAGCCTGAAGACAGCACAGCCTCCTAAGGTATTAACTACCGTGGCTGCGTCATTCTGTATGGAGGCTGTAGCAACTGAAATGCTTCCTCTGTGTGTGTGTGTGTAATACACCGTGCACATACAGCGCTAAAGTCATCCCTGCCTCTGCCTTCCCCAGGCCTGTGCATAGTGCTGTTTATTTTACATCTAAGCAGTTTTCACATCTTAGTCTGTATGACCAGGAACATGGATGCTTCAACAAGCCATTGCTGGCCTTAGAGGAAGGACTAGACTCAGCCTAATTTTTAAAACAGAGGTGTTCTATGGTCAGGGCTGGTGCAAACGATCCTGCTTGCTGAGCAGAAAGATACTGAGCTGAAGAAAACAAAATTATGATCTCCATGGCTACAGGTGAAGGGACACATTGGCACAACAGTAGCAGAGAGACACATTTCTCTGCAAGACAGCCAGGGCAAGCCTTTGCGACACCACTGCTGCTGACAGCCATGGGGTGTCGCACAGCAATTGCTGTCCTAAAGCGCTTCCACTTCGCCCGCCTTCAGGTGGGAGATGGACACCAAGCAGTTATCTGAGTGGAAAAAAAGGAGAGAGGAAAAAAAAAAAAGCAAAGAAAATGAGGGGGGGGGGAAAGGGGTAAATGAATACATTGCATTGTACTTGGAAACCATCTTCTGTTATCTGTGTCGTTACATGCATCAACTTTGATAGGCTGCTTAGTCGTCTTCTGGCCAAATATTCCTGTGCTGATGCACAAAAGCTGTCCCACTTTGATACTCACTCATACAAATGTTAGCACTGCTGTAGTGGAAACAGCTGTCAGCTGGATGATTGCGTGGAGGCTGCTGGGTTTTCGTGCCAATTATGAAACGATTCAGACATTCTAGTGGGAGGCTACAGCACGATGTTTGGGCTGGATTTTCCAAAGGTGCTTAGGTGTTGGAGGATTCAGAGAACTGCCTGTGGAGATTGACAATGCCCAAGAAGCCTCTGTGCTGAAATCTGACAGAAATTATGGGTGTTTTGGTGTTGGAACTGCCGAGATGCTTCTGGAAACTCCCATTTGTAAGAAGAAAGGTTGGTAACACACCTTGTGTGGTGGAGAGCTGGCAGCTACAAAAATACCCAATGCCAAAGTAGAGTAAACAAGACAAATGTATAATTTGATGTCCTTGCCATTGAAAAGGGATTTGGATCAGATGCCTTTGAAATATTAGAGACCATCTCTAAGGAAGGGTAGTCGGCTCAGGAAAGAAACTTCAGCCAGAGCAGGCTTTGGTCTTTGCCCTCCCCCAGACTTGCTGCCTGATCGCAGGAGGTTGTGGAGGCCCAAGCTCTTGAGAACATAGCAGCTGAGGCTGGTTTAGGTGTCTCTCATCCCGAGTCCTATTTAGTCCCTGAACAGTTTTTGACAGCCATTGTACTCAGTTTCCATTGAGAGTTACTAACACATTGGCCTCCTTTAGATGCTTGGATAAAATACGGTTTTCTGTTAAGAGGCTTTTACATCAGCCCTGGTCTGCAGGGGGAAGCCCAGCCCCATGCCTGGGCTCAGCCTGGCCGGGCAGGCAGCAGCCTGAGGAGCTGTTTTGTAGGTGCAAATCCTGCCTTCAAAGGCAACGGACCTGCATGACAGCCCCGCGCAGGGGGCGGCCACACGTGGCGTCTCTCACCAGTGCGTTCAAGGGTTTTGTGCCAAAGTGGACATGGTGTTCCCTGTGCTGGCACCTTCTGCTGGATGGTTACTCTCTCTTTGTGGGCTGGTGTTGGGCAGTAGCCAGGGGCTTCTTGTGGGATGAGAAGGGTTTCTTCTCATCTCCAGAAGTTATATTGTTCATGTTTTCTCAGCTTTTTTTAAAAGCCCAGTACCATGCTAGGCTGATGTGTGTCTCCTAGGGGTTCATCGTCCTTTCTGGACAGGCTGGAAGAAACACGTCTCTCTTGTAAATGCCATTGCAGAAGGGATAAAATGTCTTTCAGCCTTACTGGAGACAGCACTGTGTGACTTTGCTTCTTCAGATATGAGGTTACAGGGCAGCAGGCTGTCTTCAGCTGCCAGACGTGGAGAACAAGCAACACTCTCTTCTTCTGGCTTCTTTCAGACCTAATTCTTCCTTACGACATTCAGGTCTTGCTCTCCCCTTGCTACAGCCAGGGACACAGCTGGCTTGGGAGCTGCGCTTCGACAGGAGCGAGTCCTTGCTTGCAAGAGGTTCCTTTGCAGCTCGCGTAGGACTTGCTGCTTCAGCATTTAGGGCTTTCGCGATGATCCTGTTGCTGCCACCACGTTGCAGTTGCCTTACTTCAGCAGAAACATCTCTCGCAGATCTCAGCTCTGCAGTGTCTCAGCCCGGGTCTGCATTTGGGGGGCAGGGGAAAATCGGAGCGGGAGGGAGGCTGTGGAGGCCCAGCAAGAGGCATGCTCCCCACATCCAGCCTCACGCTGTGGCTAGAAATTGTCTTGCAGGTGTCACTGGTCCGTGGGATAGGATGGCGGAAAGCTAACAGCCCTTATCTCAGCTGGGAAAAAAAGAGCTCTGTAATTAGGATAAAGCCCTACAGCTGCCAGCTTTGTAATTTCTTTTCTGCTTTCTTACTGTGGGGAAGCAAGTTGTGTCACCAGCTCCTCAGAGGGTAAAAGTTTTGTTGTCTGATGCTGGATCGCACCCAGGAGTGTGGTCCAGCCATCAGATGGAGAAGGGGAGAGGATAATGACAGCTGGGTGGGTTTTTCAGCAAAAAAATAAAATAGGAGGCCACCTTTTCCAGTGAAAAGGAGGGAGATGAGGAGCTGGGGAGTGTGTGTTACAGTCATTAGGACAGAGTTTAAAGGAACCATCAGCGCCCTGTGTTTTAAAGTCCAGTTGGTAGCACTTAATAGCCCTGGCTTCCCACAGAAGTCTCTCAGCCTGTTTGCAGTTGCTCCTGGCAGTGACACTGGTAGATTGAAAGGATTTTACAGGGGTACAAAAGAGTTGCTTTGCAGCATGACACTGTTTCCCCTTAATGGACTCTGTGACAAAACAAATTTCGATGGTGTAAAAGTGCCTGGACCAAAGCAGTCCATTTGCAACACCCCATGGTGAGTGAAAGCCACAGGACTGGTTATGGCCATGCTGAAAGGCAGCGGAGGAGCTCATCACACCAGGCACTTAGAAAAGGACAGATTTATAACCATGACCTGTGCATTATAAAGAATATCATTCTTTTTGCTCCTGAGCTCAGCCTAATGTTAAAGAGCCAGGATGTGGAATGCTGGTCAGGACATAGCAGGCAGAGTATCTCCATGAGCCACCCTTTGAGGGCACCCGTGTGTGTTACTGACGCACTCGTACAAGGGCATGTTTCTTCCTTTGAAATGGCTCAGCCCTTGGAGGAAGCATTGCAAAAGAGTCCCCGGGAGGTGGCCAGGTCCCCTGGGAGCAGCATGGCCTCTCAGCCACAGGGAAGTTGCAGGGGGCAGGTTGTGAGCAGGGAAGGATGCATGAAGGCTGGCCCTGGCTGAAGAAGAGTACTGTGCTGAGAGGAGGTCTTACAGTCAAGGCTGAGACATAGCCACAGCTTGTACATAAACGCCCAGGTATGGGGAAGGACCTTTATGTCATCATGTTGCATCTCTTCGGGAACTGCAGAATTTCTTCCCTTGAGGAAAGTTGGGAGGTTCAGCAATGGTTCTGTCAAATTTCCTCTTCCCTCTGTCTATGCAGAACAACCAGGGAATGTGGATTGATGGACTGGTGTGACAGCTGACACCTGACAAGCTTTTATCTAGACAGCGCAGATATGTGTGTGATGTCTTGTTGACATCTTACTTGGACTTTAGGAATGAGATACCTCTATTCCACTTTGGTACCTTATAGAAGACATCTGCAGCTGATCTAGCAGCCCAGTGTCCAGGAGGGGAGAGGCAAAGCACCCATAGGTTACAATATGGCTGGGTTAGGTGTGGGGAGCTGAACTGCAGCCCGCGTGGACAGAAATGGTTTGAGTTTTCCTATGAGGCTAGAGCAGGATTGACGTTTTCCATGTTCAGATGCTACCTCCATGCTCTCATGCACTCACATGGACCAGGAGAGCAGTCGTACTACCTTTGTGGACACATGACCAAAGCAGAAGTTAGGCATGTCAGGTCTATTTAAACCAATTTAGACCTGTCCTCCCTTCAGCCCCGTGGGTATCATTGAAGAAAGGTGGCTTCTAATGCTCCAGTTTACAGTTCAGCCACCTGATGTAAGATTGACACTCATTGATATTGAGCTGAAATCTCGTGTCAGTCCCCACACATTAGTGATCAGCTCTATGCAAGTACCTGCAGAGGGCAAAAGATCAGCCATGTAGGCGCTGGATGTGTGGTGTTGGGATGACTTTGAACAAGTGGGATGTATGTAGAGGGGCATGATC
This sequence comes from Egretta garzetta, assembly GCF_000687185.1. Lineage (NCBI taxonomy): Eukaryota > Metazoa > Chordata > Aves > Pelecaniformes > Ardeidae > Egretta > Egretta garzetta. Next base: position 581,424 of record NW_009260944.1, on the reverse strand, counting down.
CCTGCTCACATCTCCAAAACAGCCCAGTCTGCAGATGCAGATGTCTGAGAGTCTGCAAACTGTGAGTAGCCAGGCTGGGAGCACTGAGCACACCCACGCTGCTGCAAGTGCGTGGGGACTGGAGCATCGTTCCTGGGGCCCCACACCATCTGTGGCTTCTGTGGTGTAACCCAAAGGTGATGCAGAGAGGAAAGGAACTTGCTAAAGCCACAAGTTGGAGAGCTTTTTTTCATGCCTGTGGGAACTGCTGCCTAAACCAGGCAACACAAAGATCCTGTTGCTTTATGCAGCTGAACTTCTTGCTCTGCCTTGCTGGTCTGCACATCCGCAGGAACAGCTCAGGGTGGCAGTGCTGCCTTGTGGTTTGAACTATTCCCTGGGTTGATTTCTTTTCCTTGCTGGCATGCAGGGAGTTGTATCCCCAGAGTGAGCATCAGGGGTTTCATATGAAAAAAACACAGAAGCAAACTGCAGAAATCTGTGTCCTGCCATGCTGGGTTTAATTAAGGGCACACTGAAAAAATCCCTGTTTGGTAACACCTCTCTGCAGTCACGCTGTGTTGGAATTCAAGTGGCTTTATGGCAAGGCTGAGTTTAGGCTCGCATCTGGCAATATTAAATCACTGCCCTGTAGGAAGAGAAGGTTATTTCGATTTTCTGAGTTTCAAGTGGCTCCATGTGCCAAATGCACATTTCTGCCACAACTGGTAGAAAGAAAAAAATGTGCAACCTCTCTAGAAAGCATCGGAAAGGAGCAATGTAAAATGCCACGCCACTGATGGTCCGCGCTGCCTAGTCCCAAAGGAAAGCGTAGTCCTTGCAGGACACCACTTCATCTCGGGATCATCTGGCTGGGCGGCAGCAGTGCCACACGTAGCTGGTAGGGACACAGCCTTGTGATGTGCTGGTTGCTATTCCTTTGTGCTCTCAGCCCTGACCTGTCTCCTGGGGATGACTGACAGTGTTTCATGCCACTGAGAAACTTCAAGCAGCGGATATATGGATGCAAAATCTGCCTACTAAATCTGTTCCATTTATTTTCCTGTGCAACTTATTATCTGTGAAATCTATTTACCTAATATAATCTACCTACCTATCTAATCAGATACAGTTGTATAAATGGAGGTGAAGGCAATGGGACATCACATTTTTTCCTGGGTGTGTTCATTTATCCACCCAAAAATCATTGTCCAGCTTGAATCTAAGAATTTTCCTGGATTTCCAGTGTAGTCTGACTTAAGGTACTTATGCTGTGCAGTTACATTTCCACTGAACAGCAAGACTGCCATGTAGATGCTCTGGGCTTTTTATGTGGAACCTGTGGCCCATGTGCTTAAAAGCATGCATATCTGTCCAGGGGCTCCCAGACAGAAATGAGGCAGCCCTAAGGATGTATAAAGAGATACAGAAATACATGTATATATCTATATATGAATCATAAATCCCAAACCTCCTCCATTTACAGTGGCTGCCAATTTTGCTGTGGGGAATTTCAGGAGCCCTGGAAGGAGGGCGTCCTGTTGCAGGCATCCTGCTGCGTGGCGTGGCGGAGAGGCAGGTACGTATATACAGCTGTGTGCTCCCTCTCCGTAATGCATCGCTCAGGATTATTCCAACGTCAGAGGTAACATCCCATCCTGGCGCACTGGCAGATTTAAGGCCTGAAGTATCCTCGAAGCTTTGTTGATTAGGGAGGAAAAGTGTCTCTACTTGTTCTAGGAAGTGTCAGGGCTTCCCCTAACCTTTGCCAATGGCCAGGGCAGTTTGTTGGCTTTTGAATCATGACTTCTGCTCCTCGTCCAGCTGGAGGCTTCCCTTGCCAGCTCCTTTCCCCTTGCTGTGCTTTGGCTCTGCTCTCTGTGCAGCGAAGCAATAACCCTGAGCTGTAAGGGGGTTAATCGTTGTGCTTATAAAGCAGTGTCAGCAGTGCTTGGGCAGAGCTGGTCATGGTGGTGGATGACCATCTCCACTTGTTTCCAAATCTGTTTTCTACAATGCAGTGGATATATGGAGTCAAACTTGGTGTTGCCTCAAGGGGAAATGGCTCCATCAGAGAGAAGATTGACTTCTGTTCCTGCACTCACTTTCCCTAAGCATAAAACAGCAGGGATATTTTGCCAAGGCTGTGGAGACTCTTTGGCTTGAAATTAAAAAAAAGGCTAAGTGTAAAGAATAAGAAGTAGCAATGTGCAAAATGGAGCCAAACACAGTTTTCTAGGATTTGCAAGCCCCACAAAATCCAGGCAGGGTGTTTTATCCCTCAGAGTACGGACAGCCGTTGCTTTTTTGGAGGATGAGAGATGCTGTTGACTGTCTGCAGCACGAGTTTCCGCCACTGCGCTGCTCCTGCTGCTGCTAGAAAAGGAGCACAAAGACTCCTGTTAGCAGACATGGCCAAGAATTTCTCTGAAGCATCAGATGTCAAATCAACGTTTTCAATCTCTCCTCTCTGCCTGAGTTGCTTTTCCTTCATGTTTCTCTCACTTCTTTTCTCCTTCTTAATCCTCCCCCTCCTTCTCCCTGATCAAACCCTTTCTCTCATGGCAAATACCATTACTACAGCAGGCAAGATGAAATACGCCTCAGTCTACCTCAATCCCAGTGCAGACAGAAACCCAAGAGAGAAGGGCAAAGAACAGCAAATAAGGAGGTTTGCAGAATGCCAACACAGCAATGGCAGTGAGAAATACAAGACAGAGCTGTTAACCGCACAAGGAAATAAATGCTCCTGTGGGAAAAATCATACACTAATGCCTATTAGCTTAATAGCCCTGTGGTTTAGGCAGAGGGTGGAGAGATGGGGGGTCTGGGCTCTGTGTGCTGCTGTGCCGCAGCCCAGCTGTCGCTTGGGAGGCTGGATGCTCACTCTGCCCTTGGTTGCCTTTGCTTTCAGCTTTGCCACTTTCCAGTGTGAAACGGGAACTGGTTTCTTCTGGGGCTGTCAGACACTGGCAGAGGCTGGCAACACCTGGAGGAGCCCACGCTTCTGGATGGAGGACTTCCCCACATGTGTGCACACACTTGCACAAGGGTCAGATCTCTCTTCACGTATGGTTCCTCCTCTCCCATCTCACTCTCTGGCCAGAGGCTGGAGCTGAGGGAAGGTCTCCAGCACTTCTCTTCAGAAAGAGATTGCACACAACGTGCCCAGTCCAAAACTAAAGTGGTCTGCAGGTGTTGTGTTTGTTGTTGGGAGTCTGGGGACCGAACCTCAGAGCAAAAAGGCCATGGCAAAAAAAGAATTACATGGAAGCAAATGGCAAAGCCAGTCTGATGGAGAGCAGTAGATAACGGGACCAGTTTAGCAGGAAGGTTTATGAGGGAAGGAGAGCAAAGCTTCCCTTCGAGAAAAGATAAAGAGGCAGATTATGATATACTTTGCTTCATAGTACTTCCTGAAAAAGAGCCGAGGGTGTTGTTTTCTGCCTTAATATTTTGTGTTAAACATTAAAGGGATGAAGGCAAGGAGCCTGAGTAGCTATGAGTTAATCTGAAATGCAGAGATTTTTAGGCTGGGGAGTAGAGGGACTTTATTGGTTATCATTAGACTTTTCAGCTCACAGTGGTCAAGTCAATATTTTTTTCTTTTGATTGCTGCTGTTTCCTCTTTAAATCCCCTCTCTGCCTAGAAAAGCCCTACTTGGAACAGAGTCTGCTTGTACCCAGCAAATGGCCTAGGGATGCTGAACGTTGCGTCACTGGGGCTGCAGCAGGTGAGTAACTCCGGCTGAACACAGCAGACGCTAGATTTGGGGTGGTACGGGGTTAATAAGAGAAAAACACCCTGCTCTAGTGGTTAACACCAGGATTTGGGGCAAGAATGTGTCAGCTCCCAGCATCCTTTTGCTGTGGGAAGGATGAGACCTTGGGGAGGATAAATAAGGGGATGAAATTCTGTGTTTCAGGTTATGAATGTTCTGGGCAAGCAATTTTAAAGAACAGTGGTTGAATGGAGGTCCATCCTCAAGGTATGAGACCTTTCTCACTTCAGATTTAGGCTTCTAAGGCTGTCAGGAGTTAACACAAAAGTAATTGTCAGGCAATGGGCAGGTGGAGATGCGAACAACAGGCTTAGGCACCCCAAGGGAAAGTTTTCTAATGATGAGGGTGTTGCCAAAGGCTTCATCAAGCCAAATGTTACAATTAGCTGTTGTTCACTACTGCTCCTTACATTGCTTAAAAATGAAGGGCAAGGTTCCCCACATCTGGAAACTTCTGCAAGCATGGGGGTGAATTTTCAATAAACATTAAGAAAAAAAAAAAGGGTGACATTTAATATTTTTCCTCTTACGACCACATCACGTCAGATTTACTGCCTTGCAGTGGCTGGCAAGAAACTTATTAGGAAATGATACCGCTACCTCAGAGCTGGGGTATTAATTTTTAATCGATTACTGCTTTGTGATGATGATGGAACTGGAGTATCAAAGGTGGGCGAATAGCATAGCACATGCCCTTGCTGTTCTGGAAGCACATGCTGAGCCCCAAGCTGTTCTCAAGGCTTTTCTTTCCCAGCTGTCTGAAATAAGCCTGTGCCAGCTTTCTCCTGCATCCTGCTCGCATGTGAACATCTCCCAGTCTCTAATGCATTCGTTACCGCCGAGCCACCACAGGGTGACAGGTGAGGAAGCGAAGGCAGGAGGGAAGCTTAAACCCTTTGGTCCCAGTGGGAATGAATTGCCAAAAGATGGTTTATGGAGTTGATGAAAATTAATAGAAATCCCCTGGCAGAGGAACGGAGCTGAACCTGTATCACTCTGTTACCTGAAAGGGACAACCAAAGCACGGCACGGGACACTGGGATATAGAGGAACGTGTTGGGAGAGGACTGTGGTGTGCAAGCACTACCAGAGAGGCATGAGCAGCCTCCCTGGCTCCTGCAAATGTCTCGCCGTGACTGCTGCACTGCCAGCCCAATGCCATTCGCTCATGTGTATCACCAAGATCCAGCTCTGCCGTCTGAGTCTCTCTGGGCTTTCCTATCAGGTGGGTACCCAAGGCTCCAGCCTGCCCCAAACACCCCCTGAGGGCTCTGGTTGGAAAAGGAGCTGCTCTTTCCCCAGGGCTGCCCTCTCTACCTGCCAAACATTATCTTCACTGCAAAGAGAAGCATCCGTTGCCTACACATGGTAAGACTGAAAAGCCAGCATCTGGGGATAAAATATGAAGGTAAAACGATTGCTTCAGTTGCAGCTGCCGGCAGGGAGCAGCGTGTAATCAGGGAGGTTGGGAGCCAGGCAGAGGAACGCCAGCCCTCCGGCCCTCGCTGGGTAACGTCCCTGGCAAACCGTGCTTGCCACAAATGGTCAAATATTTTGCTTTTTAATATCACACCTGAGGAAATGGCCCTCCCATGTCCCCACCCCCTCAAGCTGAAATGATTTTGCCACTAATGTGAAACATGAATGCCATTTTCCTGCAGCGAGCTGTGCTTCTCCTTAGAAACTTCCCTTGCAGTAATGAAGCCACAAGCTTTGGCTTTCAAAGAGCAGGTATGATCGGAGCTTCTGGTTGTGGGAGGATATTCCTGCGCATATGTATATGCACGGGTGTTGCTGACAATCAAATTAGGGTTTGTTTTCCAAAAGGACTTAATGCCTGATTTTTGTGTGTTTGGCTTTGTAAACTTAACAAATCTTTCTAATGTAACAAACTCACAAAAAAATTTTCAAATCCCTGTAGTCTGAATCTGTTATCTCAGCTACATTGCCGTTTACTTCAGTGTGGGCCAGGGAACATGATCACCAGCCTTCTCCAAAAAACGTAGGAGGAAAGAGCCTGCTGCAGTTGACAGATGCAATGGATTGATACCTTGTGAGCATGTGTGTGTCTATGTGCACTTCATCCTCAGAAAACACAGCTCTGCAGCCCAACTGATGAAGGATCTTTGAAGCCCAAATAGCCAGGCAAGCAAGCAACAACGGGAAGTGTAAAACAAATTTTTTTTCCCTTTCTTTTTTTTTTTTTTCTTTTGGCCTTTCTGATTCATAAAGAAATTCTCCAGTCAATCCTAGTGCATCGGTAGATGCTTATTTGGCAAGGAAAGCAGAAGTTAAAAGTAATGCAGTGAGTTGGTGGCTGAAGCTTGTTTCACTCATAACGATTATTTGCAATATACTGGGTTGTAGGAATATGGTGTGTTTCACACAGGCTCATGCTGCAGTCTCTTTCTGTCTTGGAGCTCAAAGAAATCACAAAACCAGCTTTGCTCCCTTCTTGCAGGTGTGCTTTTTAGGGGTCACAACTGGAGGGGAAAGTTAGAGATTAGTGTGCTTTCGGTCCCTCCTTCCACAGGGCTCATAGTGAGCACTAACCAAGGTTGTGGCTCTTTGCCTGTTATGCAAAGCAAGTACTAGTGCAGCTTAAAACAAATTATCTGCAGTCACAAACTTCAGCTTTAAAAAGTTCCCAGTGGGGCCTGTGACTTAGCACAGGCAAAAAGCCAGAGCTGGGGAATGCGGGGGGACGGTCCTCCGGGAAGGGGCTGCCAGATTTGGTACCACCCAAAAAGGGACTCTCTGAGAAGAGGAGGCAACTTGTTGCTTTCTGTTTTCAAGAAATGGAGAGATGGAAAAGGCTTCCCAGTTCTCACCAGCCTGACCTCCTCACTGACTGCTTGATGCTTGTTGAAGGACTGAAACCAGTGCGTGGAGCACCTGACCCCAGCGGGAGGTGGATTGGACTGCTCTAATTTACTGAGTTAGAATTTGTCTCCTAGAAACTGGCCGAGGGCATCATCCATTACTGTCACATTTGGTTTTGGGTAGATGAGCATCATCTCTGGCCACAGGGACAAAGCTGTCACTGAGCCGTGTGGCCTAGAAGAGAAGGACGGAGTCTTCTGTGCTTTTAGAGAAAGAAATGTCTACTGGCTGGACACAAAGTGTGCTAGGCTCTTCAAAATGTGGCCTCTTTTGAGGGAAAATAGAAACAGGACTTACAAACCAAAAGACACTACTGTGTATCAGGTCTGAACCCATCCCCTGGTTTACATTTCACTGCTCATCTAGGGAGAGAATTCAGTCCTGAGGTTTGCCTTCTCCTCTGCACTGAACACAGCTATTAGGTTCATCCTATTCAGATTCCAGACTCATTTTTTCTTCCTTTTTCTAAGGCTTGTGCTGTTATTTTCCATCCATCCACTCTTACAGTTAGAAAACCTACATTTGAGAGGCTGACTTGATTTGATCTTTCCCTTGGGGAATAATAGATGTCACGGTGTTTAGAAAAATGAAAAGAAAAAAACCCTTTCCATGCACCAAAGGGTGTGAGGAGAAAACCATATAAAAATCCACATCCTAAATACTGTAATCAAGAGCTGACAAAGATGGTCACAGACTTATTTTCTTCTTCTGGCTCAACCTTCCTTTAGCCAATACAAAAATTTCTTGTAACTCCTGTATCTCCAGAAGTTTGACCAGCATCATATCAAGCTGTGTGCTTTCCATGCTATTAATGTGTAACGTTTGTGGAATTTTTGACTTGTTTTTTAATATTCTAGCAAAAAAGATTTTCCACAAGGGGAAATGGTTTTAAACTAGAACAGGGTAGGTTCAGGCTAGAGGTAAGGAAGAAATTTTTTACAATGAGGGTGGTAAAACACTGGAACAGGTTGCCCAGAGAGGTAGTGGAGGCCCCATCCCTGGGAACATTCAAGGCCACTGCAGGGGGGTTGGACTAGATGACCACTAGTGGTCCCTTCCAACCCTAAACATTCTATGATTCTATAACTTTTTTGTCTCTTTCAATCCTGTTTGATACCTCGTTGTAGGTGTCTGTGAAAGGCAAATAGACATCTGCAGAGTCTAAAGAGGTGCTCTGGCAATTTTACACAGCTCTCCAACCCCCCTGCCTGCCTCCATAATCTGACAATAAAATTGGATTTTTGGTATCTCTTTAACGCTCCAAAAAGTAAACCCCTTTCATAACATGTATCGTTTTCCAAGGTAATTTGAAAAGAATACCTTTCACTTTCAAATTGCCCTTTGGCAGATTTGAAACCACTGTTGTTTTCTGAAAGCTCTTGGCATTTAAAACTGCTTTGTAAGAAGCAAGAGGAGGAGGAATAAAAAAAAAAGCTCCCAACC
>NW_009260944.1:552280-573327 GCF_000687185.1 Egretta garzetta | reverse complement strand
TCCCTTCCTGCTTATCTGTCCAGAGCTTTTCAAGTGAGTGGGAACACGCCGACCAATGCATTCTGAAGAAAATCTCATTTCAACCCTAAATGGTACTTCACAATTTCCAATTCATGCTCTTGCCATTTTTACAGGAATTGATGGCTGCCACCATTTGCTGGTTTTGGCTGGGGTAGTGTTCATTTTCTTCACAGTAGCTTGCATGGGGCTGTGTTTTGGATTTGTGCTGGAAACTGTTGATAACGCAGAGGTGGTTTTGTTACTGCTGAGCAGTGCTTACACAGAGTCAAGGCCATTTCTGCCTCTCACCCCACCAGCGCACAGGCTGGGGGTGCACAAGACGTTGGGAGGGGACACAGCTGGGGCAGCTGACCCCAACTGACCGAAGGGATATTCCATATTGTATGATGTCATGCTCAGCATATAAAGCTGGGGGAAGAAGGAGGAAGGGGGGGGGGATGTTCAGAGCGATGGTGTTTGTCTTCCCAAGTCACTGTTATGGGTGTTGGGGCCCGATGGCTGAGCACCTGCCTGCCCATGGGAAGCAGTCAATGAATTCCTTGTTTTGCTCTGCTTGCGTGCACGGATTTTGCTTTACCTGTTAAACTGTCTTTATCTCAGCCCATGAGTCTTCTCACTTTTGTTCTTCTGATCCTCTCCCCCATCCAACTGTGGGGGAGTGAGCGAGAGGCTGTGCGGGGTTGAGTCTGGCTGGGGTTAAACCACGACACATGTTATCAAAGCTGACAGGCCTCTGGTAGGCTGCACAGTCAGCACAACCTGCTCGAGCCATTCATTATTCCCAACTGGCAGATCCTCATGATATCTCCCTTTTATAGGCATTGGTCATTTTTATTTTTCATTTGACATGGCTCCTGCACTCACTCGCTGCTGGGGTGCAGAGATAAAATGGTTCCTCTAAAGTTAAAGGAACAACAGCTCCAACACATGCCGAAAGGGTTTGGTGGCTTCTGTCCTTCCAGCGTGTTTCAGATCAGACGCTGCTCTGTTTATCAAAATTAGCAGTCGGGTAATTGCCCAACTGCTTCATTCTCAGCCCTGGCATTCAGGCAGCGTTTTGCAGATATGCAAATGTCCTCTGAAAGCAAATTGAAATCGAATGTTTTGGGGGCTTTTGTGCTTGAAAAAATAAAGAAGCTAGTGTTTCCATTGAGCTGGTTTTGTCTAAAAGTGTGTCTCTCCCTTGTCTCAGCTGGAAGGACATGGTAGGGTGCCAAAATTCCCTCAAATGACCAAAGTGGTCATCAGGCTGAGAAACAGGATGAGTGGAGGAAGGGTGACCAGCTCGCCAAGAACATGAGGTAGCTGAATGGAAGAAGAAATTCCCTGGACCTGAGGTGTTTACCTGCACCAGGTAGCACTGAGACAACATGAAGGTATGGTATCCCCCTCCTTCCCACATTTTCTCATCGATAAGACTCCAGCTGGAGGCACTGCTCAAGCCTGACTAGGAGCTATGAATGCTCCATGAGTTCCTTGTATGACACAGACAACACTCGGGGGTGAAAGAGAAGGAAGGCCTTTTGACTAAACCTTCACAAACCTTATTTTTCAGGATTTTACTGTATAAGATTTGCATAATGTCAAATGGGAGATTCCTAGTAGGTCTGGGATGAGATCTACCAAATTCTCCAATGTCATCTCAAAGACTGTGTTTGTACCCACCAAATTTCCGTAGGATTCTCATCTTGCCTTTGCCTTTCAGCATGTTTTTTTCCCCCTATTAGTTAGCCTGGAATTGCTTTGAAGCTGTTCTTCATGAAGATAACTTCTCTATGAGGAAACCGTTGTGGTTGCTGGCTGGGTTCGTCTGGCTCAGAAGGTGATCTGCAGTGGGTTTCTTCCAGCTGCTGGACCTGGGGACAACTTTTTGAAGGTATTTGGAGACCTAAAGGCACCAACTCGGATATGGGACCAACTGTATAAAAGTAGTTCTGTAGCTATTATGTGCTTGTACTTACACACACAATTTAAAAGGTATGTGATGGAGGAGGGATCTGTGCTTCTGTGCCAAACCTCGCTTCTCGAGATTTACTTCAAGTTTAACTGGCCCCTGTGAAGTGTTATAAGTGGAAATCCTGAAGAAGTCAAATTTTCCTGTAGGGGAGTGCCTAGTGAGAGGTGTGGGTGAGTGCAGCAGTCAGTGAACACCACAGGAACAGGCATGCAAGGGAAATTTTTTCAACCCCGCAGGAACTTCTGTACTAAAACAGGCAAAAAAACCCATCTCCCCATCTTCTGGCCTTGCATCGTGAAGGCAGCCAAAACCAGGGGCTTCCATGGTGTGAACCTTCTTCCCTGTTTCTGGTGCTTGGGATCATTGGGGGGGGGGGGGGAGGGCAGCAGCCTTGCAGGTAAATGAAGAAAAATATTCTGAACAAATAAATTAGTAAGTAGGTATTGACAAACAAATAACTCTGTAGCCCCTAGCAGCATAATGGCCATAAATACTCAAGACAAGCTTGACAGACAGGGATAATATCTTTTATTATTAGATTAAGAGCTGTAACTAGTTAAAAAAAAAAAAATCGAAGGAACTTTTGGGCACAACATCCTTTCTTTGGGTCTGAAACAGAAGCAGCAAACTTCCAGGTAAATAAACATTAGGGACAATTGTCCTACTTTGATTTAATTACATGAATCAGTTAAACAATTAGAGAGGAAAGCATTGTTAAAATCTCAGAAGCAGGTGGGAACATTCAGGTTTGATTTCCCAAGACAAGCTTTCGTGATGATACCGAGTCAGGTATTCAATCCCCTCCTTCCCCTTGCTGTTTGTTCCCGGTCTTATCTTTGCTGCACAGACAACCGCTGCTTGTGCAAAGGTGCTGTGAACAGGGTCAGGGAACTGAGGGCATCCAAAAATAAGTCAGGAAAAAAATTATCTTTTAAGCTTTTTTCTTTAGGTCACAGGACAACAGTAGGGGTAGGAGGAGAGGGCAGTCACTGCTAAAAATTTCAACTCACGGCCCCACTGCTTCCAGAAGTAATGCTATGAATAGCTGATGTCCATTTTGGACCTGGCATCACTAGAAATTAGCAGAAAGTGGGAAAGGGCTGGCTGGCCACTGTCATGCCACAGAGGAGAAGCAGTCTCGTACCAAGGGGATGCTGTCCAAAGATTGTCACGTAAGCTGGAGCCTAAGATGTGACATAAAAAGAGTCTGAGGACAGGAGGACTTTTCATGGTGAATGGTAGAGACCTAGCTAGACTTGGTGTCTGATGGTAGGGTTTAGGATGGACTGTTACTATTTGCTTTGTTAGATTTGAAGAATAATGGCCCTCTGTGTAATGGTAAGAGACTCAATTTCCAGAAATGGCTTTGATACCACTGGAGGCCAGATGTGCTATGAGGATAAAATGTTCTTGCCACCATGGTGCCTTGCAGCAGCTTTGATAAGCCAGATCTTGCTCTCCTGATAAAACTCAGAAGAAAAATAGATTCCTGACCAAACAAGACATTGAACACGTTTCCTTCTTAACCAAAGATGAAAGACCCGTCATGACAGAAAATTCTCACCTGACAGGAAGGCATGTAGGTACCAGCAACAAGCACAGTCTAAGAGCCTGCAAACAAACCAGGTGAGCAGACAACCCTACTCTTATATTCCCTGCCTGCTTCTCATATATGGGAATTCTCGCTTGTAAATCTCCAAAGCACATGCTGAAGTCTCACAGCCTGGTGAGGATGCTGGTTTGCAGAGTCCTGCACTCTGCTCCCATCTATGTTCCTTACAGTTCCTGCTGGGAGGTATCACAAGAGATTAATTTCACACAGTTTGCCATCACACAGCAAAGTGACAGCTTCTTATTTGATGTATAAATTATCCTCTTTCATTATGCTGGATGCTTAAACACACTATCTGAAGACGCATTCTTCTTTGTAATAAGATATAAGAGGTTTGACTATTTTTAATGTGACAGAGGAGCTTGTTTAGAGGATAAATCCCCAGCAGCACATGCTTGCCTGGCAACAAGACAGAAAATATTTTCTCATGTTAAGTTATCCCAAAGCAAGCCCCCAAAGGCTATGGATGCACATCCAATGTGTGATTCCAGTCTGTGCATCACAAGCAAAAGACAATGGACAGAAATCTATTGCTTTCATGGCTGTCTCACAGCCGCTGCAGCAGCCACACAGCTGTCGTGTACCCTGTGTGGTTAGGGGGAAGGACAACCTCTGTGCTTTGTGGTTTTGTCCTGCGCCGAAGTAAAGTCCTGACCCAAATTTTATCTCTAATCTGTTTTGCCGTGCCGATGATATGGAGGAAGGCTTTAACGTCAGAGCTTAGTTATTCCTGTCTGATGAAGCCTTCTGCCTTAGGGGAAGCAATATTTAGACCCAAACCTGATTCAATGGCAGGAGTTTATCAGCTGTTCGAGGTACGGACTCAAAGAAGCTGGTGCTGCGTATTCCTCCTCCTGGGCTGCCGGGCCTTGCCTCCTTCCCAGGGATTTGCTGTCATTACTCCTTGTCTTTTCTGCTTAATCTCTCACTGTTAACATGAATGATGGGGCATATATGGAGCCTGTTATCTCTTCCTGGAGACCTTGTGGTTTAAGCAATATAATGTCTAGGTTGAAATCACCATTAGGCGATTTTTTTGAAGGAGCGCAATTTATATTGGGCAGAGTGTACCGTGCCCTGCTGTCTGCCTTCTCCCTGCTCCATAGAACAGCTCCTGAACCAGAATGATTCCTGATTTACCCTCAAATACCAGAGTTTTAGTAGCAACTGAAAAGAGGCTTTTACAAGTGTGGGATGAAGCAGGTGGTGCTTCAGGGTGACATCGACCGCCTTCCCAGCACGTTGTCCCTATGAGTCTGATTTTTTTTCCAAACCAAACTGGAATATGTTTAGATAATTTCCAGCATGATGCTGTGATGTCCCTTACAGCTCTCTGGGATTTTGCCTTTGTCGCCTCCTAGTGCTGGAAGCTCCTACTGCTGACGGTAGCTACACAACAAATCCTGCCTGCCCAGCACAGGTCCAGAAGTAGAACTCACTGTGATGGTACCAAATGTCTGTGATGTCTTTTCTTTAAGATTAGAAGGTACTGATTTTCTTCTACGGTGTTTCCCATCATTAACAGCAAAAAAAGTAAACCAGTAAGTGATGTCTGTCCATCCGTCCATCCATCCATCTACCCATTACCTCAGCACACTTTAACACCTAGCTGATGCCTACCAGCCCTAATACCTCCCTAAGCCTGGAGAAGGTGCATCTAAGATATTTTGGCCTTGAACAGAGCCCTTAAAGCCATGTCCCTTTGATCTTGCAGGCAGTCACTCTGAAAAAGGAGCTTACTTGACTTTGTGTGAAATCCAAGATGGGGGGTGTTAACCCACGTGAGTTTGTTCCACACCCTGCTTGATTGGTTGTTTTGGGGGAACATCTGAATGGCAAGGGGTTTTCAAGCTTCCTTCAGACACTTTTAGACAAACCCAGGAGGTGTTTTGGAAGATGTTAAATAACAGACTTTAACAGTACTACTGTGTTGGCAGATTACAAATATTAGCCCTTTGTAGTTACTGCCTTCAAAGTGACAATAAAAGACCCAGATCGGCACATCTATAAGTCATTTGCATTTTGTGTTATTTTCATATGATTATGTGTTTGAAGAGAGAATGCTTTTTTCTTCTTTTCTTCCCCTCCCTCCCCCTTCTAAAGCTCCCTTAATTACTTTCAGTTCAGGTTGACTTACCATCTTATTCTAGGTAATGAAAGTCAGATGGGAAATAGTGAAACTTGGTCTAAAGTGAATCAGGCTGCTAAGTTGAATACAAAACGTACTTGTGGTTCATTCACTCCTGGTAGGGAAACAGAGATGCAGATGATTCCCACTGAACACCCAGAGAAGAAATGAAAAAAAGGTCATTAAAGCAAATATCGACGCTGCAGATAGGAGAGGGAATGAACACAATGTGCACCGTCTCTGAAGCGCCACTGTGTTACAAAAGCACAGGAAATCGTTTGCATGAATTTCTGAAGTTTTTACCTTTTCTTTTTTTCCCTGCCTCCCTTCCCAAAATCTCCATCAGCCCAGATTATGGATGATGGCACGACACAAAGCAATGGTACTTTTATTGCAGTTTGCACGTTCCTGCGCGTGAGACCAAAGTGAAGTCCCCATGAGTTAACATTTCTGGAGCTGGCTGGGGAGCACCCTGGGGAGGGAAATGGTGGTGTGGAGGGTACTCAGCTCTATCCCCACTGGTTCAGAGGCTGGTGCAGGGCTGAGAGAGGCTGCTATGTTGCAGGCTGTTGCAAATAACCTGTGTACTCTCCTGCTTTCAGGTTCTCTTCCCCACCCAAAGGGCTGTAGCTGATTGAGAGTGGTTGGGAGCAGAGGTTGGAAGCTTCAGCTGGACCTCAGCAGCTTGTTGGGCTGTCCTCACCACCAGTGTGGGCCTGCTTTTGGCAGGTTCTTGGTTATTCCCGTCTCCCAGCTCCCTGATGAAGCAGTGTGGACTAGTGGGACTGCTGACTCAGCCTGCTTGTCCAGCCCTGACCAGGTAAACAACTCTGTGCCCTTGCTCAAGGTGGGGCTCTGAAGAGATCACTTCTAGTGCCATCATGCCTTTCCTTCCGTGCTTTGCTTTCCCTGGCTGCAAGATGAGGGAGAGGTTTCCAAACTTCCCTAGGCAGGTTCTTCTGGACCATCTCATGCAGTGTGCTACTGGGAGGTTAACTGGGCACTGACTCCTCTAATCTCCTTGACCCCTTAGCTGGGAAGACCTGTCTGAGCAGAGAAATTATCATTTTCAGCTCACACTCTGCACATTAAAACTCCAGCAAAATTTCCAAGGAAGGATGGCATATGTAAAGTATTTTAACTGCTGATTTCTCTCTGGTTTGCAGGTGTTGAGTTTGTTTTCGGCTCATTGCCATTAATTGGGATGAATTTTAATGACTTCATGTGGCTTAGATTGGAGGCAGTTATAATTAATTTCATGTGTACATGCCAAATATATGTGTACGAGAAAGCTCTTGATCAAAGAATTGTTTCCTTGCAGGAACAAAAGCTGATGGTGCCAGCAGCTACCCAGCACCATCCTGGACTATGTAGCCTGAATTACTCTGTGGCTGCAAACCCACCTCCAGTTGTTCCTAATCCCTGAGACCACAGGCAAAGTCCCTCACAGTGATACACCTTAGTTCCCCCTCTCTGCAAGGAGAGTGGTGCTAGGATTCACCTTTCAAAAAGGTTTTTGAGATCGCTTAACAGCATGCAATGTGAGCAAAACCAGCCGTGTAGGCAAAGTAACGGGAAATCACTCCAGGAAAGGGATGGCAGCTTAGCTGTCCATTACTATCATCTAGTGGCATCTGAAAGAGACAAGAGCATGGGGAAAAACTGCTCATCTCGACATCTCTCACAAAAGGGGAGCTCCCTTTACAGTCCTGATCAGAGTATCCTTCTCTCATATGACAAGAAAGGGGTGGGAAGGTTGCCCTGTGTTCATTTTTCAGACTTCTCCTGTCCTTTCCTAGTGTTCAACTTTTCCTTTTCAGATGTAGGGCTCTGTGCTAATGAAGATTAAAATGTCTGTCTGTCCTTTCGTGGTGCAGGTACAGAACAAGTCAGTCGGTGTCAATATGTCTCTAGCTTTCCTCAGCCCCTAATGCAGGCAGCCCGTGTCCTCACCGGGAAGAAGGTGGGTAGCTGGTGGAAATGACCCATTTGTCTCAGCAGGCAAAAGGTGTGCGAGAGGCTCCCAGACAGTTACGGGGCACACGTATTCTTCTTTTAGGAGCTTGGAGTTAAATGTCCCTTTTAATAAGGATGAGACACTTACATTTGCATAAGTGTCAGCCTTAATGCGACTTTAAAATGGATAAACCAGCATAGGAATCACTGCTGTACAACTGGAGAGGCTGGCAAGATGGCCTGAGAGGAGCAGCGCACCCTTCCTGGCGCGGAGGGTGATGCCTGAGATCCTCCCCAGCACCGGCCCAGGGTGCCGTCAGGGAGCTTAATAAACTGTGCTCTGTAAGAGAGCACAGAAGAGCCCTAAACTACACAGCCTGACATCAGAAACAGCCTTTGGCATGCTTATTAAAAGAAATACTATGAAATATGGGGTGTAGACAATTTTCCAAATTAAAGCAGCTCAGTGTGTTACCGGGAAGTAGCTGGGCACTGGTGACTGCTCCTCTCATGGTTTTAGTCTGAGATGGGTGAAGCATGATGTAACTTCTATTTTTTTTCTCCTGGGGATAAGCCATGCTGAATTGCCTGGGATGTTACCACCAGCTAGGGAGGAGCACATGGGCAATTACTGCAGCCCAGCTGCTGTGCCATCATGCACTGATCACCACTCGATGGTCTGCCCCAGCCTGATTCGGAGCTTGAGCTTTGACTGTGATTCGGTGTGAGTGTCCCTTGGGTGGGTTTGCAGCTTGCTGTATTTTAGTTAAGCCTGTGGAGGACTTCCCATGAAGTATCTTTTTCCGTGCTGTCTTTTTTTCAGAGTGGGGGATGCAAGAGCCTGCAGCAGGAGCAGGATGACTTTGAGGTAATGAACCAAGACAGGTCTCTGCAGGGACACCGTAGCTGAACACAATGTCTGTCATTAGGCAATCCAGTATAGGACTTTCTCTGAGAAGATGAGAGAGCGAGTGTCCACTGCTGGCCAAGAGGAAAGGATCTTAATTCAGCTACAAAACTCTTCTTTGTGACTATTTACACCGAATTGCAAGTGACAGCATTCTTGGACAGGCGCTCAGTCAGCCTTAGAGGCATGAAATCTTTACCTAGCTTATTTTAGGAAGAGGTTCCCACAGAGCTGCCATAATCCCTCTAACTGGACACTGACAGAAACCTGCCATTTTCTCCCCATGGCTACTGCTGCCCTGATCTACTCCAACCCTTCTTTGGGGATCTCAGCAGGGCTGGGTAATTTTGGTGCACCACTGTGCTAAAGCAGAGACTTGGTTGTAAAAGCCTCCAGTAAATGCAGAGGGTGGCCATGGGGCTTGGATCCAATCCAGCTGTCACTGTAAACACAGCAAATAATGTGCTGACCGAACTTGTCTATGTCCCCTTGCAGGGATCAGACCCTGGTTCCTGCTTTGCAACAACTAAAGCTGCTCTGACAGGGGCGATTGACACCTTTCGATCCTGGAGTCACCGTTCATGCGCGTGCCCCAGCCAATGGACTGTGGCATGGTTTTTCTGAAAACTATTTCTTCACAGCCTAGATTTGGTTTCAGGCATGGGAATGCTAGTGCCTCAGAAAGGTTATTTTGTAATTGCCTTTATTTCTGTCAAGGCAGTTTTATTTTTTTTTTTTAATTGGAGCTGCTCTGTGATAGCTACGATTATAAAACATTTTTGATATAACTTTCCAGTGCCTTAAAATTCCACTCATCTGGCCCTTGCTTTAGAAAGGGCTGATCCCACAACACCCCTTATCCATTTTCTTGATGTCAGCAGCAGCTCCATTAAGACTGGAGCCTGAAGGGTTAATTGACAAAACCGTAATTAGTGAGAGCTCCAGCTCCCTGGTGCAGGCTTATAGAATCATAGAATGTTTTGGGTTGGAAGGGACCCCTAGAGGTCATCTAGTCCACCCCCCCCGCAGGAGCAGGGACACCGCTAACTAGATCAGGTTGCTCAGAGCCCCGTCCAACCCGGCCTTGAATGTTTCCAGGGATGGGGCCTCCACCACCTCTCTGGGCAACCTGTTCCAGTGTTTTACCACCCTCATTGTAAAGAATTTCTTCCTTATATCTAGTCTAAACCTACCCTGTTTTAGTTTAAACCCATTACCCCTTGTCCTGTCACAGCTGGCCCTACTAAAAAGATTTTCCCCATCTTTCCTATAGGCCCCCTTTAAGTACTGAAAGGCCGCAGTCAGGTCTCCCTTCAGCCTCCTCTTCTCCAGGCTGAATGCAAACTGAAACACGAGAGGTTTCAGTTGAATATGAGGAAGAACTTCTTCACTCTGAGGGTGGCAGAGCACTGGAACAGGCTGCCCAGGGAGGTTGTGGAGTCTCCTTCTCTGGAGATATTCAAAGCCCGCCTGGATGAAGTCCTGTGTAGCATGCTCTAGGTGAGCCTGCTTTAGCAGGGGGGTTGGACTAGATGATCTCCTGAGGTCCCTTCCAACCCTTACGATTCTGTGATTCTGTGATTCTGTAACTCTCTCAGCCTGTCCTCATGATGAGAAGTGAGTCCTCAAAAAAGAAACCTGGGCAGTAGCCAGACAGGTTGCTCACCAGCCCTGTGTAAGCTGAGGGGTTCCTGGTTCTGTGTCTGTTGGGGGGTTCTGCAGCCTGATTAGCTGCCCCAGTTGCATCCAGCCCTGCCCAAGAGCCAGTGGCCTGCACAGGACTTGGTCTTGCAACCAACCTCATTTCCTCCTTTGAGGCTGCTGGCAGTGGAGGAGATGCTGCCTTTCTGCCATGAAACCTTGGTCAGAAGTGGAAACACACGTGGCTTTTTAAAGGCGAGTCTGTGGGGTGGAAAAAAAGGAGTAGAAAGGTTCTTTTTTTTCTCTTTTTTTCTTTTTTGTGTTGTTTCCTAGCAAGGGAAAAACAGCTGTCCCAGCCCAGTGGGGTATGTTTGAAATGCTTTTGAAAGGCACTGTGAGGAGCTGGACTTCTCTTTAACCATTTTCCGCAGCTAAATAAGAAAAAGTAACAAAACCTGAAAGGAGTGCGAGGAAGTCCAGGGGCCTCGCACAAAGTTTGCTGCTAACAGACAAGCGTTCCCTGTGACGGAGAGGCTGCGGCTGCCGGCCACGACAGCCTTTCAAGCATCTGAGCCGAGAGATAAGCGTGTGCGTGCGTGAGTCCCTCGATAAGCATGTGTGTGTGTGTGCGTGCGTGAGTCCCACGGATAGCTCTGCATGAGGAGAAAAGCCTCGCTGAAAGCAAGAGAAGGCGGCGTAGGAGCGAGCGTCTTCAAATAGCCCCCCCTACTCTCTTTGGAAAATCACACCAGGCTGCGTATTTGCCTCACAGATTAGAACGCAAATAATGGCTTTCCTAAGGAACCCTGCACGTAGTGAGGGAGGCATTTTCTATACGTACCTTTATATATAGGTACACAGCAACTTTATATATATAGTCATATGCATGTATGTGTAAGAAATCTTAGACATTTTTTAGCCATTTCCCTTTCATCATATCTTTCCCTCTGCTTCTTCATGCTCCTTTTTATACTTTTCTTGCCCACTAACACATTTTCTATTTTCTTTTTTT
Organism: Egretta garzetta; assembly: GCF_000687185.1. Taxonomy (NCBI): domain Eukaryota; kingdom Metazoa; phylum Chordata; class Aves; order Pelecaniformes; family Ardeidae; genus Egretta; species Egretta garzetta. Next base: position 562,093 of record NW_009260944.1, on the reverse strand, counting down.
CCCCAAATGAGAACCTGTGTGGTCAGGCCCTGTCTTTTCTGCAGTCAGCCCACTCATAGCCAGAAGAAAAGAAATACGGGGCTTTGTGTGTGTGTGAAAGATTTTCTCTTTTCCCTGGATAACTGAAAATAAATGGTGATTAGATTAAAACAAACAACCGTGTGTTCCTATACCCCACTACCGAGACTGGACCTGAGAAATGGAAGAGGTTGCTGGTGTGGGGCTGCAGTAATCATAGCTTGGCGTGATGGAGCACTCTTCAGGCAGAGGAAATAGACCCCCAGCTTGCTTCGTGTTTTATTGGTCTGATCCTGTGGAGCTGTGTTGATTTACCGCAGCAGAAAAAAACCTGTGTTTGTAGATGTGTGTTAGCAAAATCAATTCACCCACTCCAGAGTGCAGGCTGGTGGAGGCTGAGCACAGCAGGGGCTCCGTGCCCGCGGCAGCAGGCTAGCGCTCAGGACAGCAAGCGAGGGGTGGAAGAGGCAAACAGGGCTCAGGATGTGATCAGGCAAGCAGCGACTCACTGTGATGGCCATTCCCCTGGCCCTGTAGCCACCAGCTCCATGCAGGCACCATGGCAGGGCATTTCCAAGCCTGTGTTGCTGCTGTATCAAGCAGCCACCACTGGGTTTGGGGCACGCTGCGATGTGTGCACACCTGCATCTGCTTCATCCTATGTGCATTTATTCCCTCTGTGGTCTCACACTGTGCTCTTTGGTTTCCAGGTGCCTCCTCCAGGCCAGGGTGCTGGTGGTGCGGGCTCCCTGCTGAAGCAGGGGTTTGAAGCCTAACGGATTTTCATGCCTTGTTTCCTTCAGGCAATGGGACAGTTTTAAAGTGCTTTACTTTGCTTACCCAGCTGTGGCAGGGGTCACAGCTCAAGGCCATGGCCATACCTTTTGCTCAACCTTTCCAGCTTGGTAGGACTGGCAGCTCTTTTCCTTTGTTCATGCTCCTCAGCCCTAATAAAAGTCAACAGCTGCCTTCTACTTGGCCATTGCCGTCCCCTCAACACAGCCTGCCATGACAGACTTATTTTGGGGAGCATGTTATGGCCTTCTGGACATGCCCTTTGGAGCCTAATGGTGTAATCAGGGTTCCCAGCTAATGAACGCATTGATATGATGGGCCCCCGGCTCCTGTTTCAGAAAGGAGTGGCAAGAAAGGCATCAGAAACTAAGGTGATCAGAGGAAGCTGGGAGTGGAAAATCTGCATAAATAAGCAATTCTGTGAGCAATAGAGTGACTGCAATGTTCTTGATCATCTCTTTCCCCATTTCTTGTAACATCTGCAGTCTGGGCAGACTTTCAAATACCTCTTCCACACAACAGTGCACTGGGGCAAGGAAAATTTCAGTGTATTACTGGAAGCATTAGAGAGTGTGGAGAGAAAGGTTTCCTGAGATGGGGCCAGTGGAGTTTGCAAGTTAGCTGAAAGCACAATGAAAATGCACCACTTAGCAAATGTATAAATAATTCCATACGTTATTCTATAGCACATCAAAACACAGAGCCAGCCTCACACGCTTCAGCAATTTTTGCTTCTGAGTGTTTTAAATGAGCTTGAAACCCTCTCAGATGCTTTTCTTCATAGGTGAATGGCTGTCCAATGTACCAAAAGCAAAAATGTAATTAAACTTTAAACTCTTAAAATGCCAAGTACCACTGGGATAACACATGGGTAAAACACAGTAATTGTTTGTATTTACTCTACGTCTAGTTAGCATTTCTTTTCAGGTGCCTGCCAGAAATGCTAGCTTGGGAGAGGGAAAAGCTGTAAGAATCAGTTTGTCTTTCTGAATTCAGAGCTTCAAAGTCTTAATTGACTTTTGCTGTGGTGTGATCTCATTACCTGCATGCTGGGAATAGTGCTTTACTGGATGCTGGTAATGCAGTGGGGCTTCTCTCCCATACATTTCAAAGCCCTCCCCATAAATGTACAGCCTTCCTCTCGAGCACTACATCCCATCTCGGAGGATCCGAGCACGCTGGGTGCGAGGTCTTGAGGCTGCACCTTTAAAATGAAAGAATGAGTCTCTGCTTGCTTTCCCTGGAGTCCTTTCCTCACCTTCCTGGGGCCATGGCCATTTCGGAGGTGTTGGAAACCTCCATGCCCTGGACATCAGACTAACATTTGTGTGCTGTGTTGTCTTAGTAGGAAGTAAGGAATTAGGTCCTTGTAAGAATAAGGACAGAGGAAAGGGTGTCTGAATTGCCATACCAAGAAAGCTTTTGCTGCCAGGCCATATGGCAAATCATGTTAAACCTGTTATATTCAAGTGTGAAGCCCTATGTCTCAAGTGTGCTGATAGATAGGCACATGCAGCACCTCAGTAATCCTGCTAGAAGTCAAGGGGTTTATTGAATGTATGAGCAGTCTTGGGCAATGTTCTCAAATCTCTGCTCTGGCTGAGAAGAAATGTTTTTTACATTTCCACATCCCCCTGATTTGAATATGGTAACTGTAAAAAAGGTGCGGGGGAGAAAAGTAAATATGAACCCCACCTTTCTTGAGCATTTCAGATGATTTGTAGGAGAAGGTATGAGCTTGTTCTTTGATCTTTGATGGGGTTCCTGTGGGTGTAACTGGCATGGGCTGCACAGAGACTCTGAGCTTAGTAAATACTGCAGGGAATTTTTCTTTTTACAGTTCCTGCCTTTTGCAAAATGAACTTTCCACAAATATTTTCCACTACTGATAAACCGTGGTTTCCAAGAAGAGGTGTTATGTACAGGATGCCTTTTTAACTTGGCCCCAGCTTGCTTTTGAGCATATGTGAGTGAGTCCCAATTTTCATACTAATGGGTGTGTTAAGCTTATAAAACATTCAAAAGAAAACTGTGATAAGACATCTTAGTAGCATTTGTGAGTTTGTGTTTTGCCAGACCGTTCCAGTTTACTGATGGTTTGGGTGGTTCCATGAGTTCCCGAAAGGATCTGCATTTGCAGAGCAAGTTCTTCTGCTAATGCTCAGAAACCGTGCATCAAGTACATTGCAACCTGTTACAGGATTGTATCTTTGTTCTGGGGCACTGAAAAGGTTGTATACAAATCCGCTCTAAAGATCAGGCTTCCAATGTGTTGCTGTAAACAAGATCTCTGGAGTGATCAAAAAATTGGAAAAAGCTTTTGGAAAGTTTCTGAACTTTTGTGGAGGTTTGATTAATTCTCAAGGCAGAAAATTCCCTTCTGCATCTAGACACTCCCTCTGCTTAACGTTTGCTCTATTTCATCTCAAACAGCTGATCACCTGGGTATGGTAATTAAAGTAAAAATAACACTTTTACCCCCACCCCTTTTTTTAAATGGCGTCTGATAAAGCCTTGCAGTAAAAACCAGTGGAATCATCACTGTAATGATAATGAGAGATTAATCCCAGTTTTGTGTGTTTGGGTGGGTTTTTTTTTGGTTGGTTGGATTCTTTTTGTTTGGTTTTGTTGTTTTGTTGTGGGGGTTTGTTTGTTTGTTTGTTAGTTTTTTCTTTCTTTCTTCATTTTGCAGTCTCTAGAGCTCATCTGGCCAGTTTAGCCACCCATGATGCAGACATCTACATCAAACGGTTTGGACTCCTTCAGTAGTCGGGGGGGGGGGGGGAAGAGGTGCTTCCCAGGGGTCATGCTTCAGGGAGTGTTGTCTTCTTGGAGGGATTAAACCAGCCCTGTTCCCTCAGCAGCTTCTGTAGGAAATATAAATAAGAACACAAGCCCAGGGGTTTCCAGCTGTGTGGGCTGGGGACCTTAGTTTAAAATGCTATTTGGTAGCAGTTTAGCTCTAGACTCAATCTGCATGTACCATAGAGCCTGGAGAATGTGAACCAGCACTTCCTTTGCATGATCATAACAAACTTGTGGCAATTGGTCTTTGCTGGTGTGATCTCAGGCTACCCATGGGGAAGCCTTAGGTGAATGCTGTGGCCCAGTCTTTTATTTCCTCCTTGCCTAGATAACAGATGAAAGGCTCATGTGCAAGAACAGGCTTGTACATCTCCTGAACACGTGCTCCAGGGTAGCCAAAAAGTCAATTGAAAACCAGCCTGGAGAAAGGCGGTAAGACAAGCCAGAGCAAACCCTTTCCTTTTAGCACCAGGGAGTTTGCAGGCTTCCCACCCAACGCCTTTTGTTGTTAACAGCCAAGCAACAAGGCAGAAGCCGTCTCTGCCCTCTCTCTAGGCTGGGAGGTGTTAATGGACGGGTGTGAGCAGTTGCAGTCGGGGTTGAGGTGAATGGCGAGCAAACCAAACACATCCATCAGGCTTGTTCCTGCCAGCTGCTCGGAGCCAAGTGAAGTGATATAATCACAGAAAAGGCAAACCAAGCAGATCTGAAGAGTAGTGGGTTTAGTAGATAGCTGTATACATCCCCTATAGTAGGGAGCTGCCAGGACCATGGGGTTTGGCCATTTTGCATGGGGAAGGTACCTGTCCAAGTCAGGGGTCACCACCCTGGGAACAAGGTTCCTGCTGTTCTGTGCTAGAGACAGTAAGTGTGGAAGATGTGTCACATCTTAACGATTGTTTTGATGTTTTCTGTAAAGGTTGTGGATGAAGCAGAACCTCCTGTCAAAAGCCAGAACCAACAATGAACTAGGTTTTGAGTGCCTCAGTGTATGTCAATTCCTTGACATTCCCAAAGGATCACATCTCCGGGGTTTTAATTAATTTCTTTTTCTTTGCACCCATTTCTTTGTTTCTTTCAGCTCTTCTGTGCCTTTCCACTGGAAGTTCCTTTCCCTCTTTTCAACTCAAATTTCTCAGTCCTGCTTCTTCTCTTCCTTGCCCTGTGTTTGCTCTCTCAGACCTCTTCCACTGAGACTCTTCATTGCAAGTATTCTTGTCCCTGTCTTTGAATAGCTGCCTCCTCCTCCTCCTCCCATCCCCACATCTTCTCTTCTCTAGCTTCAGTTCAGTCTCTTTGAAACCCTCCCTCAGCTTCCCCACATCCTGGTCCACCTCATGCCCCCGTATATAGCTTTCTTCACCTCTCAGATGGTGACTCCTCTTTATTCCTCTTTAATTTTAGGATTTCTCTCCTGCACTACTTTTTGATTCTGTCACACCCTGCATTCACCTCTCCCATACTGCATCGTTGCAGGGAGGTTTTGCAGACGCTGTATTGATCAGCTAAGTCTTATCTTCCTAACTTCTCTGTGACAGGGGCTGAAGACATTCTGTGTGTAACATGGGCTGGGCTTTGCCTTACAGTGCCACTAAACCATCAGAGGCTCCGTAAAGGTATACACCGTTAGACTGTATTAGGGCTCTACAGCATAATCATCTCACCCAGCAGAAAAGCTGCAAAAATCTGAGATTACACTTCTTCCTACTATGTGGTGAATTGTGATTAGAGAACCCAATGGAAAAATTGAGTTGCTTCATGTAGTTCTGTTCTCAATTCATCAGCCTGATAGTTAATCTCTTGCCTGTAGCCGTGGCAGGCTGAAATAGCACCATTTGTTCTAGCAAGTGGGCAGAGAGGCCATGGCTAACCTGCTGAGCTTCTCTCTGCCAACTGGCTGCTGGTTGGGGATGCCGGCCGAAGTGAAGAGCTGCTTGTCTGTGGTTTGGATCTAATTGTGTCTGTCAGCCTGCTGACATTTTCTGTTGTGTGTCAGATCTAAAGTTGGAAGCAATGTGCTATTTTAGTCCTCAGGCAAAAAGGGCTGCTTAGGTCCCACCTGTGTCTTTGTGTGTCCGGGAGTAATGATGAGTGCTTTATTTTCCTAAGCTCACAGAATGAGCCCAACAGGGACCCTAAGAACTTTTTAAAAGATGTCTTAAATTAGATAGCATGGTATTTGGCTCTTTAATTACTTTTTGGTGAGGTTTCTGTAATGCCAGGCAGCACAGATGGATATTGCAGGATTGTTATCATTATAGTTTCTTTCATGAGGTGAAAAGGAGAGTATCCCATTTTCTCTATTTCTTCAGCAACCTTAAATTTAACAAAAATTAGTTTGGCTTCATTCAGTGCTGCATAGTCTTTAATTGGAAAAGCTAGTAGGGTTACTTAGATAAGAATCATCCTGGGTACATCAGCATCCTATCAAGCAACAAATGTTAAAAGATGGTATCTGGATACCCAACTTCTCAGTAGTTTCTGTGTTTTTTATCACACTCCAAAGGCTTTTAATTAACTTAATGGGTGAGATTCTAATTCCCTGAAGACCTGGGTTGTGCCTCTCTATATCTGTCTGGCTTGCTTGCTGTTAGGTTTGAGTGAAGTGACATTAGAATAGTGCATGCTGTTAAAAATTCACTGTAATCCTTTCAGTTTAATATGGAACTTCTATTGGAGTAAATGGAAAAAAGGTTCAGGCTCTTGATCTGCTCCACATTTGCGCCTTCTTTCTCTCTAGCCTATCTGTTGTCTTTGTTCTGCTTTCCATGACAGATGAATGGCAACTGCCTCAAGCTGGCTGTTGTTCTATATTCTAAAACCATTACTAGCAAGAGACTATGTTATGATACATCTAGTTCCAGTGAACTATGTTTAATAGGCGGATAAATAACTCACAACTGCCAACTGAAGAGATACTAAAGTTCAGATGTGAACAAATATATAAATATGTATATATAAGTACATATGCACAAATCATAATTCCCACATTCAATTCCTTATGGTACTGCTGTAAAAGACTCTGCTTCTGCCACATGGTTGAGAGCACAGTGATTATTTCTGCAGTTTTTCCCACTTACCCAGATTTTTTTTTTCTTGTTTCCTAACTGGTCTTCAAGTTTGTTTCTTGTTAACAGTCAGTTTCATATTCCATTAGCACAGCCCCTCTAATTTTTTCAACAGTGCAGCATGAGATAACAAAAGAATAGCTATTCTCACTTGGGATTTAATTTCTCTCAATTTTGTGGACAGAATGGTAATTAAACACCACTCCCTGGTTCAGGAAACTGAGCACAAAGCACTGATCTTTGCATAAACTGCTCAGCAATTGGTCCATGCAGTGTCTGAATGTTTCATAGCACTGAGGTATTTATCGTCAAGACAAATTCCCCCAGGAGGTGAGAATTTAGTATCTGTTTTTGATGATGATGAACTGATGCACAGAACTTCTGGGCTGCATCAGGAGAAGCGTGGCCAGCAGGTCGAGGGAGGTGATTCTGCCCCTCTACTCAGCTCTGGTGAGACCTCACCTGGAGTACTGCGTCCAGCTCTGGAGCCCTCAGCACAAGAAGGACATGGAACTGTTGGAACGGGTCCAGAGGAGGGCTACAAAAATGATCCGAGGGCTGGAGCACCTCTCCTATGAGGACAGGCTGAGAGAGTTGGGCTTGTTCAGTCTGGAGAAAAGGAGGCTACGGGGAGACCTGATTGCGGCCTTCCAGTACCTAAAGGGGGCCTATAGGAAAGATGGGGAACGTCTTTTTCATAGGGCCAGCTGTGTTAGGACAAGGGGAAATGGTTTTAAACTAGAACAGGGTAGGTTCAGGCTAGAGGTAAGGAAGAAATTTTTTACAATGAGGGTGGTAAAACACTGGAACAGGTTGCCCAGAGAGGTAGTGGAGGCCCCATCCCTGGGAACATTCAAGGCCAGGTTGGATGGGGCTCTGAGCAACCTGATCTAGTTAGCGGTGTCCCTGCTCACTGCAGGGGGGTTGGACTAGATGACCACTAGTGGTCCCTTCCAACCCTAAACATTCTATGATTCTATGATTCTATGATTCTAACTATTAATTGACTTCCTAATGACATGTAAGGAAGAGTCACAAGTCAAACCTCAGTCTCTTGACTGCTGAACTTTTAACCGTAAGACCAAATTCTGTTCAATGACTCATGTATGGTATATTCGGATTTACTAGATCCTCTGTCTTTCTGTTTGTGTGCCCATTGGATACTGCTGGCTATAATTTGGAGTAATATCTTTTGGTAACAGAAAGTAGGAGGAAACTCAACTTCTAAAGATTCTGCCTCATTAGAAACTTTGGTGTTTGGCATTACAGAAATAGGAATCAGCTACATTTAGCCAATTACTTTTCTCAACAAATGCAAATGAGTTCTTCCATGCCCAAGGCTTTAGGTTCATGTATTCTGTTAATTTGTTCAACTGGAATGTGTTTAGAGGATGGCAAGGCTGCTTTCATATCAGGTGATGAGAAGATCTTGATAAGATGGTTGTGAGGCGAGGTGTTCAGACAGTCAAGGTTTTGATAAGTTATGAATAGACCAAGTAGCCATAAAAAGTTTGGGAAAACATTTTAAAAAGTCTTGTGACCTTAATGATACTAAAAAGTATAGAAGTGCTGTTAATGTAGATTGATTTTTAATTACTGTATAAAGAACTTTCATATACATAATGAAGAACTAGAGCTGTATGGAAACTTGTTAGTCTAAGTTCTAAAAGTCTCTTTCGTATGAGATTTTTTAATAACAACTACTAACCTAAGAAGTCTGTGAATATGAAAAGACTAAGAAACTGCTTGCAAGATTTTTGCTTTATCAGACTATTCTTTTTTTTTAAATAATAAACATTGTTAAGATGGTTCTGATCACTTTTCAGCTGTGACTTTCTACAGTGAGCTGGCAGAATCAAACTTAACCAAAGTAACAAGTGTTAATTAAGTTCTACCTAATGTCATGTAACATGATTGTAACTACTGTTTTACTCTCTCCTTATCCATTCACTCACCTAACCCCGCCATAAAGCATATTGGATGCTTCTTCCTTACAAGCCTCAGCTAAAATCAGCAAATGAGATCACATCTATTTTATGGGAGAAATTTAGGCACAAAGAAACTAAATATTTTGCCAGAGATCTAAAAAGCAAAGTGGAGAAGTGAACAGCTCTGCCTATAAATCTTAGTCCCCAAGCAGTACACAAAGCATGGATATTTTGATATTGTTTCTTTACTGCTTTAAATTTTGAGCTATTCCATTCCCTGAACACCAAAAGGTTTTTAGGGCTGCTGGTTTCAGCTCCCAAAGACCGCTTGCCCTTCATTAGTCTAAGCTGCAACTCACCACTGTCTTACCAGAAAATGAACAAATCCAAACTCGGTGTTGAACTGACAGTCTGGAGCATTCCTTCCCTTTTTGCCTGATTTCTCTTTTGTATTACAAACTACAAGCCTTGACAGCTGGTGCTGAGCTTTCTGACACCAGTTTTCTGGAAGGATGTGTCTACTTTCTTCCACTGGCTTTGTAAGAAAGTGGCAGTGCATGAGCAAGGTGCATTCCTTCTCGAGCCAAGAAGATTAGCCCCAGGTAAGAGCAGTGCTAGACCTACCACACCTCAACAAGTTGTTCTTGACCAGCTGATGTGCAGTAAAGGCCCATAAGTCCCAGGCTCAGTGCAATTACAAGCCACCCTACTGGTTGGTTATTAACACATTTAGCTGCCTCGTTGCAAGACGCTTAGAAATGGGTCTATGATCAGGGATGGTGATCTGGAGGAGCGGTAGTAATGCACAGAGAGGCTGGAACACAATCTCAGGTAACCTGCTCATGAGGGGAGGCTCCCTTGGCAAACCTAGCTGTTCACTAGGTGGAGTATATCTGCTTGCTACTGCTCGCTACTGCTCTTGGAAGACAGCACGCTCACTTCATGCACTTTGTTTGTGCTTTATGGGAAAGACTTTGTGCCCCTGTACTCGGTGCTGGTGAGGCCGCACCTCGAATACTGTGTTCAGTTTTGGGCCCCTCACTACAAGAAAGATGTTGCATTGCTGGAGCATGTCCAGAGGAGAGCAACCAAGCTGGTGAGGGGTCTGGAGCACAAGTCATACGAGGAGCGGCTGAGGGAACTGGGGTTGTTTAGTCTGGAGAAGAGGAGGCTGAGGGGAGACCTGATCGCCCTCTACA
>NW_009260944.1:520589-551269 GCF_000687185.1 Egretta garzetta | reverse complement strand
TGTTTAGTCTGGAGAAGAGGAGGCTGAGGGGAGACCTGATCGCCCTCTACAACTGCCTGAAAGGAGGCTGTAGTGAGGTGGGGGTCGGCCTCTTCTCCCTGGTAACAGATGATAGGATGAGGGGGAATGGTTTGAAGCTGTGCCAGGGCAGGTTTAGGTTAGATATTAGGAAAAACTTCTTCACTGAAAGGGTTGTCAGGCTCTGGAATGGGCTGCCCAGGGAGGTGGTAGAGTCCCCATCCTTGGAGGTATTTAAAAGAAGGATAGATGAGGTGATTAGGGACATGGTTTAGTGGTGGGATGGCAGGGTTAGGTTAAAGGTTGGACTCGATGATCTTAAAGGTCTTTTCCAACCAAAGCGATTCTATGATTCTATGACTTAAAGGAGATGTTTGGATCAGCCCTTATTGAAATCAGGGCTAAGTCCCAAGTTGTGGTTCACCTTACTATGCTCCCAGGAACCAGTCATATCCTAAGTAACAGAAAGGCTTAAGAAAGTTGATCAAGAAATGCTGTGCAAGACTCCTCAGAACTTGAACAGTGGATTTGCTTTCCAATCCTCTGCTAAGACCATCTCATAGTTCTGCTAATACACCTTGCTAATCCAGCCAGGAGAAGTGAGCCTTATAATACTGTACTGCAGCCTTCCCCAGGAGCTCACTGTGTGCACTAGCTAGTTATGCAAAACCGGAATAAGGTTTCTTTAGCAATGGCATGTGATTCTGCTCATTGCAAACCCAAACAGGACAAGGTCGGTATGGTATTGCCCTACGATATCACCATATCTCTGTTTCCTTCCTAAAATATTTACTGTTGTACATCAGCAGAGATTCCTGCACATATCATAACTCTGCAGAAATCTGTGCCTAAATAGACCTGAATTTCACACCAAAGGAGCGCTGTGACTCCACGCTGTGCTGTCCTGTTGTGTCACTAGTAAGGACACCATGCTTTCTGGCAAGCTGCGGCCCAGGTACACTCATTAGTTCAGCCAGCAGCTGCTGTGAGTGAGAACTGGTGGACAGCAAAAGGATGCGGTTTCGGTGAAGAAGACATCAGGAAAACAACAGACAAATGAGCTGTGGTAGTGGTTGTGTGTGAAGCACTTTTGTATTCGTGGCAACCCCCTCATTTGCAAAGAGCACAGAAAATCAATCAAAATCAAATGCAAACAAAGAAATGATAAATTAATCAATACAGCCATGGGCTAATCAAATGGCACCCTCCTCAATTACTCTAATAGAAAAAGAACAATTGCTGGTTATGGCTCCTGGTTTAGAATGGCAGTCTTTGCAATCAAGCGCTGATTCAGATGTTACTTAATTAAGTCAAGTGAGCTGTATGGAACAGGATTCCACTTAGGTTTTTTTTTTTTTTTTGTTTAATAAGATAAATTAATTCATTTTCCTAATTTCATTCACCTTCCCCAAAGACCGTAAAAGAGCCATGTACATGAGTTTATATTTGTGTATAGCCTCACAGCTGTATTTTGGGAAAGGCAGGACTACAGGACACAGAAGAGCTCTGCTCCGCTGCAGACGCTTGTGCTTTTACACTATGTAATCCCTGTGATATAATCAAGCTCCAAAACCTCTAATCTCTTCTTCTAGAAACCCTCCCCTCCATCTACTAGAAATAATTTCCTAGTTTCCAGATTACCTGTTTCTAAACTACCTTGTAATTAGTTATTTCAAAAGCTGAGTGTCTGTGGCTGGTCTATCTTCCCTTATGTCTGATGCTTACTTGGGGATACAATGGTGGGCATTTGTATCACAGAGAAAATCCACCTTGTCTGTCAAAGAGCAGGCTCTGGTCACTTTCTGGTCTAAAACTTTCTGAATTTACATGTGATATTCAGAAAAAATACAAGTCTGTTTATCTGCCATAATATATTGCCTTGTTCATTGTTCATCTTCCAGTACAAAATTCTTATTTCAACTGATTGGAGTTGGGAAGAAAGGGGCTGTAAAAGGAAACTATGTAGATTTAGCCTTGGGCCATTACAATAATTTAGGGAACAATTTTTGCGCTTAGGTACCTGGGTGATCATACAATTGACTTTGGCTCAGCCTCTCTGAGGGGGCAAAGCAATGGATTTGATTCCTCCAGACCCAGGCCCCAAGGGCTGTAGGACTGCCTGCCAGGCGTGTGCTTGTGTATTCCATAGCCATGGGTCGCTGCAGGGACGCTATCTGGGTAATGCAACAACTTCTCTGTGGTTTGATGTCCTTTGCACTCCGGGGATTGCTTCAACCAGGCAATGGGTGCTTTTACGAAGATAGTCATCACCCATGAGTGCCAGACCAAAGGAAGTCGTGGTTTCTCCTGGATAATACTACCGTGTCTCTGGCGCTGGAGCGTAACAACCATCGTGTGTTTAACGATGACTCTTTCCACCTATTTGCTGTATCAGACTAATTGAAAGTGGTTCCTACTATCTCCCCTTGCTCAGGAAGAATCTAGGACTGGGAAACCAGCAGCAACATTTGCACAGAAGACAGCTGCCTTCCATTTTGTCCAGAAACTTTGCTCCCACAAAGTTTTCCATGAGTTTTATTTTAGTTTTAATATTCTTTTTCTTTTCTGTGATAGCAAAACTTGTGTCAAGATAATGAGCTTCATGCATTCAAATCAGGGCTTGAGTGTTAATTAGGTCACTCTTACTAGAATGATTTATTGACCTATATTCGATATTAGCAGTCCTAAGTTTTCCTCCATAGAGAGTCAGTGAAAATCACTTGCATTAATCTTCAAGACATTGATAATCTTAATTTTTTTCTCTATTTTAGGTTTTCAGAGCAGATTAATAAATAATCTACTCTGATGTACTGACTAAGTAGTTCTTCAAGATGTTGACAAGCTCCAAAAGAAAAAAAAAATCTCGATTTTTAGAATTTCAAAGTTTAGTAGAGATCAGCTTTTGGAGACTGATTAACTATTTCAAGCTGAACTGGAGTACTTTCATTGATTCCAGTAGTCATATTTAATATATTTATTTTATATATTTTATATATTTAATATATTGGACATAAAGGAGATGGCCCAGCTATTTATGTAGGCAAAGAGCTTACAAATGTCTCCAAAGCCAGAATCAAACATCTGATGTCTCCAAACGTGATGGATAGCTTGCAGAAAGAAAGGGTGTTCAGGATGAGAACTTTCATTCCCTTACTTTTCCTCTCTGGATCTCAGAATTTTGTCCAAGCTCTTGACATGGGGGATGGGTAAACCAAGTACTAGTAACCTTCAGATTTGTGCATATTTGAACACCTAACATGCCTAGTGAGGCTCTGATGTTGGTCTCTGGAGTATCCTGCAGGCCAGGTACTTTCTTGTACTGACTGGGATGATATTTTTTTTTTTTAATCTAATGAAATACAGCTCCATACCTTTTTCAATACAGGGGCATGAAACTGTCAGGTGCAGTCTTAGAAAACAAAATGAAGTAATCTTCACAAAACATACCCTTAGGCTGTGGAGTACCTTGCTGCAGATGCTGTAGATGTTAGAAGTTTACATGGATGTAAAACATAAGTGGACAAATTCATAGAAAAAAAAATCCTTTGAAAGGTAATTCCTTTAGTTTGGGAAAGCCTTTAATGGCATTTCCTGAAGGCTGGAAAAATACTTTTTTCCAGCATCACTGAATGCTTGCCCTATTCTTACATGTTTCCTAAAATAGCTGGCATTGGTCAACATTGGGGGAAAGATGCTGGCTCAGCTAATCCTCTGTCCTGCTCTCCTTGGCTTATGTGACCATGCTGCCTGTGTGTATGTAGGCATATGTGTCCATCTTCTGCCTGCCTGAATTTTTTCAGTGGGTTGAACTGTCACCAAATTTAGTAGAGGGGTAGAAATCTCGAATATAGCTGTTTCCTACATATTTAGTAAAAAGAAGTGGCCTGAAAAAGCTTAAGGAGAATTTATCTGTACCAGCAGTGCATGATCACAGCTTTTGCTAGACAGTAGAGAGTCTACATAAGAGTACACTTTATTACGGCCCAAGCTTGGAAAAAAGCTTCAGAGCTCACACTCTATTAGACATCAGAAAATCCAGCCAAAGACACAGCCAGCCAAACAACTCATTTCAATTACCCTTCATCTCAGTGTTTTCTTTGCAGAATCAAACCTGCAGAAATTTCCCTGAAAGAAAATTGCCATCTTTTTCTTTAGGCCTGATTCTACATAACAAAAATGGACTCGTGGGAGAAGTGAGACCCTCTTTCCTCCTCATGAATTCAAGGATCATTAAGCGTTCTTAGCAATGATCCAAGATTGGTCTCTGCAGAGCCTCCATATGATTTTTATATGGTTCAAATCTTTATTTAGGTCTATAGGAAAGTCTTGCAGAGAACAACCAGGCCCTGAAGTCCGTACGTTAGAATACCTGAATCAATAGGAAAAAAGAAAGGCTTGTTCCAGCCTGTGGGTGGGAATAACAAACACACAAGGCCAGGTTCTGCATCCTTTGCTTCTTCTTAGTTAGCAGGTTGCTCTGACTGGAGTCAGCTGAGTGCCATGAAGCAAGTTGGTGCTTAGGAAGGAGGGGCAGAAACAGTCCTGTAATGAACTGGCTATAGGGAGGCAAACTGGCTGCAGCTCCGGGACCCAAACACGGGCTTGGTGGTGTTCCTGGTCCTTAGCAAACCCAGGCTGGGAGGACATTCCTGTGCTAACAACCCCTACTGTAACTGGTGCTGCTGCATTAACACTGCAGTCTGTATTAGCAGGGCTTAAAGGCCACACAGGATTTCCCAGGTGGGAACAGGAACTTGGCAATATATAGATATTTCCTGCTTTAAAAAAAATAATCAAATCAACCTGTGCCAGCTCTCCCTTATCTCCCTTCACTTTCTAGTCCCACAGTTTCCTTTCTAATAAGATCAAAAGGGCATCAAAAAGTAATAACAGGTTTTTTTTCTCTCCCCTAGTGAGCTTTCTTCTCCAGCATGTTGATGCTCCTGATAACTGACCATGCTTTTGAGAGTGATTCTGGCCTACAGATCCATACAGATGATAGCAAGCAGACCACTCTGGTGACATGACTGGACAAGAACAACTAATTGGTACCCAAGATTTGGAACATTTGCAGTGAAAACTCTTCTCAGGGGAGACTGGAAGTGGAGAGAAATGTCTTCTGCTCAGCATCTCTGTACAGGTGCACGTGGATTGACATTTAGATAAATGTGAAAAAGGAAGAGAGCACTTGGCTCTTTCAGCAGCAGTATAGATTAGCACCAGCTAGTTATCATAAATTAATGAATTTGAGCTGCATGGACTACATGTAATTAATTATGCTGAAGTGAGTCTTACTGAACATGAAGAAAATGCTGATAGCTGTGTGTATGGAAGGGGTATTTGGGAGGAAGCATTGCATATGTTCACTTGACCTCCAATGGGCATTGCTTATGTGTTGTGGAAGGATGCTGGGCTAGACACTTGCTTAAACCTAGACTGACTGTTCTTAGGTTCTCATATAATGTAATAGCTAATAACTGACTAGAGAATCTATTTTCCTTTCATATATTTATGTGGTAAAGAATGGGGGGAGTGAGATGGATTGGAAAATGTGCACAAAAAAATGGCCAAAATGTGGAAGGGTTTTGACTCTGTTCTTGAATTAGGGGTGGAGTTGTTTGATTTTGTTGATGCATTTCTAGCTTTCTGGCCTTTAAAAAAGTTTCTAATGATAATCAAATCCCAGAAAGACACCAGCAATTTCTCAGAGGTGGAAAATAACATCAAAGTAGAAATGATTTTTAGAGCTGGCATTTCTGGGATGTTTAATGATAAGTCAAACTTGCCAGAGCAGAGAAAAGCTGAGCTAATGCACAACTATCAGAGATTTTTCCCTTGACTACCACATCTAATACTATCAACAAGCCTGCATATTCCCTACAAAGAGCAGATGGGAAAGCATCAGCTAATGACCATATGTACAAGCTTAAGAATCTCTCCTCTGCAAAAAGGCAGATACCTCATATATACTTTATTCATATATATATAATTTTTTATATACATTCATATATATATATATTTAAGTTACTATTAAGTGAAGGTCAAATTCATTGGACGGAATCCTTTCAAAGCTTCTCTTATTTACTGCTGTAGGAAGAAACATTCCCTCCTTCCCAGTTTGGAACTACTTAAACATATGAGGCAAGACAAATGCAAAATCTGGTAGTGCAGTGTGTCGTCAGGAGGAAGAAATCTCACTCAAGAGACATGGGATTATCTGGGAAAGGTCTGGCTCACTGAATGGATAGCAGAGAAGGACTCAGCATTGCACCTGGTAGTGCTCATATTCTGTGGACCAACGGGGAGTCCAACTCAGCACTCAGGTGCATTGCCAGGTTGGAGAAAGATGGTTAAAATCCTGTTGATCTCTTTATTGCTGGACTCATATTTTTCTTCTTACAGGAGTGAGCAGGCAGTGGAGTTTAGCCCCCTGAATGAGTTTAAACAAGGTGCAGAATGAGAAGAAGCACAGAAAAAAAAGGACTTGCAAGCATGAACTGAAGGAGGTATGGAAGGACTGCTCTGAACATGTTATTTTAATGTGGGGCATGAGTTGGTCCTGGTATCTGGGAGAGTTGTCTATGCGGGCTCAGAGGCATCTCTACTCAGGGAAAAGCCTTGTGCCTAGAGAAAATGGAGTATAATGTAGATCTTTGGTTTTAGTCCAAGGACTAGCAGAGACCTACCACCTGGGCCCCTCTCAGGGAGCCCATTCCCAATCCTCACATCTACATTCTGCTTGCTAAGAAAATAACATCTTTTAAAAGAGAAACCTATGCATTAAAATGAGAATATGGAAAAACTTTAAACAGAAATTTGAGAGAGGAAACCATTATTTTTGCTCTTGCCATTAACAGTGCTTTTCAGATTTCCTGTCAGTATTGGGATATGGTTTATATTAAATTAGCAAGTGTTTCTGGTTTGTGTGGAGGACATACTGCTGGGTTAAGAAGCTCATTAGCAGTAGTTGCTGAATTCATATTTATTCCCAGAATCAATACTTGTAATACACTAATTAAATCATCTGTTTAGGACAGCCCCATGCCGTAGCAGGAGTCCATTCCCATCGTGACACATGCAATACAGCATTTAGCTCCCATTATTATGAATGAGCACTGCAGGCTTAATTTCTGATGTGAGTCTCTGAACAGGCATGCACAACCTCATCTGTCTGCTGAATGTTTTAAGCATTAACCCTTCCAGTGCCTGTGCTTTGGGGTCATGAATGGACTTCAGCAGCAGCTCCAAAACTGTCAGAGGGGTCTTCATTATCTTGATGGACTTTGGAAGAGGGCCCAGGGGCCTTCACAAGGAAACCAAAGGGATAAGTTGGATATGATGGACCTGTGGAACTGCACAGAAGAGTGAGAGCATCCGGATTTCCCCACATTCCTGGAGGCTGAGTCATTTCAAGAGGAAAATAATGCTTCTGGCTATTAGTTGTTTTGCCCTTACTTTAAAATAATAATGATTTTAATCATTCCCTATTGTCAGTACTCTTTATTGTATCATGAAACATTTTATGACTTTAATATATTTAATTGTACTAGGGTACAATTTCCTGCCCTGAAATTTGGCTGCTGAGCTCAGCCTTTCCTCAGGGGATTCTTACTGTTGGAAGAAGACCTGCTCTGGTGTCTGCAAGTCCCAGCTTCCAGCTGCAGCTTCCCCTGGACTTCTGCAGCTCTTCTGCCAAACCCTGACCAACAGCTGCAAGGAACAGGTTCAACTTTTAGAGGTTATTAATTCATCAGGTCCAATTGCCCCCTTGCTGAAATCCAGGAAAAGGAGTCAAGTCCTCTGCTGTAGTTGGCAGAGGTTGGGTGTACACGGAAATAGCCACTGAGCTGATGCATCCTTCTCCCACTGCAATTCCTTGCTCCCTTTTACCTTTGTCAAAGTGGGGAGTGGAGAATCAATCCTTTACAGTTTTGGATTTCACAGCTGCAAATTATTGTCCTCTTGCTCCAGCACATCTGGCAGCTCCAGGCTTTCACTCATTACAGCAATATAAATTCCTCTGCCATGACTGGGCTTTACCCTGCACGGGGTCATTTCTGTTATAAAAGAAAATGTATGTTGTTGGCATTTTTCTCATTAGTCCCTCTTCTCCATCTCTCTGTTTCTCCCATATGCTGAGACAGCCCCTTCGGGGCTTCCCTCACTCTGGAACTTTCTGGAAATGGCTGCTTTTCTTGCTGAGGCTCTCAATGTCTGGCAGATATGTTCCTTTGAGCTCAGGAGACACCATCTGCTGCGGTAGGTTCTTGGCCCAGGCAGCGAGCGTGAGCTGAGCAGCTGTGGAAGTGGGTGCCCAGACAGCCAAGGGATGGTACTTCCACAGTTGAAATAGGTCTGAGAAATACTGATTGGTTGCACTGAGCGTGTGGGGCCTCAGCAGGAGGGGATGGCGGTGGTGCTGCACTGCATGCATGGGAGATGGGAAGCGGTGGGACTGGCTGGAGGAAGAGACATGTGGCTTGGTCTGTGAAATGGTGGGTTTCCACTTAGACTAAGCATGGCACAGGTGAGATTTCTCCAGTGTTATCACAGCCATGTAATTTCTTTTCTCCAGCTGGCCCTGTAGTAAAGAGTAACTTTAGGGGCCCTAGTATGGGCTGTCCTGATGTAACAATTGCAAAATCCACAACTTTTCCATGATGGGCCAACAAGGAAAATTCAGAGTTAGGATTTTTTCATCGTGTCTTGGTGCTGATTCCTGGAAAAACCTGGGAAAACAGAAACTCAGCTAGAAGGGATACAAGTACTGGGGTTTTTGTTTTGGCTTGTGCAGTGCCTTTGTATGGGGGCGTTTGTGTGTATTTTTATGTAGGTGCACTGTGGTCAGTGTGCGTGCAATGCCAAACACAATCAGCCACAAAACCCATTGCCTGTTAAACCCCAAATCTACTGTTCCCTGAGGAATTTGATCACTGCCTTTGATCAACCTGTGCAACTGTCTCTCATGAGGCCAGTGAAGGAGCTGGGGGCACCTGGCCATATTCTCTCCTGGGATCGCTGGGATTTCTACGAAGTTTATCCTGAAGATCTCATTTTGGTATGATGGAGGAATATGAGGCAATGACTGTATTTTAGGCATTTATTTACCTTGTTTTCTCTGGTTGCTTTTTTCTAATTCCATCCTATTCTCCCTCCTTCTCTTCTTTCAGGTAATTCTTAATATTAAAAAAAAACCAACCCCAAACTACCCTGCCTGATGCAATTTGAGGCAAGACAGGCACATTTTATTAAGGACTGCAAAACACTTAGCGGCACGAGGGTTTTCATGTGTAATCAGATGCAGCAATTGGCTTGATTGCAATTGCTTCTGGGTCTGTTGCGCACAAGCACCTGATTAGATTTTAGCGGCGCTGCCAATTCCAGAGGAGCTTTCAGCCTCCCGACGTGAATGGGCCTCGGGGAAATCATGTGCCTGGTCCTTAGTGCTGCCACCTGGAGAAAGGAGAGATGGGACAGGCAAATGAGTTAGCAAGGACTCGCCCTCTGAAAACTGTGTTGTCTAGGTGGGAAAAATGGATGAATTTCCAGTTCCTCTGCCTGCCCAGTTTAATGCTGGGAAGTGCTTTCTTAGTCTTCCTTCAGTTTCTCAGTGGTATAAGACAACTTTCTGCCAGATACCCCCCTCCTTGGCTGCAGAGCTCTGTGAACGTTGTGTAGCGGCCCTGCTCTGCTGTTCCACCCATGTTTTGGGGATGAACATTGCCAGGGGTCTTTTTCCTGGCCCTCTCCCTTCATGTGGATGGGTAGCAGGCAGCAGTGCCCACCTGGATGGAAGAGTAGGGAGCAGAGGTGGCAGCAGGCAAGGCTGGTAATGCTGAGTCCTCAGTAACATCTCCTAACCGTTCTGGGTCTTTTCACTGAGGTACCACCTATATTTACTATAGGTACTCACCTGTATAGCCTCATTGTGAGGACTGTTCTGTCTATTTGCAGTCCTAGAATGCAGAGGATGCTGCACATCTCTTCCTCTGCCTGCTGCAAGTGAGACTCATGTTGATCTCAGCAGATTTAGAACTTTTCAGCTCAGATGAGGGAGGTGAGCACTTGAGAGGGTGCTGTGTTGTTCCCAGTTGTGCTGGAGCTGGATGCTATGGCAGCTATGCTGTGTGAGTGCCCAGGAACAGGACTGCAGCAGGTTTCCAGCACTCAGGCTGTTCTGGAGATTCCTGAGACACACAGCCAGGGGTGGCTGCAGGCATTTCAACTAGGGATTGGGGGAGCTTTTTAAAGGGTGTTTTTCAACTGTGAGGAAAATCAAGTTGAATGCTTTTGCTCTGGAAAATCCCAATTCTGAAACATCAGATTGATGAATAGTGACATCTTTGATCTAAACAAATGCTGATATTCTTGGCATTCTTGAAATGTCACTGCAAAGCTAAAATCCTCTTATTTGCCTCTTCTCCACTAAAAAAAAAAGAAGATCAAGTTGAAACAAAGTTTTCCTGTGAAAGATATCACCTGTAATTGAAAGAAAAACCCAAACTCTTCTCTTTCATGAAGGAGGTATTTTACCAAAAAAATTCAACCCACTATAGGGTGGTAACTTAGTATTCTTCACACCAGCCACCCCCCCAAGGGGTGTTTAAGAGAGCACAACTTCAACATCTGACTTTTTGTTGCCGTGGTGGAGATACCTTAAGAAGACCAGATTTTTACAGGTGAAATGCTCTGAAAATCACCCACCTTCTGGTTGTTTCAAGTTTGATGTTCAGAAATAACTTGTGGCTCTGGAAACTCTTCATGATTTCCAGCCGCTCAGTCCCTCTCTGGGAACTCACACATGCCCCGGCCAGTGAAACTGAAGACAATTTTGCCTGAAGAAAGTTTGCAGAATTAGACTCTGCTCCAATTTGGTTTTCATCATGTATAACAAAGTGCTTATTTACTTTTTTTCACTTTGCCCAGCTTCAACAATTAAACCCCTGAGTCATTTTGATTTTATTTTAAAGCAGTTGCATTCCCTCATTCACTGACTTGCCTGGAGTCTTATAATGCTCAGATACCAGAAGGGAAAAATGGCATTAAAACCCCTGAAGATGTTAAAATTCATATGCTTGGATTTACAGTGCTGCAGGGGCTATCCATTAATTTGATGAATTTCTTGATTTCTCTGTATGAGTGTGTGTTCTTATTAAGATTTTTAGCATCAGTGAGATATGTTAATAGGTGTTCATGTCTTGAGAATAAAGCTGTACAATCCAGCAGAGGGAGAAGGTGGTCTCAGCCCAGGGGACATTAGTGGAGGCCACACAGCTGGGCAGCACAGACAGTCCCGAATCTGGGACAGCAGATGAGCCCTAGGGCAGGTGTTGACAGAGCTGTCTGTGGGGAAATCGTTGCCCACATCTAGCACTGGAGGTCTGTCTCAGGTAGGTGATATATGCATCTCATTCTTATGAACAGAAATAAGTGGGCGAAAATGAAAGCTTTTGTTGGCTGGGAGCTCTTCTCCTTGGACTGGCTTTTGCGCCTGGTGGCAAGAAGCATGGCAAAGCTTTGTACTTTCCCTGCCGAGCTGGCTGCATCTGAGGAGGGCTTTAGCACTCAGTGAGGGCACATGGCCTCTTTCTTTCCGTGGCTGGGAACGCGTTCAGCACAATTTGGGTTTGTTATATTCAACCAGTAAGAGATGGGGACTTTTAACCTAAGAAGAGTTTGCCAGAAACATGCACATAGGTGGATGTCAGAATACGAGGTTGGGTTAGGTGCTCACAGCATTATAAATCGAAAGCATTTCCAAACAGCTGCAATTTGTTGGCTCCTAAACATTTCCCATGGAGATGAAGAGACCCTCTGAAATTCTGCATCTGTGGGTTACTGTACAGTACACATGACCTTCTTTTACTTAGCCTCCCTTTACAGATGCTTAAGGAATAGCTAAACTGTGAACCTCAGGATGACTGTGGATAGCTTTCAGCTTTCATAGCTGAAGATAAGACTAAAAAATGGACCCTTCCCAATAGGAAGCAAAAGGCAATGAAATGTTCCTCAATCTTCATATATTTTGGTTTTTTTCAAAATCCCACGTCTTTCTTTGTTTTGCTTACTCTGTTTGCAGGCCTGGATCTGGTAGTCCTGTTTGAGGTATGGCCTTTTCAACCCTTCCTATAGAAAGCGGAGACAACTGTGGTAGGAATGACAGCCAGCTTCCCATGTCTGAAGAGATCAGGTGCTAACATAAATATTGCCATGTATTAATCTCCAGAGCACCTTCCTCTCCCTCTTTCTTTTAGTTTCATCAGTTATGTATTTAAATAAATACTCTGAGGGGATGCAGTGTCCTGGGTCCAGATGTTGTACAAACTCTGAACTTGTGTAGAAGACACAGGGGCAGACAGGCATGAACCAGCAGAGACAGGCAAGGACCCCGTGAGCCAGCCCTGAGCGTGAAAGTCGGCAGTTGTCATCGCATGCCAGAAGTTTATTCATTTGCAGGGATTATCCCTCCTCTTATCCTCCTCGGTGACTTTCAGTGTGACACAGATTAGGCTGGAGGGTCCGCAGGCAATTCTGTTTTCTTGTGCCTAAAACTAATGCTGCTGTGAGATGTCCATGGCCACCTCCTCCATCACTGCTGGATTTTAAAGACAGGCTCTGAGCAATTTTTCCCCTTTACATGTTTAGACCCACTTTTCTGGGGCATTTGAGAGAGGGTCTGTGGCGGTGTGCTCCCCCCTTGTTTCTGACTCCCCCTCCTTTGACCTCTTTCAAGTGATAACCACCTGTGGCCGTGGTGATAGATGCATGTGGTCTGTGTCTGGTCCTGAAGGATGCACCCACTGGATGTGGGGGGAGACAGATAACAATACAATAGCCAAGGGCTATTGTGGAATGTGCCCACCTAAGCACAGTGGTCAGTATGCAAATATGACTATGAGCCAATTATCTTACCCCCATCAATAGTGAGCAGTCCAAGAGCCCTTTGAGCTCTCCTGCACGGCAGCGGGCTGCATGCCAGGATCTTCCCTTGAGCAGGGACGCCTCTCAAGGTTACTCCTCGAGGTTGAGAGATTCCTTACCACGACAGATTCTTGGTAAGTGACTAACAGCATGCTAACTTGGAAATCTTAACTAAGTGACAGAAAGGATTAATTGTGCATATATAATCCTTTAGACATAAACCGTTGACCAAGTCTGGGACTAGGATTGGATCCAGCCGCACCTAGACTCCTCTCTGAGGGAGTTTAGAAAGCAAGGGGATCTTTTCTGAACCTCATGACTCAACGGGAGGGTCTCCCTGACAGCTTTGTCTGACCCTGTCCTCTGTGCAGTAAATAACAAAGTGTACCTTGCCATTGAATCTCATAAACTATTGTCGCATTTATCACTGACCTTTGTTAACTCACTGTTTTACACCAATAAACCACATTATTTTTGCCTCCCTCTCACTCCATCCGTGACAGGGTCTCAAGTCAGTTTGATTCAGGTAGCAATTTTAAGGTTGTTATTTCAGTATAACCTGTTACTGGAAGGATGGACTTCAAAGCCACACCGAACCCCTGGGGAAGAAATAACCCTCGCACCTCCAAACCACAGGAACTCGAGCGTGGCCGTGGAATTTCATGCCATGCCAGGAAGCTTGCTCAGTTTGCTGTGTGGCACAAGTGTAGCTTCTGCCAACAGCTTTCAGCAATGGAGCTGAAAGGCAGGTCCGTTCCCCATGCATTGCTAATCTCATGCCAAAGTACTTCGCTCTTCCCCAGGAAGCAAATTTCTTCTGCCTCTTAAGGAAAAGCCACACTTTATCCACAGAGTGTTGTTGACCTTTTGACAAATAGCAAAGAGATGAGTCTTGGATGATGGGCTTGCTGTGCTACCTCAGGGACAAAGCAAATAAACGGTCCCTGGCTCGGGAGAGATGCTGCATATAGCATCCAAAGCCCATGCACTACAGCCATCCCCAGTTACCTGGAGTCATTTGCAGCCCACTGCCTGCCCAGGTTACAAATGAATGGATAGTTCTTTATTCCTTTGATTTTTAGAGAGCTTTGGCTCAAAATCCTTGCTGTGAGCACAGCATTGTAAGTATCTTAGTGAAAGCTGGGCTTACAAACTACTCCTTCCTCAGTGTGAGACACTTCATTAACTGCAGGGGAAAGGCGGGAATGGTACAGTATAGATGAAGGGCAGGCCTGCATTTCAGTGATGGGATTACAATTAGTGGCTTCAACTGTCTGTAGGAAGAAAGCTTGGCAAGTCGGGATGTTTTCAGGGCTTGGTATGAGGAGGAAAAAAGCAAAAGAGAAAGAGAAAAATAAAGAAAGAAAAGGAAGAAGTCCAGGTCACGAATATAATAGAAGAGAACGTGAAGTCAGCATTTCCTGTCTCGTTGTTACACAAGACTTTTCTGTGTCTGACAGATAGCTGCTTCACAGCAGAAGTGACCCATATTACTTCTTTATTGTTTAAACAAAGACAGACGCCAATTAAAATGACTTGAGTTTATTTCAGCACTTTGTGGTCTGGAGCCCCATCGATTGGAAGGGAAGGCACAGGGTTGTCTGCTCTGCTGTGAAGCCATACAGCCCTTTCAAGTACATCCGACTCACCCAGCTTTTGTCAGAAAATGTATCAAATCACAGATATCTGACATATAGCAGAGACGCAAAAGATCATCTAATCCTTCCCTCCACCCCAGAGGCTGTTCCAGGGAGATATTTTTCTACGTGGTTCATAAAACCCTTCCGCAAGATTCATCGCACTTTCCTGGGCTACCTCGTTCCTAATTCTCCTGGTATCTAATTTAAATCTCCTTTGCTGCCGTTTAAGAGTTTACACCCATTGTTTTTGCTCTGTCCATAACGGACACAAGGAGATGTCATATCATGGGATTGGGCAGATGTTGGGTGAACAGCCTCCTGTTCACAGCAGAGCTAACTCCAAAGTCAAAGCAAAGGGCTTTCTCTCCTTCAATGACAACTGTTACCTTATTTAAAGGTACCAGACGTTATCCCCTCTTCTCTAAGCATTTTGGCATCCATTCTTCGAATATTTTTTTCATAGATCACATTTGCTAGACTGTGTTCATTGGTCACTGCTGTGTGATTAGTCATAGCTGCATATCTGATGGATGCTCTCACACATACATGTGTGCGCCCATACACAGACACATGCTCTGGAATGGGCTGCCCAGGGAGGTGGTCAAGTCCCCATCCCTGGAGGTATTTAAAAGAAGGATAGATGACGTGCTTAGGGACATGGTTTAGTGGTGGGATGGCAGGGGTAGGTTACCAGTTGGACTTGATGATCTTAAAGGTCTTTTCCAACCTAGATGATTCTATGATTCTATGCACAGCTACTCTTGATGACAAGAGCAACAGGAGCAGAAGCCTTTCCTTGGCAAATTGATTTGGTAAAGTGGACTTAATTCTGCATGCTGGGAGTAACAGACTGAGCTGTGCAATGCAAAGGGCAATGAAACAACAAATGGCAGTGTGCTATCCGGGCACTAGAAGCATTTACATCTTGTAGTATGACAGATGTAATGCAGTTATTGGTATGGCAACAGAGCATGTGCTTGGCTTCAACCATTCCAGCAGTCCCTGCTGGAAGTAAGGGTCTCTTAAATCTCCTTTCAGAGTGTATTTACCTATTTATCTGGCTGGCATTGCTGTGAGTTTGACCATAAGCATGATTTTAACCTGTTATTCCAGCCAGATCTTCAGCATCCCAATGGTCTCTGATAATGTGATTTTGAAGAAATGGACTGTGAACAGGAGCTGGTGCTGTTTGCAGGATCACTGACGGGTTTGCATTTTGCAGCCTGGCGGTGAGCAACAGGGATCACTCCTATATGTTGTCTGGCATGGCTGTGCAGATATCTTGATGGACAAGCAAATTGCTCCATAGCAATCTGGCTAACACAGCTCTGAAAACTCAAAGAGGCAAGAAGCAAGGAAGCCAAACTGCAGTGCTAGTTTATTTACCTGGGAGCCACCTTATGTGTAAGAGCTTCCTTGCCTTAACTGGTCCTAGGAGCCATGCTACAATGCAACCACTTCTAAGTAATAACGTTATTTTAATATTTTCACATTTGTAGCATGGAGGAAATCCAGATATAGATAGGACTCCATTGTGTCAAGTGCTGTAGAAACACAGAGCAGAGAATTTAGTGATCACAAAGTAAGCCTAAATAAAGGATAATAGAATGATACAGGGGGACTTAGTACAATGAGGATATAGATCTTACAAAGCAATAAAAACTACTTAATGTTTGTATAGTTTTGGGGAGCTATGGCACAGGAATGTAAGAAGGATTTAAGGAAGGAAGAAGAAGAAGCTTTCATAAATTAAGCCAATTCTGGTAGCTTCTCTGTAAGGAACATATTTGTCACAGTTAAAGCTTGGATTTTAAACAATCTCAGACACAACCGATTGTACAGTTACTATGCCAATAATCTGTGGGTTGGTGTTGTGATACTTTTAACGGGTAGGTACTTTTCTCTAACTTGTTATGTTGTTATTAGAAAGTGTTGATCAGGACAGTCATAATCTACTTGTAGGTGGTCCTGGGTCTCTGGGTACTTCTAGGACATCCCTGAAAAGGGAACTAAGAAAAGAAAGTTTATTAACAGTTGGCTTGAATCACTGCAGGGGGTTTCACATGCTGCCACTGGAATACCCTTAGACCCCTCCAAACAGAAAGAGGCTGAAAAATCACCAGTGTAGAATGAATAAGAAGGAAAGAGTTGAACTTCTTGTTTTCATTTTCCCCAGCAGATGTTCAGTGGTTGAGGTATCGGAGCCACCGGATGTTGGAAGAGGCGTTTATGAATGACCTGCAATTCCGTATCGTTGCCTCTGGGGGTGCCACCAAGCTGGGCTGGAGGCGACAGCAGCTGGTATGTCTCAGTGGGGTACTCGGAGTAATGGCTGTCATTTGCTGGACGGGTGGAAGTCATGGTGGTCTTCTGCTCAGTCACCACCTGGTGCCTGTCAGATGCCATGGAGATTGAGATAAATCAAACCCTCTCTGCAGTGGGGGCCTTGAGGAAACAAATTGATGTTTTAAAGCACAAAAAAGAAGATGCATCCTTAACAGCCTGCCAGTGAGCTGGGGGGTCATTGTGCTGCTCGGGCTGAATGCTGAAGGAAGTCGTCAACAAACGGGAACATCTCTGGGAGCAAACTGGAAGAATAAAGTCCAAACCAAAGGCCAGAACAAGACAGAGGACACATCTGCCCTTATTGTATATAGTGACAGTGAGCTCTAGGCTGAAATAACAGCTAGGGGAAGGGATGGACTCTGCCTCTGAAGACATGCAGGCCAGATGTCGCCTAAGAAAGCAGCTTGTAGGGAACAACCATTTACAGATTTTCAGGAGATAGGAGACCTTTGAGCTCAGAGACCCCTATCATTTCTTCACTATGAGGGTGGTGAGGCACTGGGACAGGTTGTCCAGAGAAGCTGTGGATGCCCCATCCCTGGAGGTGTTCAAGTTCAGGTTGGATGGGGCTTTGAGCAACCTGGTCTAGTGGAAGGTGTCCCTGCCCATGGCAGGGGGGGATTGAAACTAGATAATCTTTAAGGTCCCTTCCAACTGTTCTATGGTTCTATGTGTCTCATTTCGAATTGGTAAACTTTGACAAGCAGGTGGATCAAGTGACATCTTCACCCTTTTTGCCAGTGGCCTAGATTTGCTGCTTTTCTTGTTTACCAAAAGAAGCCTCAAAATGCATCTGCATTGTTAAGGTTAGTCTCTTGGAGCGGGTCTCAGCGGTGGGATGGCAGAGAACCAACAGAATATGGGATGTTTACACCTGTTGGTGAAGTCAGGGCAGATATAGGTTCTTGTGCTCAGCATTGAGCAGAACCTCTAGAAGCTTTGTCTTCAAATTAAAAATAAAACTTATAAGGAGGCATACTCTCTGGAGTGCATTTTCCAGGACTCTCATTTTTCTGTGTGGTATCTGCTACCTGAAAATAAGATGAAAAGATTGTCTCATCCCATCCCTGGAAGGAGATTAGTCAGAGTAGTCAGTGACTATGTTATAGTTTTTTCTACAAACACTAATGAAAGGGACAGATACAGATGATTTAACAGCAACCAGATCTGCATTCATTTTTACCCCCTTTGAAAAAAAAACAAACCAAAATAAAGCAAGAAAAATAAGTAATTTCTATCTTACTCAGTCTAGATTATTAAACTTCCCCAGTGTAAATCACTCGTGGAGCATTAATTTTTATGCCAGTCAAGGAAAATTAAGTGGCCTAATCACATTACATGTTCACCATTACAGGAACTGCAGAGCTTTTCCTGTATTTGGTTGGAGGCTATTCCATTTGGCTGGACTCTTTTGATACTGCTTTGCCTGCATGTGCAATTAAAAGACTTTTTTTTTTATTAACCAGTTTTTACATTACACTCAGCGGCCCCGTCACACAACTAAATGACCCGTTTAACAAGCATGATAAAATCCTCATTAGGGCCTATTATAGGATTTAGTGGAATCTTCCTGCCTCACTACAGCACAAGCCTAATCTAATTAACTCCGCCACTTAATTCTCTCCCTCCCTCTTCTTGCTGTTTATTGGGCTTTTTGTGGAAAACAGATCCAAGGAACACAATTAACACAATTTATCCTGGAAAATCCCCAAACATTAGCAAGCTACAAATGTAATTGGAAAAGGCCTTGCAGAGTTCAACCATAGTAGGCAATTACTCCAGAACTACAGCACTGCATATTATCGTGTTACTTCTTATTATACTTTCCCAAGATGAGCAAGGAGGTAATTCTAGCCAAGTGCATTTAAAGCCATAATTAAGGGTCATCTTTGTGTTTGAACAGCTTTCGTATTTAATTGAGGAAAAATGCGTGCCTTCAAGAATGAAGTGTTTTGCTAGGATGCACAATATGGAAAGGAACTGAATGTTGTGTTCTTGAACTCATTGGTATAAATGTAGAGCGGCTTCCAGTTATAAAGTCTTGTGCAGTAGAAACCTTTACTTTGCAGCACTGTTAGTCCTTTTCCTAACGGTGGTGAACTCCTACCGGATCTGAAGACATCCCAGCCTAGTTACACTACACCTGAGATGGCCAGCTGCTCCCAGGGGTGCCCTGAGGAGTTAGGGGCTGACCTTGGTATTCGGGACTGAAGATCTACCCAGTTGTTGGGACTCCCAGTTAGATACCCATAAGGTGAGGCTGCTGTCTGGATGAAAAACTTCTGCCACTTCTGTGTTACCATTACTAGTAGTTAAGATAAGTGTAGAAGGTGACTAAGTTTCTGTAAGAAATGAGAGTAACCTCCACCCAGTATAGGAACATGGTACAGGCTGCATGTAGGAGTGCTCAAGAGATGGGTGGTGGTGCAGAGGGGTACAGGTTTTGTCTAGCTTTTCATTTTAGCAGATGTGTGTGTGTTTGTGTTTGTTTGTGTGTAAGAATGAGAAAGAAGCCAAATTAACTCCTCAGAGATGGACAAAAGGAAACAAAAGAAGATGAGACACAGGTCAAGAATGCAGTGAGAGGAAAGCAGAGGATGAGTGAGTATTTTTGGTTCAAAAATGTCCAACAGGAGCTTAGAGACAGGCACAAAGGTTTGCCCAAGTCATCCCTTACTCAGAGGAAGTTGATTTTATGCATATTTGCAGATAACCATGTGTGGACCTTGACTTCCTCCTCCTGGAAGAAATTAGCCAAATGCCTTGGCTAAACTGGGCACCAGCCAAGTGTGACAAGCAATCAACTGAAGTGTAGGATGAAGCAAAATTCAGTCCACATGTCCCATCTTTCTCTGAACCGACAGAGGAGCATTTTTTAATCTTTTATGGATTTGGCCTATTTTGAAATTGTCAAATCAGGGCAAGCTGCCTTTTGGGCAATGTGCTTTCATGCCACACTGAGTGCAAGATGGAATTATCTCATTTGCATTATGCAGGGGACAAGATGACATGATGTTCCCCTGGGGTCTTCTGTATTTGATGCTATTAATCTTTCTTATTAACTTGGGCCTGGGTTTTTGGAAGCTTGACTCCCAGGGAAGTTCAAACCTGATTTCCTTGAATGTGGCAAGCTTTTGAAAAATTTGACATAGTCTGCTGCTGCTGCTGTTCCTTCTGGAAACCTCAGCTTTGGTCCATCTTCTCTAGCACAGTATATCCTCTAAGGGCAAGAAATTGGAAGGATGCAACCTAGGAAAAATCAGACACTGAAACTGTAGCTGAAAGGAGCAGAAGCCAAGGCTGAGCTATACGACAACCTCCTTACCCAGGAGTAAGGGAATTATTGTTTCTGGGCTTAATTCTTTCATGAATCAATGCATCTGGAATAATAATAATGATTCTTGTGGGGAAGGAAACCCTTAATTAGTTTGCAATGATCTGTGAAGCATGGTGTGTCCACACACAGCTGCTCTGGCATGTGTGGTTGAGCTCCACAAGAATGTCTCAGGCATTTCTCTTATTCCTCAGGGCACCTGGGGTCTAAAAAATGCAACCACCAGCAGGAAAGATGCACTGCATATTGCCTGGCTTTGTGGAGTCTTTGCTGAGATGGAAAAGGGTTGCTCCTATCACATCTCACAAAACATTTCAGCACAGTGACCAAGGTTTGACAGTCTGGTAGAGAAGAGGTTGGTATACTGGGGGCAGGCTACAGGCACTTTGCCCTGCCTCAGTTAAGCTCTGTCCTCTCCACTGATTGTCCTCCCAAGCAAGGAGCACCACGTTTTCCCTGGCTTGCTCTTGCGTAGGTGTGCACCAGAGTCAGAGCAGGCATTTTGGGCCCAAAGAAAGACATAGCTTATGTGCTTTAGTGTTGGCAATAGCCCTGCTCCCAGCAGTAGGTGGGACTAGGTGACCTCCAGAGGCCCCATCCTACCAACATTTCTATGATCCCATGTCTGTATTGTTTTGCTAAGTAGGCTTCATAGCAATAAAATTTGTGTGGCAATTTATTGTCATTGGAATGGGTTTAAATAAGTTGAAAGAAAAAGTGCTTTTATATTTAAAACAGCTGATGCAGTCCATAAGAGTTGGGGTTTTCAGCTTCTACCTTTGTTTTGTTTTTCAGGTTAAGTAAAATAATAGTATGATATAATGTTACAGTGAGGTCACTGGAAAGCCAGTTGTGGTAAGTCAATAGAATATGATACCCTAAGTGTTTTAGTGGGGTCATACTTACCATATTTACCTAATTAATGATTATGTAAATTAGACTCTTAGAAGATAAAAATAATAGTCGCCTTGAGTGGTTTCCTAAGGTGATGTTGGAGGAGCTGCTGTTAGTCTCATTTCCACTGTACTAGAGCTGTAAATATGAGAAATCTCATCTGTCATTAGTGCTAATTTTGATTTCAGCAATAAGTTGGCACATATTTTATCTGGGTTTTTTTTCCCCATGCAAACACAACTCCCTGTGATAACTTAGTGTGAGACTATTAAATAAGCAGCTTAATAAAGAAAAAAAATTGGAAGATTCCCTCAACAATGAAATGGATCTGCATTCACAATCACCATGGGATGGGGCATCATGGAGGAAAAACACCCCAAAGGATGTGTAAGAACTAGACTTATGGCAGCATCATGGCATATGGCAGTATGGTGCTGTTTGTTATTGGGAAGCAGGTGTGCTCACAATGTGACAATACCCTGGCTGATGCCAAGCCAAAAATGTCCCAATAATTCTTGCTAGAGTGTCATCTTTGGAGCGAGAATGGAGGATGTCCTGGTTTATTATGGTTACAACCATAGAGAAAAGTCCCAGACAACACTATCTCCACAGCTGGGCTCAGCAGGAGTGGGCTTTGCTGTGCAGTTCGCTCTCTCTGAGAAGTGCATTGCCTGCTTGAGAATTATAACTTGGGTTTCGTGTTGGAAGGGCATGTCTCCAAGGTAGTGTGATCCTAGAGCCTGGGCAGGGGAACTTCTTGGCAAGGAATGAAACTGCTATGCCAAAATAGTAAGGAAAACATGGAAGCTATGAGTGAAATAGGCTTCTTATCCACCATTCACTGACAAAAACTTTCTGGCCATTCCAAGCAAGCCTCCATGCTGCAAGTATTGTGATAGGCACCAGGTATGCTGTTATTAATGATTGCAATGGATGGATGACTCTTCAGAAGGGGGTAGTCTCTGGACTTTTGGGGATTTAATCTGGAGTCAGATTTAGACTTGGTCCCAGAGCAACTGGTCCAAGAAGCCTCTGAAACAACTACAAAAAATGAATGAGGCAGTGAGCTCACTGACAGCTCCCATCAATGATAATCTCCCTTCAGGTGAGAACAGCCGCAAAGCCCTGGAGAGAGCTGATGCTTGCTCCCTGGGCAGAATTTCATGCTTTACTCCAAACATTCCTCTTTGCACTGGGAACATGGAGGCATCTGGGTTTCAAATATGCGCAGAGTGTAAGGAATTACTGCAAACCAGCTTGGCATTTGCTGGTAGCACACCAGCATGATGTGATCCACCCCTGCTGGGAGCATCACACCAGAGTGAATGCTCCAGCTCCAGGTGGGGCTGGCGGATCTAGATGAGTCAGCTTGGAGAGGTTTGCTGTTGAAATGGACACAGGGAAATGATGTCCACATAGGGAGTAACATTGCCTTCAGCTTGGAAGGCTGAACAGACAGAAACACTTGGAGCTAATGTTGTCAGAGCATGTGCACTCTAAGGGTGTCGTTTCCAGATATTGTTATACCCTTTAGTCTTGTGGTCTGGCTGTTTCTTAAATCAGAAGGTCAAAAAAACCCCACTGTGACTGTCCTAATATTTTCTGTGTGATGGACCAGACTGCTTCTCTGTATTGACTCTTGTTTCATCAACAGCTTGACTGGAAAAGCTGTCCAGTCTTGATTCCAGGTTTCCCAGTGAGAGAAAATGATCACAAGTGCAGGCAGTCATAGCTCTTAATTACCAGAACTGTTATACATTTCCTTCTTGTTATCTCACTGCAGTGGCTATTTTTGGGATTGCTTTTGTACGAACCGACTGGTTTGAAGAGTGTGTTAGCCAAGTATTGGTCCCCAGATAAGCACCGAAAGGCAGAGAACAGCTTTTGCCTCGACCATCTCAGCTCTGAAGACTGACAGCTTGTCTCTCAGGTGGGAAGTCTGAAGGAGGGCAATTTAGCTGCATGGATGAAATTAAAGGAAGAGCAGGAAACAAATCTGTTGAATCTTGTCTGCCCTTAAAAAGCAGGAGCCAATGGTCAGGTCTTCATTTTTCGCAAATGTGCTGACAGCCGTCTGATGAAAATGGGTTGTGATTTGTCATTGTAACTGGAGGCTGAATAAGCCTGCTCTTGTTCCTGTGCACTGCTTTCTGCCATGCCAACTCATCTTGGTCTGTAGTTTTCTGTGGGGGTACTTGGGGCTCGGTAGGCTTTGTAGACCACACTGTTTTGGAGAGCTCTGTGAGTATATTTGAGAAAGGGCAGCTGTCTGTGGAGGCACTCGAGGTAAACCATTTCCCTGTGAAGAAAATAAGGATGGGTGTCCTCTGATCACATTTGCTAAGAGCACAGCGCTTTCTTGGCTCTGCAGACTCAGTGTGGCAAGAAATTCCTACACCCTGGAATCTCTGTGTTATTTTTCTATTTCTTTTTACGAAAAGAAAACTGAACTAATAAGGAATTCCATTTTAACTCGTCACCCCAATCTTGGGCTGACTTATAGCGTTGATTTAAGCCCTGAGAGTGTTTCTGTTTTCATGATGGCTTTTAGGTTTGCTGTTTGCCAGCATTATACTGGGGAATGACTCATATTCTTAGCACTGTGAAGGATAGGAAGGAGGGAGTGCACAAGGTTTTGTTCCCACCGGCAGACTGTGGAATATGTAGTAATTTGAAGATCTGTCTCCCAGAGCAAGTGTGGGCTCAGGCACTAGAAAAAATGGCCAGTCAACTTTTCTGCTAAAAAATTAGCTTTTAAAAAATAAATGTATCAGTTTTCTGGGGGAAAAGTAGTTTTTGATAAAAATGTGAATATCGTGAAGACTGATTTTTTTCTAAGTTAGCAATGCCTCTGTGGCACCTCCCGGCAGCTGTACTTCATACCCTGTTTTCTGCTAGGAGAAAAGAGTTCAACTACACCTCCCACGAAGCATGCTGCTGGAACAGCAGGAGTTCCAGAAAACTTGCAAAAAGAGGCTCAACTTGCCTTTTTGATTAGTTTATTCTCTATAACTCTGTTTCCCTATGTATTAAAATAGGTGCAGCAGCTATGCCACTGGCGTACTCCATAAGACATGGTTAGCTAAAGCTCGCAGTCCATTTTGGAGCTGAAAAATGCTGTTTCCTTGTCAGCAGTAAGAATGGCCTGTAAAGCACTTCAGACTCCAGTCCCTTTATCACAGCAATCAGTGCCTGATTTTATTTTTCTTCGACAGCTGCCTTTGTAATAGCCCAAATATCCTATTAGCTGCCTGAAGCACACCTCTGTTGGAAAGCATGACTGGCTCAAGGGGAGGCACCTCTAATAGTTTTAAGCGAGCTTCCTTGAGTACCAGTTACTCTGTGGCAGCAAGAACTTTTTCCAGCCATTTGCTGCTCCTCAGCATAGGGGACAAGACCCACCAGTGGCTGGAAAGTCACTCCTTGCATGTCCTGTCCCTTGCTGGCTCCTTGTTGGCCTGGGACAGGGCATTGGCGTGCTGAGGTTGTGGCTACGTGGTGGGGAGGCTGGTCTGGATGATCTCTCTGCAGAGTGTCACCCGAGAGACCTCCTCTCTGAGACAGCCCAGAATCGTGGCTACTGCATCTCTTCCACACCTCAGGATGTCATTTTCCTGCCCCTCTCAGTTTGCTACCCTACCTGACACCTGTTTTACTTTGCTCGTGCTCAGGATTAGTCTTTCCTAGGATTCATCCTGGGCTGCAAAAACCAGCCAGATGACATGGACACTCAGACTGATCAGGAAAATGCCACTCACCTCTCTCTCTATAGCCCTCCAGATGTATCCTTAGTGAACTTGAAAATCAAATTGAATTTCTTTCTCCTGTTGAAGTAATAAGGACATTTTATTGTTAACTGGCAGGTGCCACTTTGAATTTCAGTGGTGAAGCTCAACATGGTTTGTATGTAGGTCAAGCATGGATTACTCCACTTACAAATATGATTTGGAAGAATCTCTTCTCGGAAGGTTTTTCTGTATTTCTAGGTATATGTAGGCATTCCCACAGTCTTAAAGGGACAGAAATGCTGCCAGAAGCAGTGTGAATGAGGTTGCTACTCCCTGTTTCATAACTGCAATTTTTAGATTAAAAGGAAGGAAGAGTCTTGAATGTCTCCTTGCTGCTTGTACTCTTCTGCAATCCATTTAAAACTTCTTCAGTATAGTGGACCTCTGTGAATTTTAACTCCCTCAGAAAGTAATGAACAGCAGCTTTTTAATCTATCCATGCATGAGAGAAACATATGGAAGACAGAGACCAGTTTAGGTGGAGGAGAATCTTTTACTGAGTGCTGTTACAGAGCCAGCTCATGGAATGAGAAGATGATGGTAGAAGTGGAAATTGTGATTTCGCTTCACGTAAAGGATGGATTTTTTCATTAAAAAAGGAGAGTTTTCAGAATCACCCAAGAGATTTAGGAGTTTGAGTCTCACTGATCTCCTGTTGGATGTAGGTGCTGGAGTTGCACAGGCATTTTTGAAGATGTTGAGTGCAGATGGTGAACAGCAACATGAAAGGATGTGAGGGGCTCTGTGTGCATGGAAGCCTGTCTTTTTTTAGCTATATGAGTTGGTCTAAATAATCCGTTACACTGAGTTGGTCTTCCTGAAAGCTGTTCTTTGCTGAGGTACAGCAACATGTTTCTAAAACTTGCAACTATTTCCAGTATACTCTATGGGCTAGTTTCTTGTCCTGGAGCATTGTACCATTCTCTAACTGGAAGCACAGATGAGTATTAGGATGGTTAATGTGGGAAGGTTGTAGGTTTCTGGACCTGAAAATGTTGAGGTGAGTGAGACAAACCTCTCACAGGAGATGAACTATGTCTATTCTCTCTGCTTAGTTACAGGGATGGAACAAATACTGTTGAGCTCCTTTCAGCCATGAATTTCTAGGATCCTACCTGAATGCCCTTCAGTTGTGTGTTAAGTCCTGTAACATCTGCCTTGTGAGGTCTGCTTTTTCTTTCTCCATCTTGCTATGGGGAAGGATAGTATGAGCAGAGGCATGCTTCTCATGAGTTTTACTTTGTTTTTATTGCTTCTATAACCCCATGGGTCTTTTGGGAAAAGTAGACTGAAAACACATACATGGCACTCTCCAAAAAATTCTGAAATTGTTCTTGGTCTTGTGGGAGTCTGATCCAGCACATGTAGTCTGAGATAATTCTTGTTTCTAGCACAGAAGAGATTTACAGGAGAGACATTACTGTGGCAGGGGAAAGCCTGAGATCTCTCTTCCCAGCTGTGTGTCTGTTCTTTCGATGGGATACTGTTCAAAGCTTTTTGTGCTTAATATCTCCAGGAACAACTAAAACAACGGCAATGAAACTCTATGTGGTGTCTGTGTGGGAGAAATCCCTCTTTAAAACAATCGGTTTGATTTTCTATGTGCACAAGGTATCAGGATCCCAGACATCATCAGATAGGTACAGTTGGAGATGGGATCCAGCTGTCATTTCACTCTCATATTAGTTCTAAGTAACTTTCTAATAAGCCGGCCATTCTCTATCCACCTTGAAAGTATGGAGACAAAATGGAATGAGCAAACATTGAAAGAAAAAGATTATATGTATGAAGTTTTTTACCCTTACTTATGTTTGTTTATTGCTCTTGGCAAAAGTGCTTTTCAATTCTTAAAATTTATAGCTAATAGTGTCAGAGATTTATTAGACTAGAGAGGATTACTGTTGTCATTCACTCAGACTTCCCTCACACCAGAAGCAAAGCATTGCAGCCAGTTTGCCTGTTTTGAATTCCAGATGTGAAATGTGTTAAGAAACACAATGGATTTGAAAAGCTTTTCTGCCCATGGCAGAGCTGTAATTTCACTCCCAATTTATCATCTGGCAATAAAGAAAAACATTTACCTTCAATTTGAGGAACTCAGTTTCATATCAAATTAGTCAGAAGCTTTGGGTTTTACTTGTTAAGGCAGTGAAGTGAAGCTAACTCTGGAGAAGCAGATGTGAACCTCTGCAAAACCAGACCGTGTGAACAAGCAGTTGTGCAAATTGCAAGAGGCCTCTGATGAAACTTCATTAAATAAGAAAGGGTTTTTTGTGTCTGTTTAGGGAAAGAAACTTGAAACTCAGGAGTTTTGATTCAGCCAAAATGCATTAGGCTCTAATCCAATGTCTTCTTCCAGTATTTGATGGCACTGAGCAGAACAGAGGAAGGGCTATAATTAAAAAGGAATCAGGACAATAAAAATGAAGGAAAAGCTCCCTCTGTGTTCACAGAGGCAGTGGCAAAGGCAGGTGATTAGGTTCTTTTTGAGGGTGGTTTTGGATTGGCAAAGGGAGATTAGCGCTTGTGAAAGCCTTGCTCTGATTTCTAATTGCTAGCTGTTTTTCTCATTTCTTCCAATTTTTTTTTTTTTTGCTGTTGCTATGAAAAAGGCTTCCATCAGAGGACAGAAAAAGAAGTGGGGAAAGATAGAGAAGTCATAAGACCATGTTTAAGTTTCCACTGTTACCTAAACAGTAATAATAACCCCCCCCACTACCTGTAATTAGGATAATTACCCACCCCGCAACTATGGTATAGATTTGCAAAGGAACAGTTTCTTCAGAGCTCGCAGGTGACTTTCTGATGGAGAAAGGCCCAGATCCTATAATAAGAAATGTTTGTTGAAACATCTGTTATTCCACATCATCCATGAGAACAACTTGATGTACTTTACAAAAGAAATCACTTTCAGACTTCCATTTTACAGGTAGACAAAAGTGTGAGATGAATTGACCAGAGTCATTCAGGAAGAAACGAACCCAAATTTCATGGGCCCTATGGAAACACAGAAACCATCAGAAAGTTCCACTGCACTTGGTAAGAAGCATTTATTCTCACTGGATCCCAGTGTGGTGTTGGTTCAGTGAGTAAAAATGGGGGATCTTGCCCCTAAAAAAGATGCTGCCTTGGCAGTCTGATGAGACAGGCTGAAACACGATGGTGGTAGCCCAGAATTGGATCGAAGGGGGCATCTGAGTTGCAATGTGTCATGTCCAATCCCATTTTCATTTTACATATTATACATTGGTTGGGTCAATCTTATGAAGCTTAGAAATAGTCTTAAAATAAGGCTTAGGAAAACAGAGGTTTTTCCAGTAGGATAATTAATAAGCAGATTTTAAGACTTTTTTCGCTAGACCGCTCTTTCCAGCATCCTGTTCAGCTCAGGCTGCAGAATTTTACCTGTTTTCTCCTCAAATGTGCTGAAATACATCAAAGCTCTTTGATTTCTAGTCAGAAATCTGCAGCATTAGAACAGGGAAGAGAATTTCCCATTTAAATATTATCTCAAATACAACACTTTGGTGTGAGATGTGGGAAACTGTTGAAGTGCTAGAGAGAAAAAAAGATACCTTGGAGAACAAAAACTTATGAAGGAATCTTAACACTGGGTAGGAAGACTTTCCCTCGGATGAAGGAGTTATGTGGAAATCAAAGAAGGTATGAGGTTACCCAGAAAATACCTTCAGAAGAAGCAATAGCAGAGAGAATGGCTGGACTAGACAGGAATAGCAGCAAATAACACACAGCAGCGGAGATACCTGGTTTCTGCCTGGAAACTTATATTAGGGTTTTTTTAAAGAAATTAATCAAGTGCCTGTAGTTTTGACTTAAGGACATGAAGAGATGGAAGAACCATGACTTCCTTTTATTTGTTAGTGCTTTAACAGTCATAAACATGGCTTAATATGTTCACTTTGCATTTGTGTGCAATTTGCCTGCTTTCAGGTTCCCGGCATGGGTCCAGTTATCTCTCTGTCTGATGTTACTGATATATGGTACTTTGCATGATGGAGTGTCACTATACAGCATTTCCAGTATAACCCCATGGGTGATGGGCAGGCACACCTGAGTGTTTCTCAACTACGTAATAAAATATTGGTAAAATGACTTCACTTCTGAATAGGGTCGATAGAACAGAATGACAAAAGGGAGAGAGAAAGAGCAATGGCTATTGCTTGTCCATCCTTCGTCGTTTTGAGACAGTTACATCTCTTTTTTTCCAAGAGGAGTCTCGGTTTTTACTTGATCAAATACAAGGTGATTTGAGCATTACAGTAATGGATAGATATGGCTGGTTGTCTGGAGTGAGGTGTGTATGGGAAGGAGAGTGACTGGGAATGTACCTTATGTTAAAACTTGCGAATTAAATCACCTGGATGGAGCTGGCCTAGATGTAAGATCACACTGCCCTAAGTAGAGACTTCCTCAGTTTGCATTAGAAGAAAGTAAGGCTTGCTTGACACCATCTGTAAATCAAAGCAGAGCTGGCTCTGGAAATGTAAATATACACAGATGTAATACTTATTAGCAGTAATTACTTAACCTTTGTTGGTACAGTTATTTTAAATAATTTGCTAATTACCTGTGGTATGGTAATTAATTGCCTACTGAATTCCTGCAATATATATGGAGACACCTTATGCAAAACTCTGGCTGATGGGTATTTACTTCACTGTTATTCCATGAGCTGCTTTAAGCATTTACAAGTTATCAAATGGGTTATGTTTCTGATACTGTCATTACGGCTTGCCAGCTACATTTCACAAGACTATCTAGCATTGCAATGAATCTCCAAAGTACCTGGGTTCATTAAGGTCACCCCATTTAAAGTGGAAGAACTGCCCCTGAAGCTGCTCACTAGTCACTGCAGAGAGACTCTCTTGAGAATAATTTCCATGCTTTTTGCACAGCCCAAGAGGAAGGAAAATCCCTGTGTGGAAATAGAGAGGATCTCTTGGGGTTCTGTTGATGGACTGCTTCAGCCTTTCTCTGCTGCATGAAGCAGCAGCTGTGTCCTATTTTGTGAGGTGAGTGAAGGGGATACAGAGTGAAATAATCCAGACAGTTTTAAGTATTTTGATTTTAGATATAAATTGTTCTCTATTACTTAGTGTGTTTCTCCAGATGGCCCAGAACTTGAAAGGAAAATCCCGAGTTTTACTTTTTCAAGCTGATGTAAGAATCCCACCCATTCTGCTCCATTCCAAGCTTGAGCCATGAGTCAGTGTCAGGCAAAGCATGAACAAGTGATTGCTTATGCACCTCCTGTCTCAGCCTGTGAAACCTCAAGACCAAGAGAGGGACAGAAGAATACTGAAGGGAGAATTCACACCGGAGGCAACCAGTGATATTGAGCTTTTATGTAACGCTGTGCCAGAGTCAGAACAGTGGAAAAAAATCTGTGGGTTACACAGGGCTCACAAACACAATTTGGGGAAAAAATATCCTAATGCAGGAAGAATCATTGCCTTTCAGATAGGGTAGGCTATTTCAGGAGAGCAAAATTTCATAGGGTTCATCATAATCATTGGTTAATATGAGAAGGAGTGCAGCAACCACTGCTGGAAGTAAAGGCAAACCAAGCCATAAAAATTAAG
The DNA here is from genome assembly GCF_000687185.1 of Egretta garzetta. Lineage (NCBI taxonomy): Eukaryota > Metazoa > Chordata > Aves > Pelecaniformes > Ardeidae > Egretta > Egretta garzetta. Next base: position 520,725 of record NW_009260944.1, on the reverse strand, counting down.
CTGGCAGGAGAAATTGTGGAAGCTGCAAGGAGGTCTCCAAGCCTGCAAGGCAGAGCAGTGGGGTGGCAAAACTTGGGGAGCACTGGGGCTGGGGGGTCACTGAGACAGGTAAGCTGAGCTGTAGGAAAGGGAAAGA
>NW_009260944.1:520281-520570 GCF_000687185.1 Egretta garzetta | reverse complement strand
AAGAGAGGGCAAACTTGCTGTATTGCCAAATGCAAGCAGGCAAATTTAGAGGATGCTTCACAGAGCACATAGACAGATATGAGATGTACTTCTGGGTTGTGTGCCAAAGGGAAAAGTGGAATGATTCACACAGATGAGCAGAATTGCCTTCAGCTGCCTTGACATGAAAAGTTTCAGGCGTGGAGCTGAGAACTCAGAAAACTAGTTAGAAAGTCTTGAAGCTTGAAAGTCTGAGATGATGCCAGTACTTCTGACCTTGCTTTCACCAAGCAGTCCCTGCTGAGCAAAT
>NW_009260944.1:456787-520249 GCF_000687185.1 Egretta garzetta | reverse complement strand
TGCTGCTTGTTCTGAAGGCAGCTTGCTATCTCTGTCCTGGGGTTTCCAGTGGTATTTAGATAAGTTGTTTGGTACCGGGCTCTGCAACAGCCCAGAAGGTATAGAGGGAGTCTACAGCAATTGCACTCAGGTACCTTCATGCACTAATCCGTGTACCTTCATTATATGTCCATACTTGGGTGAAACTGAGTCTGGGCCTTTATATACCACCTGGAGAACAATTATTCCTTCTTTGGAAAAAATTTTACCTTTTAGGTACATCAATACCTCCAGGCTGTTTCCTGTCTACGCATTATCTCTTAACACTTCTGAAGTGTTTGCCAAGGAGCGGCTTGCCTTGAGACATTTTTACCTGCTTGTTTGTTCTTTCTGGACAGCTCCTATTAAATTAAACCATATATTCATTCATACAGACAACATCCCAGTAACCAGGTCAATACACACTAGTCATAAATTATTACAGAACAGGTCCAAATCCATCACTGAGGCATCCATTGATTATCCATGCAGCTACTCTCTGTAAGCGAACGCTTTGTATGCAAGGTTACTGCAGAATTCAGCTATTTTTAAAAGGCCATTCACAGCAACACGGAAGCAGGCTTTGATTGAACTGGAAGTGTAATTTTCAATTAAGAGCCTTCACTCAGTCTTCCTTCCATTAGGGTCTAATTAGATTTCAGGAAGACACGAAGTTTCAGAGGCTTCAGCCCTACAGCCTCTCCATTAGCTGACACCATATGCTTCGTGGTTTCCATTGTGAAGTCCCGATTAATTTGCTAACGTTAATTTTAACTCTAGCTGAGATGCTTCACCAGGGACCTGATTAATGGACTAGCTGTAACCAGCCCATCCCTGCTTCTTTCTGCCATCAGTTATACAGTAATGAGGTTAGTGAACATCAGGCTGATAAGTTTTTTTCTCTACTACCCTGGGAAATGCATATATTTCATTTGGATTATGTAAGCTACGGAACGGTCCCTCCAGTCTGTCACCTAGATTAGCTTGCTAGACCCTCTGTCCCAACCTACTCCTTCATGCGTCACTTCCTCTCTCTGTGATACCTATAGTATACATACAAACCATGGATCTGTAATGACACCTCAAACAGACATGTTTTCAAAAATTTTCCTCCCTTTTGTTCCACCCTTTTCCAAATGCTTTGTTTGATCCAAAGAGTGAAGGCTTGGTAGAGCATATCTGGTGTGAAGCAACTAACTTTACTTCATTTGCTCTCATATTCTTTCGGCTGAAACAAAAGCTCTGGGACTGTGGTTGCTGATGTAAATAGAACAAGTTCTTGTGAGTATTCCCAACAAATGCTGTTAATTTAGCTAAAGGTTGATTGTGGTAATACATAAACATCGGTGGTCCAAGAAGCATTAGCTGGAGACCCATTTCATGCTGGTGATGAGAGATGCAAGAGACTTGTGCTCATTAAAAGGGTTTCTGCAACACAGACAAGATACTGCAGCAGTGGAAACCAATTTTGAGTGAGAACCAACTTTTGCTGGGTGTACACCAGATGTCACAAGTTAGATCTTTGGGCAGTGGGGGTTTTCATGGCTGTCAAACTCTAGGATTCACACCACTGTTAAGCAACTCTATACAATAGGCATTCAGATATGCTGAGATACGGATAAAGGGTGTGACATAGGCAGACAGGTGATGGGATGCCCACCAAACAGGTAATGAGATCATCTTGGACAGATTTTTGTAGGCAGTTCTGTTCTGTACTTCAGCTGTAGAACATGTGCAATACTTTTCTTGCAGCTCTGCTTGCTGTCTGGATTTCATCCCAAAGTGCACTAGCACTTCAGCATAAATCTCAATAATCTGCAGTAAATAATCAAGTTAGGTCATTTCTGGCTTGGAAATAATCAAATCCACCACTGAAGAATAATCTAGTACAGTGATTTTCAGTCTGTGAGGATCTTGCCTATGGCCCAAAAGGAGGAGAGCTGCATCAGGGCTCCAGCTGGCAGGGACTGTTGCACTTCCCTAGCTAGTGCTGCTGTGAAAGACCATAAGAACACCTACGCTGTACATCAAGTCCATCTTTATGACATTCAGATCCTGAACTGCTGCTCAGACAGACTTCGTGGATAAACATAGACCTTCTGTATTTAGGGGATTTGTCCCAGTCCCTTTCTTATTTCTCTGTGTGGTTTTGGCTGCCAGGCTTTCCTTTAAAACAAGCCACCACAATAATATCTTATTGACTTGGTTTTATAGGAAAAGAAAGAGTTGCAATAACTTTTTATTGACATTGCTCTTCCAGAGAGACATAGAAATAAATGACCAGCCTGCAGGAGTCAGAATGCTCTCATGCTTTCTGGGACCACACTCCTTGGGTTTCCTAGCCGGAGCTACCCAACTTTTCTGGTTATCTGCTGTCAAAAAACTCCTTCATCAAATGTAGCTGAAATGAGCCAAAAGGATGGAAAGTTGCTGGGGTTGTGACTGACAACAGGACAGACCAATAGTGCTCGAGAGCTGAGGCTCTCTCTGTTGCAGTCACGAAGCTAAGAAAGGGTTAAGTCAGCACACTGCTGCAATGAGGTATCCCATACAGAGAGCCTAAATCCAATGTGAAACTTCACCAAGGTTTTTTTTTGCAGTTGATATTAGCTCTTTGCAATGTAAATCCTGAAGGCAATAAAGCAGTTGAGGGAGAGAAGAGCAGTTTATATCTTTTGGGTATAAATCAGATAAAGCAAATGATTAACAAGTGTGAGTTTTTGCTACAGTATTTTAAGAACTCCATCAATATCCTCCCTCCCTCTTCCCTTTCTCAGCCTCAACGCAAAGGCCTAAAATTAGATAGCTGATTAAGGAGAGCTGCAGGGCGATCTAAATACATCAATCTTGCTTGTAATGAGCAGCACGGCTACATATCTGCAATGATGATGAACCCTGGGGCCAGGGGTGGCTGGATACCGAGGGTTCTCTGTATTGAACTTCCTATACAGCCTTTACTTCTCAGCATCTCTGAATGGCTGAATCTGATTACAGGAGCTCTCTAGGAAAGGAGGGTGCTGGGGATTGGGCTGGGCAAGCGTTTTTTTCCCAGGGTGAAAGAAGCTGAGTAGTTTTTTAGACTCTTTGTTTGCCTGAGAAATGGGCTGCCTCCCACCAAGAAACTCCATAGCAAAACCACATTGAAAGCTCCACCTTGCCCTAACAAGCCTTTACTTACAGTCTTTTGCACTTAAAGCCACATTTTACTTTTCTTTTTAAAGACTAATGGCCCATTTCATGTGCCAAATGAAGAGCTTTTGTTAGCCAAGGAGTAAAGATGTGTCCTGCATCAGAGAAGCAGAAATCCACCAGAGGGAGAAAAAAGCCCAAACCTTCCATAAGAGCAAGAGGAAATAAAGTTCTCCTAAACAACTCAAGTTTTTTTTTTTTTTTTAAATTGAATAATATTACTGCATACCTCAAGCAAACTAAACCTATTTTCTTAGTCTCTAGGCCAGCTCCAGAACCGCCCTTTCTCTTGTGAGCAGAAACCCCTGATGACCAAGGCTCTTTTTACACCTCTGACACAGTTCAGTCACATCTAGCAAATCATTTTAGGAATGGCCTATGGACTCTCCTGGGATTTGTGTCCCTAAAGGACGATTGAAGGGACAGGTAAGTGCCAAAATATGGAGTTGCAATCCTTAGAAGTATCCTCTTCAGCTGCTGCCTTAATCTCACAGGCTTTCTTTACTTAGACAGTAGTTCCTGACAAAGGTTTCATGCCCCGGGATGTCTTGGACTGAGCAACCTGTTCTCACATAGGCCAGAAAACTAGCCTCTATCTGCCCACATGCCTGGGGGAGTCAGGAAGCTGTTCCAAAATGTGTAGCTGGCAGATCACAAGTCCTGTGATCACCCAAATGATGCTCAAGAAGTGAGCTGCTAGGGTTCTTCCACCCGTGGGCTCAGCCCAGACTTCCTCTGCTCCCAGAATTAGCTCCGCAAGTGTTTATCTTGTCTATTATATCTTCTGCTTTGCTGTTTGTGTGGATGAGCACTTCCAGCAGCCAACAGGACAAACAGGGATAAAGAAGCATTTCACAGCCTTTTCTGAGGGCTGATGACCCTGTGAGACTGAAAAGTCTTCTAAGAAGGACAAGGTATGTCCATGTAGGCTTGTTGCTGCCATTTGGTTGCTCAGTTTTTTGCTTGGGATCTGCAGGGGAGAAAGCCAAGAAAGAGCTGCTCCTGGACATGAGTCTGACACATCCCAACATCACATCTTGCTAGTAGACCACAAGGGAGAAGATAGAACAGAACATCTAGGCTAAGTAAAAATCCCCTTTCTCATCTCTTGGAGGATACTTATGGTCACTTCAATTTCAAGGCTGAAAGCAATTTAAATCTCCACTTTCTCCTAGAGAAAGGGCACTTACTTTCTGATGACCAGAGCAGTGCTTTCAGACTCTAGGTGGCAGGAACAAATTTCCCTGTTCACTTGCTTCCCATCACACCTGACTCTTCTGGTTTAATCAGTTTGAGGGAGGAAATGGGAAGAAGTTGTGTGAGCTTAAAGGGCTCTGTAAAGAGTAAAATGGAAAAAAAAAAAAAAGATATGAAAGAAATAGTGCTTCATTTTAGTAGCTAGTGGGTTGTGTCCTTTTCATTCTTCTGTTACTAAAGGAAAGAGAAGGAAAAAAAAGAGGAAAATAAAAGCTAGCAAAGAAGAAAGTGCACAGGTCTGTCAGTTCAGACTTAAAGCTTGGGGAAGGAACTTAGTATTCTGCACAATTGCTTCCTTCTTATTTCTTCTTGCTGCAGTTACTTCTCCATTTGCTAATTCATCTTAATTATAGAATATTTGGACAGCTCAGAGCAAAGTTCTTTGTTGACAGTGCTTCAACAAGAGAAGGGATTCAGGCTCATGAATAGATGCTATGCTGAGAAAGTCTAATTGGTTTACTATGACCGGCAATGGTACAGATCACACAAGTGAGGCCAGTGGTGTGCCTGGATTTTCCACAGGTTTCCTTGATCTTTTGGTTCTCTCACTGGCTCTCCTACCCTCCTACCCTCTCTGCCTTCCTGTGTCTTGCCTTTCCCACAGGGTAAAGTAACAGACCGGGGTAAAAAGGAGCTTCAAGTATGTTGAGGGTTTCGATGGCGTATTTGGAAACCTACAGAGGGTGTCTTATTTCTGAACAAACCCATATGCAGCTCTGTTTGATCTTGGAAGCAGAGTATTAACAGTAATATTAAAAATATTAACATTAACAGTATTAGTGGCTTGATAGTTATAGAAATATATTCTCAAGTAAGGTAAGTTTAAAGACTGGATAATTAACTGATTTTTGCCTTGGAGCCACACAAAACACTGGAGGGCCAAACAGGGGGTCAGGCTCAGATCACCATGGGTACAGAACCGAGAAGCAGCACAAGCCAACACCAAGGAAGCATGAGGGTTTCTCTGCATCTGAGTGGGTTTTGTGCCCCATTGCTGGTGAAGACGGTCTCTGCTCTGGGCTTGCCCATTTTCCTTGGAGTCACGCGGTTACCCTATATAGGAGTGTGAAATACTCTATTTTAAGGAGGTTATTATCTCCTGGGACAACAAAAGTGAAATTGCCACTCTCCTTGGAAATAAGCAGTGGTGCTTGAATGCCAGGCTATTCTAATGCATCTCTGTCCTGCTGGGATTGACCTTCCAGAAACTTCTTTTCTCTGCAAGACATCTCACCCCCAAAGCCATCCTATTTTCTGCTGCCTATCTAGGCAGACCAGGAAGGAGGTTTTATTTAGGTAACTCTCTCTTTGCACTTAAAGCCAATTACTTTTTTGTGCAGAGAGCACAGGGTGGTCTATTTCAGCATAAGAGGATGGATCTGGATGGTTTTGAATGGTAGAAAACAAATGACACAGTTTACTAAAAAGGAGAAAATTTCAGGGCTAAGTGGTCTAAAACCGAGCCTGCTGCTTTATGGGCTAATGTGGAAAAGTTTGTATCATAGTTTATATACCACTCTCCACCTCTTCCCCAGATGTATAAGGTGAAAAAGTTGCATGTTTTTTGGTCATGACAAACCTGTCAGCCACGAAGTAGAGTTCACTCTCTGCCATGTCCAAGTCTGTTGCTTCTCATTTCCAAAATGAGTTATGCAGCTGGAAGCCAATTAATTTGGAAAACTGCAATGTACAGTATATTGTGTCACTGTCATTATTTTGGTCACACCCAGTTTAAAGCCCAAGTCAGTCAATAGTCATAAACCCTTCCAGTTGGAGCTAGCTGCCTCTGCTGGGGAGTGACTGAAGGCAAGGGCCATTTGCCCATTCCAGCCTACTTTGTACTGGCAAAAGTGCTCAATCATCCTCCAGAGCCTCCAGCAGTTCTCTGCAAGGTTAAACACAAAGGCTCCAAAGGCAATGTCACAGCTGCTAGTGCAAAGATCACAGTTTGGGTGCAGCACCAAGAATCAGGAATTATCATCTCCTCAGCGTTCATAGCCATGCTCAGAGTGGGCAGAGTAAGACTTAGTAGCTCATGTGGGACTCACCACGAGTGGCTTTTCCTACTGTTTGGACCCAGATGACCATCCTCTTCTAGTCATCAGGACATGCCCTTGAAAAAAAGGAACCAGAACAGAGAGTAGCCCACTTACTGCTCTGCTACTTAGATAAGATGCTAATATTAGTGCCTTTATCACTGCAGTTTTATTTTAACAAACACAAAATCAGTAGCACCCAAAGGTCCAAATCTCATAGAAAGTCTAAGGAAACTGAGCAGCTTTAGGATCCCCCCTGAAATCCCAGCTTATGAAAGGGGGAAGGGCTGCAATTAAATTGGCCAGTTTCTTTTGGCACTGCCAAAGACTAACGTTACTTCCACTGGTTGGAAAAACATTTCTAGGACATAGCTTCCTCTGAGGGGTACTGCCTTCTGTAGTAAAAAAAGCAGGAGGAAGGGACAGTGGCACATCACCTCACCCAGATCCATCCTCAGGACAGAATCAGTTTGACAAAAACCGTTTGCAAAAGATGTTAGTCTATTCAGGGCCTTGCCAGCTTTTTCCTGATGTCTCACTTAAATCCTCCTTCCTTGCTTTTAAGCCAATTCCTTCTTCTATCCACAGTGGACATGCATTTATTTATTTATGACTCACTTTGCATCTACCATAGTACATATGAAATCTGCTATTCTAGTTCCTATCTTTTTCAGTCATTGGACTTAAACAAGTCAATTTCTTTCAGTTTTTCCAAATTAAGTTGGACTTTCTAGATATCTGATGGTCCTTGTTGTTGTGCTGATAATTATTTTTAAGTTAGTGAGGTTACCTCTTTCTCAAAGATGTCCTACAGCAATCCTGTTAATGCACCCTGTTTGTGTGTTTTGTGTAACAACACAACAGGATCCTAGGGCTCCTCAGAGCTCTTTAAAATGTTGAGAACCAGGAATAGACACAAGATGCAGTATTTTGTTTAATTGTGTAAGTATTTTCCCACTGGCTTTTTTTTTTTTTAAATTCTGGTGTCAATAAAAGAGGGTCATACCTTTTCAGCTCTTAATGGTCATATTCCCATAGGAGACTGTGAGACAGACACAACTTTATGTCTGGTTCAAGCCCGTTCTTAACTTTAGACCCAGCAATAGCCACAGAGCAGTCGGTGAGGTTTCCAAGACAAAGCATGTTTGGATGTTTTGCTAAACTATGATGTTCATGCAAGGGAATACAAAGTGGTGTCTCTAATACCTTTTAGCTGGTGGCATCTCAACAGAAAATTTTGTGGTAGAATTTTTTGATGTGCGTGCACACACACGTGTGTATAATGCAAAGGAAGTTTAAGAGATCACTACTATATGAAATAGGATCAGTATAGATTATTAAGTAACAAAATAATGCCTAACAAAATTAGAATATTTGAAAATATGATTATGCATTGGAATTGGACATTACCTTGTAAAGTACTTCGAACTTTCTCTTATGTGCCCCTTTCCATACTCAACCCAGGTTGCTACTTGCCTGTCTGCAACATCCCCACCAAGGGCTACTGTGCAGGCAGACATGCAAATGCATGGGAGCTCTGTAATAAAAGACACGCATATATACAAATAAAAATATATATAAATATATATGTATATGAAATCTTTTTACATGTAGCAACAAGTTTCCATAGATACTATTTTTTCCTCTAATGTTTAGATGTGCTCTAGAGCAGCAACTGGGCTCACTATGAAAAGGTGTAAGTGGGAGAGTTACAGTGTCCAAGGTAACAGCCATTTTTTCTGTTTTCTATTTTACGATAACGAAATATTATCCTCTTGCTAGTGTTGTCTCAATAACAAATAAGAGCTACTGTTGCTTTGTATGCTATGGTTCCCATAAACCTTGGTTGCTGGATGCCACAACCACAGGTCGCTATCAGGGCAGACCAGCAAAGAAAGGTTTTAGTGATATTCATAAAGGTCTGGTGGGGTTGGATTCAGCTGTCCCTGGGATAAGAGCCGCCCTTGACTATGCAACAGTTCTGACCAGCTTGAGATGAATGAAAGAATAGAGGTAAGGAAGAGAATGAGGAGAGGAAATGGCCACAAAAGGAAAATATGTAATCAGGTTTTGCTGAGACATGTGGGGAGCCCAGCGAAGGCTGTGTTATCTGAACCACAGATGGTCTATGAGAGACTGCCAAAAGAAGGGAGTGTGAGAGTGACCTTTGGAAAACCCTGGTGAATGCAGCAGCTCAGTAGCAGCTCCATTTCACCAGATTGCCTCCAGAACATTTTCCTACCTTGCCTTTTCTTTTGTTTGAAGTGAGGCACTGTCAGGATCACTTGTACTTTTTGTTTTCATCTGTCACCCAGTCCCACTGCAGTCAGATTTGAATTTATCAGCCCTGTCATGGAGATGCAGTAACTGAAATAACTGCAAATAGGAAAGCCACTTGAGTGCTGAGGCAAGCAGTTACTGGCTGGATGGTGTCTCCTGAGAGACAGCATTCAGCTACAACCAGAAGGAATTAGGAAGCTACCGAGTAGGATGGGCCAAACCTCCCTTATCCCAGGAATCCCATGTATCCTCCTTGTTTGGCTTGGTTTGTGGCAGGTGGGGCAGATGGATGGATGGATTAGCTATGCAGCAATCAGAGGCATGGTTTGCTAATGCTGTACTTACCTTTCCTTGGTCCGGCCCCGTGATGTGGCTCAGCCAGCATCATGGTGGTGGGGAATGCCTGCTGCAATGGCTACCTCGCCAGCATGCACCACTGGGGCGGGTTACCCTGGGCTGTAGCTCAAGGGATCGCTACAGCCCCCTTTTAGGTTCCCGGAAACACATACCTCCACATTTGGGCTGTAAGACTGGAAGGAGAGATCAAGCCCTGTACCTGTTCATTCTGGCGTATCTCTGGGGAAACCACTACAAATGGAGCCCACTTAGGTTAAGACACTATGAGTAATTTACTATGGAGATTTCTGTTTGCTAAAACCTCTTTGGTAGCAGACTTTGGACAAGCTCTTACTCTGGGGAGATGTTTAAATGCAGAAGTCAAACCCACTGTCCAGGCTTTCAAGGGAGATGATACCCTCAATAGCTGAAGAAGCTTCTCCACCTTGAACATGCCCACTACTTTATGATCAACTAATTATGGGGTTTTTTTTAGCTTTGGCATTTCTGAAGGCTGGAAGCTCAGCAGAAAACTCACAACTACCCTTTCTCTTTTAAAACTTTAAAAGGGCCAAATAGCAGCCCCGACCATGCTTGGTGGGAGGGTAAAGTGCAGTGAGAAGGACATGCGCCTCCTGTCCTCCCTATCAGTCTGAGCTTCTGTATTGATACTTTACCATGCTGCCATTTATTGGCAGCAAAGCTCAATGAGGTGTTTATTAAAGCTTTTTGTAGACGAATGGCACAGTTGTTTTGAATGTTCCTCACTGCTAGAGGTGAGGAAATGGGAGCGAGTGGCAAAACAACCCCCTCAATATATTCATGGCATGACTTGGCTGAGAAGAAGCATTCCCAACTTTACAGTTCTTGGATGAGTAGTGGGCAGCTGCAGCTGACCTGCAGATGTTGGCCTCTTGGAGGGACCCGCCGGCCACCTTCTCCAAGTTGCTTGTGCCAGCAATTGGCTTGAAACAGAGGCACTGATGGCTCTGGTGGGATGGAGGCTTTCTCCTGATGGACACCTGATCAAATCCAGCTTAGCAGGTCAGAAATTATTCATGCTGCTCTCCCCTCAGGTGGGTGCAAAATTGGGAGAAACATGTCAATAGTTAGCCAGGGGTAACTATGGAGCAGTGGAAGCAAGCAGGGACTTGGCTGCCAATCCTCTTGTTCCTCTGGAGCAGCAGTGCTCAGGCAGGTCTGTGGGAAGGAGACAGCTCTCCTCCCATTCCTTCACTGTCACTCCTTTAGAGCTCTGCAGCTGAGGTTCAAAAAGTGCTTTATAATATACAAGTAAGTAGCTGTGAGGAGATGCAAACACAGCTGAGACATTCCTTAAATGCTTTGCTGCAACAGCTTTTTACCCTTCAGATTTTTGGGAATGCAACTGTCCTTTGCTGGTGGATAGGTCAGGGTACAGCACTGGTTAAACCTTCTGCAGGCAAAGGAATTGTTCAGTTTACCTCCCTTTAATGTAATATAGCAAGATGCAAAAATATTTAATAAAATGTACATGTATGAGTGTGTCTGAGACAGGAAAAAAGGGAAAGTTTTCCAGGACCCATTTGGTGAAAGCTGCACTTGAGCCATATCTCAGAGATTATAAACCTATTAACACATTTACTATCTTCCCCCTGGAATGAGCCCAGCTCTGTGAACCTCATGCTGTGCAGAGTGTCCCATTATGAACTGTGTGAAACCAGCATAACAAAGCCATCTTCAATTTTTTTTTTTTTAATACCTTTCTGAATCTTCTTAGCCATGAAATGCCTCACATTTGCTGCATACTGTGGCAATAAATACAAAATGAAGTGAAAGAGGATGCGGATTATTAAACTACACTCCTTAATAGATTTGATTGCATCTAATGCCTAAATCATGTGACATTGCTAAGACATGAACAGCACTTCTTGATACAGCAGAGCCCCTTAAATTGAAGGCCTGATGAAGGAAAAGTCCCTCTATGGGAATACATATTCAATGTATGATAGCATAATGCCCTATTATAATGGTAAGACACACATCTTCCTTCCCTCTATGGAACCGTGATTACCATCCTGGACTGAACTGAAGTGGTCTTCATAATTTGGACATCACTTACTCCTGCTGTGTTTTTCTGCTTTTAAATTGGAAACATTTGTTGCAAATGTCTCCTATTCTTGCTCTCAGAATCTTCACATCAGAAGAGTGGCTAATTGACAATAGAGATAATCTAAAAAATAAAAATAAAAATGGTCATTGAGGAAGACAGCAAATGTTTACCTTTTGGGTTTAGATACAAAATTTTAATTGCATATAAAACTTGGTTGTAATTTGGTTGTAATTGTTAAACATTTTTCTGAAAATATTCTTTATTTTTGAAATAAATGTACAGGGGTGAGGGTAATGAGATTAATAATTGTCTTTAGAAATAGCACAGGTAGTGTCTTGGCACTCTAGAGTAAAACTCAGATGGGGAAGCACTGCCAGGCCTGTGGGCTGCCTGCAGGAACTGTTTGCTCCAGGGAGGGTCCACGTGACTCAAGGAGCTTTTACGCCAGGGGCAAAGACCCGGTGGGATGGTTCAGTTTCTGTAAGCCCTGGAGATCTTCTCTGTGCCACTCCCCCTCCAGGGCAGAGAATGAGCTGCTCCAGATCTTGCTAGCCTAGCACGTGGTGCAGCATCTGGTCTAGTGACCATGCATAGTGCCAATGCAGACATTTTATCTGGTCTTGCTCACTTCCACCTTCCCCAGGCAAAAGCTGTATGGCCTCTGACATGAGGCTGTTGGGGATGCTCCTAAGCTCTTGTCCCACTACCTCCTCCCCCTTCTTCGAGGCACACTCTTGCTTCCTTGACGCATCTGTCCTTCCCTTCCATTCCTCCTTTACTGCACTTGCTTGTGCCATGGCTTCTTTCCTGGGGGCGATGGATTGCTGAACTGGCTGTTGTTAAAAGCCCCAGGGTCCAGCACAGCTTTGTGTTAGCATGGAGCTATGGTCAGTCTGGCAGGCCTGGCTCCTTGCTGCCACTAGCTCTGGGGTCTCTCTGGGTTGTACTCCTTGCTGTGGTGCAAACTGGCCTTCAAGATAACAGCAAAAAGTCTTGGCATTCCGGCTATAAACTTCTTGTCATCATGAGATGCTTAATTTTTATTCACTCGGCTCCCTCTCTTCCACTGACATTTTTATGACTATTTATATACTTTCTGGAGAAAAAAAATAAAAAGGAAACTCAATAATATATTTTTCCTATACTTTTTTATTAGACCTCTATTGAATTAAGGTATATTTATTTTTATTAACAGTTATTTTTAGTGTTCTTTTCTAGAACACAAGAGGCACCAGTAAGTAAGGCTGTACATCAGCCCATGATTGTATGTGTAAGTGTCCCTGCCGCATGCAGCTCCTTCTCTTGTTCTCCTCCTTGTTGTGTGTCACCTTCACACCACCGCCATCAGCTCTCAATCACTCCCTATGACAGAGCTCAAAGAGTATTTGCAAAGTCTTAAGTCTTCCTGGTGACAATCCAAGGGGCTGCTGGAGCACTCAGGACAAGACTCCTCTCCTTCCTCAGCCTTCACAATGAAAGTTGTTTTTTCCTGACCTTGAAGCACTGAATATTTCTTTTGTGCTCTGCTGACAATGGTGTCAGACAGTGTCAACTTGGTTAGCCTGAATTTGTCTGGGCTTATTTCTTCATAGACTCTCACCATAGCAAAATCTAAATGTATTTTACTACGTGATTTCCTCAGCTTTACCAAATCTTTAGTGGGAGTAAATTCGAATAGCTCCTAAATTCAGCACCTCCACTGTTACTAGGTTCTGGCTCACAGCAATGGACTCCATGTTAATGCGTTAGATTAACAGTTGAAATGATTTGCGATGTACTTATCAAAAGACCTTGGGTAACTCATTCAGTTTTTCTTTGCTTCCACTTGCCACTCGTAAAATGGACATCATGCTCTTCCTTCTTCTTGAATAATCCACGAAGCTTTTATGATTGTTCTCTACACTATTTACATGTTGTTCACTTTCTGTGTAATTAGCAGGTTCTTTGGGACTGTACAGTATCCTTGTACCAATTAAATGTCAAACTGTCTCCCTTAATTTCTGTGCAGCATCCTGTGATTTATCCTTCTGATTAAGGAAAAACATAATACAAACATTTAAACATGAATATTTTCTAAAAAACGGAGTGTATTTGGTATCAAGACAATCTCCCTCTGCAGCCATGAAGTCCCACCAGGAATAGAGAGTTTAGAGAGAACTGCAAGCCTGAGACATCCCACCCCATCTCCATGTCAGGCAGGCACTGGTCCAACTGAGTAGCCTCTTCAGACCATGAAGTCTACTGTCCTTGTTTGTGTTGCTCTGGAAAAGTGACCTCTGGCATTTTGAAAGACAGCGAGTTGATACATCCTTCCCAACGTTAGGCAACACAGGCAGCCACATCTAAGACCTAGCTTGCCACTTACAGTCTATGTGGCAGCCCAATCTGGCTGCGAAGGTTGCCCCAGGGCTACCTTTAGCATGCAATGAAGATGATCCAATAGCCACACAACACAACACCACAAGGCACCCTGAGCACACCTGCATGGCAGTTATCTCCAGCTAGCTCCATTTGTATGAATCCTATCCACAGCCCCTCTGAGAGGTGCACTGTCCCGCCATCAAATGGTTATTTCTCAATAATTTGGGTGGTGCTTGCCTTGGCATGAAGAGAGACATTCACATTTCATCTGGGCAGGAAATCTATATTCTGTATTATTCTTGTGTTAATAATGTAGAGGGCTAAATCAAAGGTGAATTGATTTCCTGAAGCTGAACAGACTTTTGGCGTTAGCACAGATACAGCCACAGTCAAAGAGCAGACCTTTCAATTTAGTTCTGCTGCTGTCGATGTAAATAAAATTGCTCATGAAGCAAATTGCAGCCAGTTATTGTCTGCACTCAGAACCATTATGTTCTTTGGAAATGATCATTTATGTTAGACAGTGGATTATGTTTCTATGAAAGTGTGTAAAGCAAATGCAAAGCACAATTTACCTTGAAGGTCAGCTGAATATTACAATTGGCACTTACAGGTCATTATTATGCAGCCAAAATGATCCCAGGGAAAGAAGTGGTATTTGTGAAATGATACAAACCCAGAGATTCTTGATTAGCTGATAGGAACCAAGAGAAAAAGCCACATAGACTGTTAATCCACATGACCATGGAGGGCTGGAGGTGCAGTTTCAGCATAATTACCTGGCTTGTGTGGGCAACACATGGGTGTGGGAAAGCATCCTTGCAAGGCCATGGTAAGGAGAGGGAAAGATCTTCCCTTCGGTGCCTTATGTAAAGAGAAGGACTCAACTCCAATTTGTGTACTATTAAAAGGTGGGAATTTGGTAGACGGAGCAGGAAAGTAAACCTGGGCAAAGAGGTGGCCTTGCTGTAGAACAGAAGACCCATCTGAATATTTCCATGCATGTTTTTGTGAGCAAAGTTACTGTCACCTAAGGAGAATGATGAGCAACACAGCCTGAGGCATGGCCTGCTCTTCTGCATTCTAGGGAGAAGAATGAATTACAGCCAACTACAGCCAAAGGCTGGTGGTTACACTGCTGCGAAATACTATCATTCTGCTCAGGTACCGTCTTTGTCCTGGTGTTCATGCCTGCATAAAAGTCCAGTCACCAAAGTGCTCTTTAGCTTTGAGTACACAGAGCAGCAAGAACTGGGTTACTGTGCCTCTCTTGGAGGCAGGCTGAGCTCAGATGGGGTCAGGCTGCTAGCCCATCCAGTGTGGGGCGTCCTTGCAGTGTGGGTATCCTTGCAGGAAGGGCCCTGAGCTGCACAGCCTGCATGATCTCAATCACACAACATTTCTGCAGAGACAGAGGGGACAGCTGGAGGATGCCAAGCAAGTACCTCATGGAGAGGCAGAGCCCATCCACATGTCCTTGGAACACACCCCAAGATGCTGGGTTCCTCTTAGGTTCACCATCTTTGGGTCACCCAAAGCTAACCCTCATCATCCCAAGGACGATAGAGCAGAGCCTGACACTCTTGGGGTGAGTTCCCAGACAACTGATGTTGGAATAAGCAAGCTCTCAAAAGAGAGGATGTCACTCCTATCAAGAGTGAACGATCATAGAGAAGCAAGAACACGGGGAGCTCTGCTGGGAGTTGCCTCTCAATGTGGGCACAGGGGCTCCCCCTGCACAACTGGCTGGTTTAGCCGGCACTCACTGGGTGTGCATCCTCTGCCACGATAGCCCAGGCTCCAGCAGGTTCAAGAATGATTATCAGCATTTACTGGAGATCCATAGTGGCATTCTGTTCAGCAAAAATGTCTCTTTTAAAAGGGCTTTGCTACTTTGGAGAGAAAGGAAAACTCCAAGAGTTGTGCCTCTGTTGCCACTGCCTAATTACAAACTGCCTTGTTCCACCATTGCAAAATCCTATTGGCAGCTGCTTTGTGCCTCTACGGAGAGCAAAGAGAGTTCTGAGGGCTCTGAAATGGTGACTACTAATCCTGGTGTAGGCACCTCCAGAAAATGGGAAATGGTGGACCTGGCTGTCAGTAGGAATCATCTGCAAGACATGTCCCAGTGCCTTTTCCAGACTAATTGGATGAGATACTCCAATCACTTCCAGCACAGGCCTGATATTTGATGCAAATAGCACAGCCATGACCTGGCAGTATTGGTGGTCCCAAGCTCATGGGAGAGAAAAGGAACTATCAATACTGCTTTGACATATAAAACTGGCTTCTTTTACTTCCAAGCTTACAGCAGGAAGCAGGATGGGAATTACTTTATAACACTGCTGGATACAGAAATAATAAAAAAAACCCTGAGTAGATTATAAGTGAATGTCCTTTTTAATGGTGCTGTCCTTAATGAAGTATAGCTCTCCCACCTCTGTCAAAAGTTTCCTTTTTCTGCCTGTTAACATCAGATAATCAATCTCGTCCCATCAGCTTCAGCAGTACACAGTGCTCTCAGCTCACTGGGGAAAAACTTCTTTTTTTATTTCCTCTTTAATTAAGCTCTGCGGCATGCTGTTTTACTTGCAAGGCTCAGAGATGTATGACGTTGCTTCAAACAAACTGTTGGAGAGAAGAGCATTAAAGATAGCCCTCTCTAACACTAAGTGGTCCAAAGCCACAGGTAAACTAATGCACAGGCAACATCATCACCAACAAAAGGAGGTAATGATATGCAATTACCGGATTTGCAAATACTCTGCTGGGATCAGGGCATCTAAATACACTATACCAGACTGCCGAAATGTGCAAAACATATTTTTACAATTGCCAAGCAAGAGGGCACTTAGTCGCAGCACACATGGTATGGCAGGTTCTTTGATTAGTATGAATGGCTCTGTCAAGCTAGTATGAGACAGGAACAGATAAATGCTTTCCATCCAGTTTTGCTACTGTCTGCATCATTGTTTGTATAATGTAGTCAGAGGTGATTTTAAACAATTGTTAACACGTAGAGGTTGGACCATTCAAGCACACATTCCTCAGGCACCTGCCTAGTGATAATGCAGGTCTCTATAGATGTGAGCTGGTCCCTAACCAC
The DNA here is from genome assembly GCF_000687185.1 of Egretta garzetta. NCBI lineage: Eukaryota > Metazoa > Chordata > Aves > Pelecaniformes > Ardeidae > Egretta > Egretta garzetta. The sequence goes on along the minus strand of NW_009260944.1, from coordinate 503,574 downwards.
TGCCTTAATTGCTCGCCATCCATGCCCAGCTCATTACCTTGCTCTTGTTCAAAGGAGTCTGTGCCTCATTACTGTCTGTCTGTTCAATGGAGGTGGCTGGTTGCCCTCTGTTAAACACTTCAGGTTATCCTTAAAATGCTTCTACTTTCAATGCTCTGTTGTGCTGTCCAGGCACTGCCTGGGTGTTCATCTGTTGGCCACACAAACCATGCATTTAGACCATTGTTAGAAAGACTGGTAGACATAACCACCCACCAAGACTTCACAGCATTGTCTGTATTTAAAACTTGAGACATTGTTGGTGGGGTAGGTAAGGCTGCATAATTATAAATTGAAGAAGGGGTCAAATACATGATGTAATGTTTTTGGCCTTCCTGACCCCATGCCCTGGGTCATTTATTGTTTCTGCCATGGCAGTGCTTAGAGACTCTTGTGACACATAAGATGCTGTACATCAACACAGAAAGACAGACACCATTACAGAGGATTTGCCATCTAACTAGGCAAGCAAATAATCTTATGAGTGTCAGAGCTCTATACTTTCCTCATAAAGACACATGGGGTCTTCTACCTATCTGCCTATTTTCGTTCCACTAGGGATTCAGTGTTCCTGAGACCTTTATCCTTCACCAAATTTGGTTGACACTGGTGAAAAAAATTTTAAAAATCTGCTGTGGAAGGGCTGAGTCACATGGAGTGACTGTAGCGATACTATTTCATTAGAAGACCAGGCTAAACATGTTAAAAATTACTATTTTAATCCTTGCTTTTCTGGTGAGGAATGCAAGCAAAGAGCAATGCAGTAAAGCACTTTGAAAGGGTTTGAAATATAAAAAGCAGCTTGCCCTGTGAATTCTCATTATACTGGCCTGTTTATGAAAATCTTTTTGCACAAGAAAGCGTCTGGTGGCTTCAGATTAGATTATACATACCTGTTAGAAATAAAGCAGAAGGGGATTCTGATAAAAAGACCAAAGGCATAACCCATAAATCAAGAAGTGAAACAAAAATGGGACCTGCTACTGATGGAATTTCCATTGATTTATTTGAACAGCCCCAGTATGAATAATAACTTTATCTGTCTCAAGACTCTCTCCCCACAGCACACTGATTTACAGCAGCCATCCATCTCTTTTCATAATTAGCAGGCTCTGACAGTATTTATTCTTCTCTGCCCACCTTCATTACCATTAAAATTTAGACTTCCTCCCTGCTCTGGAGCAGCCAGTGTTCATGCTACCTGGTGCACTGGGATTACTCAGCAGCTTGATTTGTGGAGGTGTTTTCTTATATCCCACCTCCTTTGTGCTGGCAGGTAGAGCCTGCTGCTTGCAGGAGGAAACTTTTCTAGGAATTCAGCAGAAATTAAGACAGCTTTGGTACTGGGTGGCAAAAAAAGAAATGGGGCTCTAATGCTGAAAGCCAAGGCATGGAGCAACCAGGTCTCATCTGCTCCCTCAGATGCTCAACAGAAGCAAAGAAGCAAAGGGAACCAAGCTGACCAAATGATCAGTTAACAAAGTCAGGCTCCTTTGTTATAGGTGATTTTCTTCAATCTCAGGTTCATTTCCAGAGTAAACCTTAGGGAACCTGTGTTGTCTAATACACCACAGAGCCCATGACAAATTTATCTGAAACATAAAAAGCATAAAAGAAGATGTGTCCTTTAAATTTGGAAATATTTCTTAAATAGCTGAATGTAAAATCAGAAGGTGATTTTCTGTGTCAGCATAATTACATTGATGACATGGCATTATAACACTGGATAATTTGATCTTAGAATTGATTTGGCAAAGAGAAAGCAACTGCTTCTTCTTGGACAGACTGCCTTTCCACAATGCTAGATGGGCCTGAGGCTTCATAACCAAGATAATTATATGGTAAATCAAGAAATGGTGTTAGGCATTTAATTGGCAAGTAACACAGTTGTGAAATTAATTAAATAATCATTGACAGATGTATTTATGTGACCATTTTTGGTTATTAACTGAAATGTAATTAAGTTGCTTATGGCAATGTAAAATAATCTCTGAACAGGTTTATTGGAGATACAAATGGAACCTCATGTTTTAACCAGTTATTTTGGGGTTCAGAGCTACCTCTTTCTGTCTGTGGAGTGTCACTGGTTGAGCATGGGACTTACAGTAGATGGACAAACCCGACCTTAGTTGCTCAGATCATTCTGGGTGAAACATTGCTCATTTTTCTCTTTCTTTGTAGAATCATAGAATCATAGAATGTTTTGCGTTGGAAGGGACCCCTAGAGGTCATCTAGTCCAACCCCCCTGCAGTGAGCAGGGACACCGCTAACTAGATCAGGTTGCTCAGAGCCCCGTCCAACCTGGCCTTGAATGCTTCCAGGGAGGGGGCCTCCACTACCTCACTGGGCAACCCATTCCAGTGTTTCACTACTGTTAGTATGTAGGAACTGTTAGAAGGTGACAGGGTGTCCAAAGGAGGCATCCCAGAGGATACACACTAAATCCATTCAGATGTGCAAACTGTGGTCTCCTTTTTTGTAAGCCAGAAGGACAAAAGTCAAATACATCATTTATTGCAAATTCTTCTTTCTGCTTGAATGACTGTGTCCATTTTCTGGATACGGAGACAGAATAGAGAGGCGAAAATGAAGTGCCTGTCTCGCCCTCTGAGTACACAGCTGACATGATGATGAAATTTAACTTTGTGTTCCTTGATTGTCCACCTTAATCACAGGTCCATACATTCCAGCTTCATTGAGAAGCTGATTGCTCATGAATGTCACCCAGCCCCTGAGTCTCCTACAGAGTATCTCATCACGTGTGCTTATTTAGGTAAACAAATATTGCTGAGAGCAGCACAATGAACAAAACCTTATTTGCACAGCTTTGTGACTTGTGATTGAGCTTGCTGGTGTCTAGGAAAGGTAGGAAAGGGCATGTTCATCCCACCAAGATTTCATTGGTGAGGATACCCATAGGCTCTTCTCTTTTTATGGTGTAGGTGTTCATGGAACTTGTAGGTGGGCATTTGAGAGCTCTGCTCATCTGTCACATTTGGCTGAAGTCAAATGATGCTTTCAGAATTTATTGTTAGGGGGAGACCCAGAATCTGAGCCTTCAGACTCGTAACAGGAACCTATAAACCCTGTTTGCCTAGACAAAACAGGCTATAATGATCCCTTACAGGCAAACCAAAGAGCATCGAAACAGCAAGCCTCATTTTGTTCATCCTGTCTCAGGTAATCACACTGCAATCTTTTTGGTTACCTCTATTATAACAAACCCCACCACGCCCCTCTAAGAGGGGCACCTCCACAGCACAGTTTGCCGACAAGTTATTTATAGGTCTAAGTGTGTCTGCTGGTTTGTCCATTCCTTCAGCACAAGAATGACTTTCAGTATCACTGCTCTTTATTTTTGTATCTGAGCTAGTTTAACACCCCAGGTCTTATCTTAAACATCACTTAGATCCCTTACCACATTATTCTACCATTCTTCTCTCTTTAGTTGTGTTTACCAGGAGAATTGAACTAGAAGATGAACCCCTTGCTGATTTTTGGTTGTAGTGTGAGGCCTTTGCTATTTGGCACACAATGTTGATAAGGGAACTGAGAGAAAGCTATTAAAGAGTAGTTTATATCAATGGTCAATGTCCTTTATAGTACCACCTCTGAAAAACCTCTTCATTCAATTGCCCTGTCAGGCAGCAATAACTGCCTCTACTGATTTGTGGCAAAGCCAACAGAAAGAATAAGTACTTCCTCACCTTTGCTGTGCATGAAGGGAATTTCTAAATGGATGAATGGAACACCTTTTCTTGAGAATGTGCTATTTCACCCAGCAGGAGTTGCAGAAAAGGTGCGTGTGTAAAGAAAGGTCCCTCCTTGAAGACTGCTCTTTGCAAACATGGTCCTTACAATAGCAGAAAAAAAAGAAGAGAGGACTGGGGGAGGATGGGCCTTTGCAGTGGCACACAGACCAGCTGAAAGGAGAAGTGGGAAATGCAGGATGCAGAGGGACATAATGCGACAACAGCACGCTGAAGTACCCACAGTCAGTCACCCACTGTTCAGAAAGTCTCGGCAACATCTGGCTCTATATGAAGAGTGCATTTGCCTTACCTCTGAATTCCCTGGCTTTTTTGCAACTTCATTATTTCTTCAGTAATAAAGGAACAAGTTTAACAGGGTTTTTTATAGAACCCTTCAAAAAGTGAGCCAGAGTCTGTGGAGGCAGACTGAGAGTGTGGTGCAGATTTCGAGGTGCAGAATAAAACCATATGCTCCTTTTTAGTAGACATGTAGAGGATGTTGTAGTCTGGTCTCTTGGGAAGATTTAGTTTTGTGTTCCTTTGTGTCAGGCACACCAGGAGGAGGAAGAAAAAGAGAAGGAGATTTGGATGTAAAATTATGAATTCAGACATCTCAGTTGTAAGGGGGCCTTTAGATAATCCAGATCCAGACCTTCGTTTGTGTAAGCGCACAACCTCCACCAGTCACTTGTGGTGCAACAACAAAACATTTCTTTAGTTGGTGCTGAACATCATAACCAGGCATGAGTACAGCATTTTGTGTGTAGCTTTGTGCCTCCCAGGCAGGCAGGGAAGACACTAAGGAGAGCTGCCTGAGAAAAAAATCGCTCCCCAAAAAGTCCCCCTCTGCACTCATAGGAACACGTGTTCAGGGTTACAGCTCTCCTTTCAAAACCTGCCAGGAGAAAAAGCCAAATAGCCTTATTCAAGAGTTGTGCAAATTTCTGATTTGGTAGCCAGACAGGAAGAAGCAACACTGCCCTCCGCCCCCCCAAAACCATATACCATGAGATTTATTTCCACTCTGAAAGGATTTAAAAAAAAAATCTGCCAGAAACAAACATTTAATAAAAAAAAAGTTCTTATTATTCTGAAAGATATTTCAGTGTTTGATCTTCTTTTCTTTAAACCTGCTTTGAAGATTTTTATTAAGAGAAATTTGGATAAGCCAGTTTGCTTTGAATTAGAACATAGAAACTCACCAGGTAAAAAGCTTTGGCTTTTTGTAAATTACAAACAATGATAAGGCAAAAACTATAAACCTGCAAATTCCTTCAGTCAACCCAATGTGCATTTTTTCCATCAAAATCTGTGTTGCCCTGCTGTCTCCCCACAGTGAAAGAGCTGTATCACTAGCCTTCCCTGACCTCTCCATAAAACTGCTTGATTAATGGAAAGTGAAGATGAGGCAAAGACCTTCTCTACAGATAACAGTCTTCCTCTGACAGTGACAGCATCCCTCCTTTTCTTCAGGCTCAGGGACCTTTTAAACTTTGGGGAAAAAGGAAATAGATTCATTTCAGAGAACTGCATTCAGGCTCATTTAGAGTTTAACAGCCAGAGCTGTATTAATGGCCATCATTTTCTTCTTGTGCTCGTACCTGCTGCCACGGGCTTACAGCATCCTTGTGTTCATCAAAGTTGTTCATCTACCCCAGTCTGCTCCAAAATACACCCCAGAGCCTAGAGTGAAACTAAGTGATTCTTTAACTGCTGCTTGTCCCTGTGCAGTCAGGGATCTGTCATAAATGCAGTCTTATAAATCTGAAATTTAGGAAGCCGTGTAGGAAAGCAGATTTTGCTAGAAACAGGCTTGCTTACGGCTGAGAATAAGCTGATGGGAGCTTGAAGCATCCTGTGCATTCCAGAGGGTTCTGTCTATCATTTCTTAATTATTTGAGGCCCAAACTTTGCTGCTACATTGATGAATATAGTTTTCCTAAATTACCAGCACTATAACCTGCTTAGCCAGTGAGTAATTTCTCAAGCATTTTGAAATGAGAGGCTTAGAAAACTGTGAGAAAAATGATAGAAATAATGACCAAACAGTGAGGAGAACAGAGAGAGTTCTTCGAAGTACCATCCAAGATAGCAGCTGCAAATTAGCAGAAGGCAGAGAAGATGCTTCTAGCTTTCTTGCTTAGTCTGAAGTACCAAGAGTCCTGAAGGGAGCTTGTGCTGAGTGCATGACAGAGCCTCAAGTCTGTGCATGAAGAAAATATTCATCAGATCTCTTTGAAATCTCTTTTGATAATTTCCAGTTGTTTTGTTAACTCTGCCCAGAGTATTCTTTAGCTAAGCTTATTCTCCTTTTCAAGTGAGGATCACATCAAAGAATGAATGAAAAGAATTGTGGTTTGTGTGAAAGACAGACAGAAAACATTTCCAGTGAGGAATATAGAGGAAAATGCAGAAAATTACACCCTTCTCCACTGCAAATGATTCAATACAAAACATTTGAAATCCTTGAGCTGCACATTGCTGGAGGATGGAAGAGTCCTTGGAGGAAGTATCATTACATATCCTCTTCCTTAGAGATCTGCTTTTGATCTGAGGCAAGGAGGCAGGATTTGTGGCTAGATAGACTTTTGGTTCATCATCGTGCACAGCAATTTTCTGTGTCAATTGCTCTTCAGCAGGTAGGGTTATTTAGAAACACAGTGAGAATGGGAAAAAAACATTTTAACACCACACAATAGCAGAATAGGTACCCTGAGTTAAAAAAAGAAAAAGGGAAAAAAAAGAAAAGCATCTCCATTTGTTTTTTGTAGCCTCTAAAATAATAGGTTAGGGAATGGACTTGAATGATAGATATCAGTTTAAGGATAAAGCCAAGGCATTGATTTCACCTATTTAGTTACCAAAGCTAAATATCCAAATTTTACATTGCACCGAAAAGAAATTTTATCATTGCGCATGATTCTCTCACTTGCTTCTAACCCTGATGCCTAACCACATAGTCCTGAAATTGGTCCACGTTCTCCTCCCATTCTTGTTTCGTCATGAATTTGGATCTAGATGCTGGACATATTTGAAAGGTCAGGCCATGTCTTCTTGCTGCATCTGCATCAAGGCCTCCTTCATGGAGCAACCTGACTCCATTGGTTTATAAGTGTTGTGGATGGGCGTATAACAGATTACTGAAGCATTTTTACCATATTGTTTTTCAAGACCATTGCAAGGGGTGCCATGCAGAAGCGAGCCCATAAGAAAGATTGTGGGACTTCTTGATACAGCTATGGCATCTGAGAAGAGCAGAGGGGTTGCAGGATGCAGAAGAAAATTACAGTGCAATGATTAAAACATTCAGGGAGGCGGAAAGGCTGCAGGCAATTTACAGGGCAGGCTGGGCTCTCTGTACTCTCCTTTAAAGGATGAGATACTCGCACCACTGGGACAGCAGGGGACATGTCACATGAGGCTCATCAGGTGGGACGTGCAACTGGACAACAGCCTTGCGCTGGCTCTAGCCATGACGGATGAAGGGCTGGAGCATGGGGTGTCAGCTCAGACGTGCGAAGCAGGGGGGCAGCCATGGCTTGGACATCCATTCCTGAGGCAAGCCCTAAGAGCACATCCACCCCTTGCTACTTCATAACAACGACAGGTAGGAAATTCAGGTGCTATGGTCTTTCTACCATTTTTCTTCTTGTATTTCTCACAGTGTAAAGAAAACCAGTTCATGATGCACAAATATTTCCTCAGTATGCTGTGAGCCTGCCACCCTTACTCATGCCAGAAAAATGAAAACTTGCTGCATATTTTTACTACCCAAATGTTTCTGCAATGGCTTTTTAGTTTTGATTTCAGAGTTGAAAAGTTTTGGAAAGCGCTGAGTTTCCACTAAATAGGAGAGTGGGTTAAGACAAGTGAAAATGGTGAGAGAAGGAGGGGAAACCACCCATTGTGTAAAACCTATTCTGGTGTTTTACTCTGAGTTATTTTACTTGTTTTATCTCATGATGAGAATCGTAAAACGGTAAGACAGAAACCTGAAATCCCATTTGTCTCCCAAATAAATCCTGCTCTGCTACAGTGGCTGATCTAGCAGCTAATTAAGTGGTTATGATAGTCTTCCCAACTCTCTTTTTTTTTTACTGTACTGTGATCTCCAGCCCACAGTATTGCAAAGATTAGAGCTTCTCTGTCTTTAAATTGAAGCATAGAGACTGTATTTCTGATTGAACCATTAAATATACAGAAGATCCAGATGCCTTTTCAGTCTCAGATGCTACTTCAGCCAATCTAGGCACTTTCCCTCTCAACATTTCATGCCAGGGTTACTAAATAATATCTTAGAAACAGAGTTGCCGGAGGGTTTTATGCACCAATTGGACAGTGAAGAAACAGAGGAAAAATTAAATCACCTTTCTGCACAGGCAGAGGTGGGCATGCTGGGACAGATCCTGATGGAAGCACCTTATACTCCGGTATTTTGTGAGCTTTGCTCCTTGAGAAATGTTTGCTGCTTCTGCAAAAGGTGTTTAAGCTCTCCTCTCTGCAAGGGCCAGCGCAAGGCTTATTATTGCCCACAGGCAGCCTCCGAGGGGCTGCATGGCGTTGAATTTCTGCTTCCACCTCGACCCCTCGATTTCCTTCAGGGATGCAACTCCTGATTGCCATCCACGTGAGATTGAAAGCACTCCCCAGAACCAGAGGCAGGCTTTGCTCAGGGCTGTTACCAGGTGCCAAGCCCGGCCCCAGGAATTGTGCACACCATGAGGCTCCTTGCAGTGAGAAGGAAAAGCGACAAAAAGTATGGTTTTGGTTTTAAAGGAAATATGCTGCTGTCTCTGCTGAGAAGCTGAAGGAAGTTTTTTTAATTTTTTTTTTTAAAAGGCATCAGCAACTGTTGTCTGCAACCATATGCTGAACAGCCTCTGAACACCGAGCTTCCCCCCTCTCTGGCGTTTCCCAGTGAGGCTGCCCTGCTTGCCAAGCAGCCGTCACACTCCCCAGCCCTTGCTGCTAGACAGAAACTTGTCATCTGTGTTTACAACTTGTAACCTGAGAGCTTCACAGATCACAGAAAACTTTGTTAATCTAGAGGTTTGGGGATGGCTGCAAAGTTCAAATAAATTCTTTGCTTTTCCTTTTCTCACCAACATTTCAGCCTGAATTATGAGAAGGCAGAAAAGAAAACATAGTCCTATTACAGCAGAAGCCATGCTAATAGCTTGAACTAAGGCCATTTAAGGTGCAGTCCTTCTTCTTCCTCTACAACCAGAGGGAATTTAACATTTTTTTTTCCAGCTCAAGGCAAATATTCTTTCAAAACTGTATTCAAATTAACTTGCTCCTCTTCTAGACCAGAGAGTGGAGGAGGGAGAAAGGGAGTTAATCTAAAAATTAAACAAATGTTGGAACAGGAAAAGTAAAATTGGGTGTGGGGGTGTGTGTGTGTGTGTGTGGGGGGGTGTTGTTGTGCATGCTGTATGCAGAAGTCATCCCTAACTCTCTTATGCGGTTCCCTTCCTCCCTATATTGATCTCAGCTGCCTCAGAACTACACACTGTTCCTCAGATACTGAGGGACTTTTTGGTGCTTGAAAAGCTGTGTTTTTCAGGAAAGGCTCTAAGCCTGAGTACTAGATTTTTTTATTTTATTTTTTTTTTTTGGCCACAGTATTTCATCCCAGAGTGATGTCTAGCTTTGCAAAGTCCTCTTAACTGCAGGTTTTCTGCTTTTTTTCCCCCTTTCCTATCCAAATACTTCACAAGAGAAATCTCTTTGTGCATTCATCAAAATAATAATCAGTAATAACAATGCTTTTAGCATCAGTTGATTTGCGTTCATTTTCAGTTTCAGTTTCTTTTGCCACATGGATTGTTCAGGACCTGCACTGCAAGCTTAGCAAGGCTCTTTCTGCTGGCTGTTGCAGCAATCACACAAATTGAATTGAATCTGACCTTTGTTTACTTCTGTGGCAGGATCCCCCGCATCTCTGCTGTATTCCACACGGTGGGAGGGCGGTGTGGACTTCCCAAGGTCAATCTTGCTGATGAAGACCAATGGCTCTCCTGCTGGGGAGGTGTCACAAGGCATCCTGTCAAGTTTGTAGCAATGCAAACTTGTCAACTGTTGAGGAGTCTCTGGCAGTGTAAGTGCATTTGACTGGTGAAGACCCTCACCACCTCGAATTCATTTACTTCCCTGCAGGGGGTAATGAGGAGAAAGAGGCTGGGACAGATGGAAGTGAAAGAATCTGTGAAATTGTCAATCCTCCTATCAAAAAGGCAACAGGAGTATAAACTGTCTCCTGAAAGTACATAACAGTGGGCTTAACCTGCAGTCTTGGATCTCGGCTCAACAGGCTGCTAGGGAAATTGGGATCTGACCTGAATTAATCTCCTATGCAGAGGAAAAGGCTGTATGAGGCACCAGGGGTTTGTCTTTGCACCCTCTAGTGTCTACTGCTGCTGAATTTAATGGGAGGAGAAAAGCGTTTAAAGTTTATTAGACCTTGGTTTCAAAACAGATACCAAAATATTGTTAGCACTGATATACTGAGAAAAAAGTTTGGGGAGTGAGGGCCAATGGAAATGGGCCACTGGCCCCACGAGTGTGGGGCACCATGTAAGGAGCTGGCTGCCATGGAGCTGCCTGAAAGCAGCAGAGCTGCCGAAGGGTGGCATTGTGCTGGAATCAAGAAGCCCTACCTTGTGACTTTTTGGTGGTAATTAGCTTCACCCAATCAGCCTCTTAATTAATGCAGCTATTCTGGTCATGGGACAAGTTTAGATGTCTCTGCATTGACCTCCGCTGCACAGCAGACAAATGGAGAGGTGATCAGCTGTGCTTATTATTCAATTTATACATATCAAAAGAGCTTTACAAAGGTGATCAGTATTTTACAGATGTGCGAACTGGTGCAGAATGCAATGAGGAACTCGCTCAAGTTTTCCAGTGGAGCAGCATCAAAGTCAAGGCTAGAATGGAGGTTCAAACATCCTGGCTCAGCTTTGGAAGAACCACCCCGTTCTCTGAAATGAGAGTGCAGGAGCACAACAGGTTCTTCTCAGGCCACATTCTGTTGTAGGTTGCCAGAGAGTCCCCCTGGGCTCTGTGTTAAGGCTGTCACATTATGTTTCAGTTCAGCATGGTAATAACTAGTGGAGTTTTTTGCTGTTATTGTTATTATTTGCTCCACTGCACTTACATTTTCTGCATGTGTTTGGTTTAGGTTATTTTATGGCTTTAGCAAAATATTTCATCACATATTTAATTTTAAGCACATGCTCTGATGCCCAGCAACCTTAAAAGCATTTAAACCTGATGTTCAAAGTTAAGCGGGTACTTAACTGAACAGAGATAGACTCACGTGTGTGCTAAATGTTCAGTAAGCGTGGGACTGTTTTGCCAAAGCAAGATGTACAGAAATGAGAATAAAAGCGTAAATCTTTAGGTATTGGTTCAATAAGCATAATTCCAATGACTGCAGAGGATTATACCAGGAGCTGGCTTTAATCTTAAGCATTTCTTAGACATGCCCTGTCTCAGACAGCACCAGGGGTCTGTGCATTGGTCCGTGCAGCTCCACATCAGCCCCTGGCTCTCTGGGGCTTGAGATTTGACGTCTGAGCCACTGAGTTTGGCTCTTGTGGTCCTGAACTGGGGAAGGTCACAACGTTGTCCTGGCACTGATGGTATCACGGCATTAAACAGGGACTCCTCTTAATCTTTTAAACCTCTTAAACTTTTAAAGAAAGCTTGTTAGAAGGTGATCCCCATATACCCTAAGCTTACCACTCTCATGTGACGTGATGTAGCAGGGTCCACATTTTGGCAAAGACATTGGAAGTCTATTCAAGGACCAAATCTGCCTCTGTGGGAAAGGGAAGTAAAAGGAAGAAATTATTTTAAGTAATTTTATTTCAATATTTTACTCCATTAAAGGGAGTAACCCCAACCAGGCATAGAATCCTGACTTTCAAATCAAGAAGGGACTAGTTGCCTCCAGTTGGTATGGCTGTGGCTCAGGGCCCTGTGGCCAACTGCAGCCCGGATGGGTGCATCTGCTCCCCAGAGGAGCAAAGATCTGGCTCTGGAAAAGCCTTTGTCTAAACTAAAGGTCTCAGTTTAGGCTGTATTCAATAAGTGGTTGAAATATGTCTCTATTTAATGATGGTGAACATTGAAGGTGTCCAGTAAAAGCAGTCATAATTGTGTTTAGTGCTGAGACAATGAACCTAGTTAAGATTCAATTTGCTCTTCCCTTTTGTTCCTCCCTTTCGATAATAAATGGTTAATTACCAGTTTCAAAGGCTCTGTGAAATTCGTCAGCTTGTAGAAATCACAGTGATCACCATATTGCCAGAAAAAAGTGTGACCTCATTGTTTTTCCAGATGAAAATATTTATTCCTTTACAGAAAATGCTAAGCAATCTCCTGACTTGAACTCTCAAACCACAGCCTATCCCCTCCTCGGTGTCAGGGGTGGGAACTGACAGGATCATGCCTGTCTGCTGAGTGCCATGAACCCGAGCTTCCTGCAGGGCAGCCTCATCCTCTGCCTTGGTGTCAGTGTGACGCCTTCTCCTTCACTCCCAGGAGGGACCTGGCAGGGAAAAGGCTAAGCCCCAGACCTGCGCCATCCCTGTGAGGGAGTGGAGCCCCTCAGCAAGGTTCCACATTTGAGCCCTCATTTGAGGTGACTTGTAGCAGAATTTGCTCTCTAAATATCATTAGCATCTCTAAACATGTCAAAAGCCCCAAATCCTACAAACCCAAAGCCACTCAACCCCAGCCTGACCCATACTTGCTTGTCTTAGAGGAAGGACCAATGACTCCATGGGCCACTGGGCTGAGATGTTCCCTTTGCTCTGAGCTCTGATCCCTGCATTACAGAAGTGGGGTATTTTAGGAAGTCATTGCAAAACCACCACTCATTTGTTATCACCTGTGTTTAAAGTGTTCAGTGGATTGTGAGGGAATGTCAGCCTTGAAATTTTCACAGCTTGGTCCAGAAGCTGTCAAGTAAGATAGCTGCATATATGGTTGTTGTCTAGAATATATAATTCGGTCCCAATTAATGTGAGCATCACAGTTTGGATTTCTTTGTTTCTTTGTTTATTAGGGATGCTGAAACAGACTGGATTGGTACAACCGGGGACAGAATGTCACTGTTGTTCTCTTGTTGCCACCCTGTTATTCATCAAGATTTCCTGCAAACAGCAGTAGCTGCTGAGTCTCTGAGCCAAAGACACTGTGAGCACAAACCCAACAGCACCTTGCTATGTAAATGACGAGTGCATTATAAGCAGACAGTAGTACCCATCTGTTCTGTTTTACTATATGCCACTCCAAAACTCCAGGTGCTTTAAAAATATGGATGAAAAGTATAATGATTAAAGAAAAAAAAAAATAGAAGTCTGAGGACACACAGCAGAGCATAGAAAAACCACAGCACAATTTCCATTTTTTAGCCTGTTCCTCTTCTCAGGCTCCATGTTTCCTCAAGGAAGTAATCTGCTGATTGGGATTATTGCCCAAGACAGCTTCCTCAAATTTAACAGCCTGCTCACTGCAGGACAAAGAGAGGGAAGAACTTGTCCCAGTAACTGGGAAATCTGCAGCAGGGTCAGGGTAGATACTAATCCGCTGAGCCTGGCACTTTACTGCACAAAAACTACATGTACAAATCACATTTGCATCTTTTCTCTGGCCCTGCCAAGTCATGCTCATAAAAGAATTAAAATTGCACCACCTCTCTTGCAGAGAGAGAGAAAAAGAAACAAACCCAGAGCAACCCCCTTCCCTTTACAAATATTTCCCCTACTTCCAGGAACACTGACAAGCACCGTTCAGGCCTAACAACTTTGGGAAGATTCATAATTAGGGCGCAGTGTCATTGAACTATGAGCTCAGTGTTTAACAAGACAGATCACAACAAGCATCGGTCTTGTGAGATGCTGATAGCAGCGAACACTAGGGTTACTCACTTTCTCTCAGTCTTTTTCTCTTACATTTCATCCCTTGACCTGTCCTTCTACCCATTCCCTGTTCAGCAGAAGAGTTGAAGCCGGCATACCAAAATTTCTGTAATTGGCCCATGTATAGGAGGCAAGGAATGTTGCTCTTACAGAATAAATTTGATTTCTAATCCCTTTTCATAATTAAAGCCCCTAAAGAGCCCCAAAGTGCACACCAAATAAATTTTCTCATAAGCTTTTGGTGCCGCCTCGCACTACAGTCTCCATTCTGGCTCATCACCTGTCTGTAAAGTAGAAAGTTTCCACGAGCCTTTATTCATTACCAAAATGATACCTGAAAAGCAAAACAAGAGGTATCATTACAATGTTGATAGCAGAGTGCAGGAGCTGTCTGTGACCTAAGGGCTCCTGCAATTACATCTTGATTGACTTCACTGATGAAGCTGCAGCCCCTTTCTTGAGTGCCACATTGTGGGCACTTACCAATGACTACCTGGGTAGTCATCAACATGCCGTGACCCAGACCTGCGTGAGGATTATAGTTTGCACAGGTGAGAAAGGGAAAGCCTAAACTGGGGAGTGTTTACTTAGATTTTCCTCATAGTCTTTTTGGAAAGTGTCTTACATTGGCCTTGCAGCCAACCACTAGGGAGTGAGGAAATTTATCCAACATTTTTCCTTATCCAAGTATTACTATGGTAAGCGCCTTTATCAAGACTAGGTTCCAAGAAAAAGTATTTTCTGTATTCCAAAGTAAGAAGCAGCTTTGGTCCTAAGGAGCTACCAGCCTAAAGACACCAGGCAGGGAAAAATATTGTGAAGGTCGTCTTCATTATTCAGGAGAATTGAGGCTCAGGAGCCCAAATGTCACAGACAAGATGCTGGGGCAGAGCTGAGAGGAAAACCCATTTTTTCTGGCTTTAGACGAACTGCAAGTGGTGTGTGAATTTGGCAGGGAGGACTGACTTATGCATGTTGATACACACCAATGCTAGAACGTGGCTCCATTTGCTATCTGCGGACTGTATCTGCCTTATTTAACCTTATTTTAGGGGTGTTAAGACTTCCTCTCTCCCACGGCTGTAGAGAATGCCAGGTCCTCACAGTCCTAATAGGCTGAGCTGCTTACTGCTTTCTTGAGATACCCCAGCAGGGTCCTGTTGGATACCGTATGAGATAGTGTAAAAATAACTCATGACTACCAGAACCCCTTTGTCTCTCAGGCATGAGCCAGAGCCTGTTGGACACCATGGGTAATTTTCTATTAACTAATGCACTTTGGATTAGGCAGGAAACTGTTGCCATTTCTGCGCTCCTTCTCTACTGTCAGTGTTACTCTGTCAAAGATGTTGAAACATTATGTTTTAAAAAATCAAAAGCTCTTAGATAAGTAAAGTAATGAATGAAACCTAAGTTATCAGTTTGGAGAGATGAAGGAAGGATATAAAGATGTGAAGACACTAACAAATCAGTCCTTCCCTCTGGGCTGCTGGCGCTGAGGTCCAGATGGTACCTGAGCATCTCAGATGCTGGAGCCAAAGACCCTCCGTTCAGACAGACGGTTCATCACGGTGCAGAGTGGGGACTGGCTGCACAGAGGAGGGTGCCTATTACCATGTTAGTACAGCTGCTTCCTGCTTAAGCCTGCTATGTGCCCACTGCTTTGTTAAAGGTCAACATGTGCGGGGGGGATTTAATTGTCTGTTATCTACCCAGAGGGAACTAACTATCTGAAATAGACCAAGGAAAAAATCTTCATTTTCTGGCTTTTCTTGGAGTGTTTTTGAAAGAAATTTGTACATTAGTCAAAGTCATGAATGAATAAGAGAAACATAATGGCAGTGACATGTTCATTGGGGAAGGAGACCCTGGGTTACACAGATCCACCAGCAATGAATCTAAATAAAGTCAGGGAGACTATCACTGCCTACTACACTTCAATTATTATTGCAGTGATTGATAATCTGGTTGCTCAGCTAATGTGGCAACGTGCGTGGTCTAAAGGTCAGCAGCGCAGCTGGTGAGGTGGAAAACCATCCTGTTGTGATGGGATGGGCTAATGCCTCATGGTCTGATACACAGCTCTTGTAAATCAAGATTGATTTGGATTACAGTGCCCTGGTCCTGGGCTGTCCTGCATGAAGTAGGTCTGCAGAATTGGTCTGCAGTTTGTCCAAGTTCAATCATTTCAAGTAGGATTGCTAACTTTTACTGATATGGGCATTTCAGTTTGGTGGTGCAGATAACCCCACTCATGTCTGATCCCTTCCCTTAGTTTTAAATGTAATTTAGGTTTAGGTTTTCTAGAAATAGAATGGTTTTATCTGTTTCTGTCAGAAAAATAGTAATGTAAGAAATCCTTTTGCAGGGATATGACTAGCTTTACTCACTTCTGAGGAATACAGTGTGATTTAATAAGCGATTTGGAGAGGGGAAAGGTGTAGTAAGATTTCTGGTAGTTTGCTCACTAAAGTATCATGGGGAGAAAAGAAAGAGATGGAGGACCTGAGGTGAATGCTAGATAACCTGTAATGATGAAAGAAACAGTACAGTATATTAAAACACAAATGCTGCTAAGGACACCTTTCAGTGCAGATTAATATCTCTGTTTTATTCCAGCAGTTCAAAACACTTAAGATTTAGTCAGTGACCAAACAGCATGAAGTTGGTGTAATGAGCATAGGACGTAATGGAAGAACAGGAACCAGGTATACACTGATCAAGGAAAATAAAGGAGCTCTGTGCTCTTCTGTTCCCACAGCCACGGCTATCATATCCAAGTGCAACCCATGTGCTTTGGCTGCAGGAGTTGCTTTAGTCCAAACTGAGAAGCAGAAGAGACATGTGGATTTTGTTGAAACTGCTGAATGTGGGGCAGAGCAAGGCACTCAGAAAGAATGAGGGACTGGAAACTTCTGCCACAGTAACAACTGTAATTAGCACCTTCTTATTTATCATGCCATAATCATCAACAGGGATATGAAATAAGATTTGTCCCTGAGTTTTGACCTGTCTTGGTAAAATGCCTGGATGTGTCATGTGCAGTTACATTGCACAGATGAACATTTTCTTTTGCTTCTTAAACTTCCTCTCTGGATGTTTTGAGACCTCATATGTTTGGGGCAAGCTTTCTTCTGGTACTAAATTATTCAGGCTGAAATCACATAAAAATAGAAGATTAGGCTTTTTTAAAGGCAACTAGAAATCTGAATACCATCTTTATTTATTATCAAATAGGGAACAAATTTGAAGCTGCTTTACTGCCTTGTTCTATAAATATTGACTAAAGTATTGCTGGGCAAGGAAGCCTTTAAGTTATTACTCAGTCCTCTAAAGACAGAAAGGGAGAATCTTTCATTCATTTCACTGTATTGCCAGCATCTTAGAAGTCATTCATTCTAGGAAGAAGAGACATCTTACAGGTAGTTTACTGTATTTGTGCCTTCCATCCCATGGGCTATAATGCAAGACTAAGTGTCAGCTATTGCTTTCAGTCTTCATTTCTCTTAGATTACTCCATCCTCTTTCTCTGCAGTGTTCTTCAGTGTAATCATTATACTCCAATTTGGCTCCCTGAAGAAAGCTTGAATGGTATCACATGCGATAAAGGCCTTGGTTAGCTCCTTCACCTAAGGGTCTTTTCTGTTCCTGGAAGGGAAAGGAGAAGCCAAGGGAAGATTTACCTCTACTACATCCACCTCCTAGAGTGGAGACACTGAGCTGAGACCCATTTGTACTCTCAAGCAGGAGAGGGACACTGTGATGGGGGGTCTTCATCATCACAAGCAGTTGCTGGACATGAAGAAGGGCCAATGGAATAAAGACACAATTTCTGAATTTGAGGTGCAGAAGAGCCTCTTCCTGTAAAACCTCAAGAAATGTGTCTTTGTAGACACTTCAATTTATATGTAGGATTCACCACTTGGGCAGTGACTTCTGTTAAACTGGACACAAAACCACATAAAAGGTTGTGACTGTAAATCACCATGGACACCACTTACACAACAAAGAAGAATACCTTGGTGGAAATGCAAAAATGGTGCCCAACACCCTCTTAAGGCTCTGCCACTTAAAATGCTCAGTTGCTTTAAATTGTACTGACATTCAGCGTTTCATATACTGGAAATACAAAACTCATGAAAGGACAGTCCTCCATACCCTGAAACACAACGCCTTTGCAGGAAACCTAGTGGCTATCTGAAACAATACAGAGGTACTGAATGAGAAGAATAGAATAAAAATTAGCTCTCAATGAAAATTAGAGGGAAGACTTTTGGCAGTTAGAAAGCAGCAATGATTCTAGGTGAAACTGGTCAGGACATTAAAAAAAGGCAACACTTACGGGAAACGGAAGTCCAAGCCTTCCTGATAATTACAAACATGGGAGTATTTCTGTGTTATCTTCAATTAAAGCGCGAGTACCTTTGGCCCAAGAATCCCATTCATGGACAGGATTCACAAACAAGTGTGAGAAACCCAGCTGACAAACTATGGACATCTCTCCTCAGTGAACCTGTCAGCAGGACTGATGGTCTCAGCTTCCCTTAGGTTAAAAAAATCATTACAATAGCTCCTTCATGCTCTTTTTGTGGACGGATGTTATTTCATGACTGAGTGCTCAAAAATGTGGCGGGTGTTGGCCTATAGATAAAGGTCCTTGTCTCCCAAAGCTGTTAATACGGAAATCAAATGTGTGTGACATTCCCACTGTGGCAAAGTGGAGACGTCTCCTCCCTGGACAGGCAGGGCCAATAGTTTGCTTCTCAACAGTTAGAAGCATGACTTGAAAAGATGCTGTTCAAGGGAGCCATTTGGTCCCCAGGCAGCTGCCTTTTTGGCAGCGCTGGCCACTGACTGCTGGGGCAGAGTTAAGATTTTTTTTATCTCTTAAGAAGGAAGTTTATAATATTTTATATATAAAATATATATGTATTAGTTTACAATTTTTTTTTTCCCCTGGAAGATTTCAACATCCTCCTGGAATAGTTTATTTAGAATTTTTGGGATCCTCTCTCTACCTTAGAAAAAGTTTAATCTTTTTTCTCTTCTTTCTGGGAATACAATGTTCTGTTCTGTTTTGTTCTTTTCTGTTCTATTTTATTCTTTATGCCATCATTACCCCTTGAGGTACCGTGTACCTCCAGTACCACTTGGCACTAAATGCATTGCATGCCCTGACTAAGTTCAGAGGCTGAGTTTGTAGTGGAATTAAAGAGGGATGTGACACATACCCCACTTCAGCTCAGGGTATTCTCTGTCCCTCCCACTCAGCAGCTTCTCACCCTGTCCTCTCCCCCACAGAAAGCTGCAAGACCTCAGTGAGTTTAACTAAACACTGCAGGGGTGGAGCCCTGGAGACTGAACCCACAGTTAAAGCAGAGCTTTGTTCTCAAGCGCCGTCAGTGTGAGCTTGTGCCATGATACAGCGAGAAGGTTCATGATGCCACCTTAACAGGAGAAAACAAGGTAACCCTAAGCTGTGTTTCAGGGAATAAAAGGACTGCAACAGCTAGGGGAAAATCCATCAAATAAGATTAAAAGAAGAAGATAGTCTGCTGAACATCACAAAAAAATAAAAAAGAGAGAGACAAAAAACAGAAAAAAGGAATGAAAAAACCCCTGTGATGTACTAAGCTATGAAGCACAAAAGTAACAATGAAAGTAGTAACTTCAGAGAGCGCTATCCCTTGTTCAGGCCTGTCTTTGATCTTTCTTTTTGATTTCCACAAGGGCATCTTCACAGTCCTTGGATGTGGAATTGCTGGTACTGAGTCTCCAGCCATGGGACAGCCAAAAAAACCACCCTGCCCGTATGATCTACTTTTGCTACGGTGGGTCTACGTCATGCAGCCCTGGAGCCAGGCGCAGTCACTGTAGTGCATGCAGAGAGCAGGTACCGGCCAAGTTTCGGAAAGGGAGGGCTGCCCTTGCCCAGTCCCAGAGCAGAAGCACTTTATGAACTGTTCCCCCTTCCTGTTCCAGTGCTGCAGGGTGGTCTCAGTGTCTCTGCTCAGCACGTCCTGGGCCTCTTTTCCTAGGGCAAGCTCATGTGCATCTTCACGGAGCTCCCCAGTTCTTCCTGCAATGGGGCTCCCCATGGAGCATCTGCACCTACTGAGTAGGCAGGCGCAGAGTTCCCTCCTTTTGGAGAAACATCCTTTGGATTTCTTTCCTATATGGTTTTAGAAAGCAAGGGAGAGGTCAGAATAATTCCCAATATAGAAAACACAGCATTGCTCATGGCTACTACTGTCTCTTCCTTGCTTTCCACTTACTGACGAGAAGGAGTTGGAGAGTTAGCTGTCCCAGACTGTAAGATGACGCCACCCTGGCTGTGTTAGGAACATGAGCACTTGTGTATCATGACACCAGTGCATGGAGGACTCTGGTGATGGGCTATGTTGAGCACAGTGAGGCTTGGAGAGATGGTGACAGGGATTTTTTTAAGCCATCTTGAGGAATTTCAGCCTTAAGTGCCACTAATGAAGCCAAACCTCTGTTCCTTTTCCTGTTCCTTGCATGACTCAGTTATTGCATATTCCAGATATGTTGTCTTTCATGTAATTTCCCTGGTATTTCAATTCTCCTGCCATTAGCTGAGCTGGCACTTGCCCATATCTGACACTTTGAAGTCCTCCTTTGCTGTGATTGTGCAGTGCAGTTTTAAGATTCCTCCATGCTTGCTTGTGATATCTCTTTAAGCTGGTACAACATCTCACAGACAGTGCCGAAAGCGAGCCCTCAGCACAGTGGCCAGTCTCTTGGCTGAAAGCCTAAACTTTGATCACATTTTTTCACGGCATTCTCTGAATCCAGTCCACCAGCTCTCTCAAACCCATCTGAGGTTACTCACTGGCCACCCATAGCTAAGGCTTGTAGCAGTGCTCCCAAAACTATCATCTCCAGTGGGAAGCATATCTCAACAAATGAAAAATATCTGAGCTTTTCTCATGCCACTCCGTGTTGACTATGTTGATTGTTTTTGCATCCAAAGAAGAGCAATGAAGCTGGTGAAGGGTCTAGAGAACAAGTCTTATGAGGAATGGCTGAGGGAACTGGGGATGTTTAGCCTGGAGAAAAGGAGGCTGAGGGGAGACCTTATCACTCTTCACAACTACCTGAAAGGAGGTTGTAGCAAGGTGGGTATTGGTCTCTTCTCCCAGGTAACAAGAGAAGAAATGGCCTCAAGTTGCACCAGGGGAGGTTTAGATTGGATATTAGGAAAAATGTCTTCACTGAAAGGGTTGTCAAGCATTGGAACGGGCTGCTCAAGGAAGTGGCTGAGTCACCACCACTGGAGGTATTTAAAAGATGGGTAGATGAGGTGCTTAGGGACATGGTTTATTGGCGGACCTGGCAGTGCTAGGTTAATGGTTGGACTTTATGATCTTAAGGGACTTTTCCAACCTAAATGATTCTGTGATTCTATGATTCTATGACTTTTATTTTCAATCAGTTCTGCTGAGCCATTTTGCCTGTCATTCATCTAACAGCCTGCAAAGGAGACCGTTTGAACAACCAGCTTCACTTTGCCCTGAGCAAGCAAGGAATTTAGAGCAGAAATAGGAGCCCCCTGCAAAGCCAGTGTTTGATTAATTTCAGCCAGCTTTAATTAAGAAGTATTCCCTCCTTAGTTAATTATGTGTTTTATGAGAAGTGGATGTGGTTATCTGAAATCAAGCAAGGGATGGTGTTTCTATCATCTTGTCAATACAGGGTATATCAGTTCTGGGAAGCAAGACAGTACTAATAAATAATCAGATACAGAAACACACCCCCACCAGACACTAATGGGATCCACCTTTAAATTAATATGTGAATTTACTCCAGTGCACCGTGTATCATGATGCACCATCTTTTATATTACATGATATCTCTGTTGATTGCATTTTAGTTTTATTATAATGCTCTGTGTGGAAAAGAGGATTATTCTGAAATAAAGTATGGCTCATGCTTGAAATGTCTGAAACAGACACGCTTTTAGATGCATTATTTTCAAAGCGTTAAAGCATTCAGCTTGTGATCTCTAAAAGTCTCTCTCTCTCTCTCTCTCTCTTTTTTTTTTTTTTTAAAACCCAAGGAGTGCTCAGTCTTCCTTTATTTTGGTGACCAGGACCTTTTAAAATGGTTGGTACTCAGATACCAGGCACTCTAAATCAGCTGTAACTGCTGAAAATTTAGACCATGTTTAGGAACATGTTTAGGAAAGGGTAACAATACACATGCTCTTCATCTGCAACAAATGTATAAGTACAGGATGATGCTGATAGTAACTTGATTATATGGCTGAATGACCAAACCAACATTTTTTGGCCCTGTAAGTTTGCAATCTGACTGACAAACAGAACACAACAGGTGAATGACACAAATGAAACAGGACAGTATAGGAGGTTGACAGCAAGTAGAATGTGATCACCAGGAGAGCAGGAATCATGTGGACCGCTGCCTGTTTATTGTCCCTAGACTCCCTAAATATGCCTTTCTGCAGCATATGCGGACTGTAGAAAACTACAAATCTCTGCTTTTATGGCTTTGCATCTTAGCTGGCAATTGAATAATTTGCATTACTGAAGAGTAAAATTGTGCAAAGTGGTTTGAACATGGAGGTAAATGCAAGTCTTTTACGAGAGAGACACTTTGCAAAGGAAGGGTGGAGGGAAGTCAAGATGTGTAAGCAAGACACAGTGTAACCTCAACGGTGTTGTGCTTAAGCGTCACTGCATAAACAACAGAGTGATTTGATATCCTTCCCAATAAGCTTTACAAATATTACTGCACTGTCTGAACGTATTTCATACTAGCAAGCTAACAGGGCGTCAGGAATGGCAGCATCCATGCCAAGACTCCACTCTGCCGTGCTCCCCAGTTAAGTGCGGGGACAGTAAATTTCACAGCATCTTTAATCTTTGTCTCAAGTGTAAATAACTTTTCATGGGCTTTAAAAAAAAAAAATAATTAAATAAAGTCCTCGCCTTCTTGCAGGTTTAATCTCCGTGCTGATGCCTGTTGATGGATCAAATACTCAGTCCTCAATTTTAAAATCATTTAACTAGTTCAATAGCTGCCTTATCCTTTGCTTTTATAGTTAAATCAATTCTTAGGAAAGAAAATAAGCTTGACAGTGAATCATACCCACAGTGGTCTACCCTTCCTTAGAACCAGTTACAGATGATATAAAATAAATCAACTATGAACTTGCTTAGAAATGGAAGGGGGTGAAGAGTGTAAATGCAGGAATTGCAAACCAGAAGCAGTGCGGGGCTGATATGCTGCCATCGTGGTAACACAGGGTAGATCACCATAGACAGTCATATCTCTGTCATTTACAATGACTGGTTGCCACCACCATACCTCTTTATTTCAGAATCTCTGTAAGTAAGGTGCAAATGTATGAAGTAATGTAGGACAACTCTCCTGCAAAGTTAAAAAGTTTAGAGATTCCTTAGGCCCAGGCTGGAAATCCTTCCCCAGGAGAAACCTTCATGTGGTTTGACTCCACAGAAGGACCACAGCACTGGGCAATGTGCCTGTGTCTGGGGCAACACTGTTATGGGCATCAAGTAGCACTGGGGTCTGCTTCTGCAATAATTGTGGCTTTTGGTCTTCTCCTAAAAGTCTAGTCTGTCTAGGTAGTCTAGGTAGCAGGAGATGGATGGTTTATCAAGGGATGCCTGAAAGACACTTCTGGATGAAATTTCTGTTGCAGTGGTTCTTGGGATTGCAGGGCATCGGACTTGAGGACCTAAATTATAGGGACACACAGAGCTAGAATCAGAATATAGAGAAGTGGTCCCATGTCCTCTAAAATAAGACACTTTAATCACTCTGTCAGAATGAAGTCAAGACAACAAAATGAGATTTAAAAGTGCTTCTTTCAGGTGTCATTTTTGCTGCCAGCTACTTAATCTCTTTGTGCCTCAGTTATTCAGTTGCAAAATAAAAGGTTTCCTTTCAAAATCTTAACTTAACTTGTAAATCTTTCCAATTTTCCTTTCTTTTGGGGGACAGAGTTTTAAATAAATTTGACAATTTTTTTCTTTCCTTCCCAACTGAATGCACTATAAAGGTTTATCATTATCATTGTCTGTCTTGGTCTCTAAATTTTTGCAGATTAGCAAAAAGAAATTTTTTGGCTTTGCCATGTTGGCAAATTTTTAAAAAGTTACACAGTGGAGAAATAAAAAAAATGCATAGAACAGAGCAATAGGATGGAAACACAAGAAGACAGTCTCAACACTCACCTTGACAAGTGAGACACTGAAAATGTAGTTTTTCCAGGACTAAGGAGAAAACTTGGATTCTCCCACTGGAAATTATTTTTTCATGCTTTCTTTTGTACATGCCAGTCTGATGCCAGAATTTGGGCCATAATGCTTTTCCTACCAGAATAATCTTCTCTAAAATTAGTTCTGCAGTGCTTTCCAATGGCATCCTCCAGTCCTCTGCTATACACATGCTTGGAAACAGACCACTCTAATAAACTAAGCATTCCCAGGAAAGTCCTCAAGAGTTATATATACATATTAAGCATTTGAACAGCATTACTTGCTTTTAAATGAAGACAGATTTTAACTTGCTGCTTCCAATTAGAATAATAATAAACATTTTCCTTAACGATTACAACGGGCAATAGTGTTAAATTGGAAATGCAAAAGCTTTTTTGTTGGTACAGTATAAGTTACAGTATCATTAAATATATAATCAGCCATTTATTGCTTGTGTTATTTTTGAGGCACATAAATGAAAAGTTGATTTGTCTCTTATTAGACCTCAATAAATGTTCCTTTAATAGTCATAGGGTGTTTTAATGCTTTACAGATGATTGTCATTAAATTGAATGCAAGACATTGGACTTAAATAAAAGAGAAATGGAAAAACTCACTAAATCAGGATAATAAAAGCTTTTCTTTGTGCTGTTTGAATTGTGCTGAAATGGATCTGTGTCTTAAACTGCCTTAAAAAGGCCAAAGTAGCTTAATTGCTTTAGGGTTTGATTGTGCCTGCATGAGTCAGCTGTGAGACTGGGGCAGTAAAAACATATATTTTGCCAGAGAAACTTGAGGATGGGTTTTGCTGCTGCATTGGTAGGCTTCCTCATGAAACAGTGGCCAGGTAAGAAAAACATACTGCAATGACTTCTGTATTATGGGAGTCTTTCTTCTACATTGAGGCAGGTGGAAAAAGGAGAAGGCACAACACTTGGGCACAATTCCTTGCCCTTCTCTATTGATTTTGTCCACCTCCTATGGTTTAGTTGGGCACCAACTGCCAACGTACACACCAAAAAGTGACTCTCAAACACTTCATGAGATATATCTTATGAGGTATATGAAACATATATATGATATGAGGTATATCTTAAAATGTGGTGAACTTGGATAAGTCTTAGAAACCATCACTTAAATGCAGTCGGAGATAAACTTGCAGAGAGGATGCAGCTTGGGGTTTTGGGCACTGCTAAAGCTGTCTAACCAGGGAACAGTCCAAGAGTAGCAAGACAGTCTCTCCTCTGTAAGAATATTAGGAAATGTATTAAAAGGAGACAAAAAAAAAATACTGGACAGGATGGGATTAAAAAAGCACAGAAAAAATGATCAGGTCTGTAAAAATGTGGTAGGTCCTAAAGAAGTTCAATCTTCCTGGCCCATAGCACAAAGTGGCTTGCTTGTCTTCAGCAGTGTAACTTTTAACATAAAAAGGCTGGATGCAATTTCACTATAATTTCTGTGAGCCAATAGAGAGAATGGCTATTGTTTTTAAAGATGTGGCTGTGTGAGAGAAGATACCTTCTCCACACATCTACCCCTCCTTGACCACAGAACATCTCCTAATGCCCCAAAACATGGGACAGTATTACAAGAGTCTCATTCAACCCCAGAACTAAAGTTCTGATCCCAAACCAAACTAACTAATAAAACTTTGCTCTGGAAGAATAGTTGAAAGGTTTTGGTTTTGTTCCAGAATGGAAAGGAAAGAAGTATCAACTTGTGGGATATCCCCC
The DNA here is from genome assembly GCF_000687185.1 of Egretta garzetta. NCBI lineage: Eukaryota > Metazoa > Chordata > Aves > Pelecaniformes > Ardeidae > Egretta > Egretta garzetta. The sequence goes on along the minus strand of NW_009260944.1, from coordinate 477,849 downwards.
GAGGACCTTCACCAGTCTGCTAGCTCTGCCTGTGCACTTAATCTAGTTTTAGATTGGCTGAGTTTACTTAGATGTCCCAGAGAAATGTCAGAGCTGTGTGTGAGGATTATGAATATTGATTGTGGTGCACTGGGGACCCCCAGACTTCTGCCTGCAGGGAGCATGGTGCTCAACGATACCTGGTATGGCCCCATCCCATCTGTCCCATTGTGCCTGCCCTTAGGCCAGCAGATGGAGGCCCTCACAGTCTGCACTGTTGCGTCTTTTTTGTCAGGGCTGTATCTGCTCTGGGCCATGGCAACTTCAGGCTGATGTGGCACCTGTTGGTCCACTTGGTCAACGTTATTCTGAAGAATACATTGATACTAATAGGTGTGTCTTAAACATCTCAGAAGTGTTCTTTCTGAATTAACTCCTTCAGTGTAAATTCATTACTGTATTTGTCTGTGTATTTGATCAAAAAAAGTAAGCTCTTTTAAATCACACTTTTTTGGCCAGCTCAGTTACCCAAGTGAAAAGTAGAATTTTGCAATGTAACAGCAAACTATTAATGCTCAGTCTTGTCTGGGTTTGACAGCTAGTGACTCAGATAAATGAGGATATAGAGGCCTAATCCATTCTGAAAGGAGCTTATTTACATAACGAGCTTGAGCCAGGGAGGTGGGGATAGCGAGACAACTCGTGATTGTCTCAATGCAAGAGTTAAAACCTGATCGGATTTGCTGCACCACTCCAGGTGCTTTGCTAGCTGCCTAAGATGGTATCATGCATGAAAAGCCCTGCAGCATCCTGCTGCTCTGAAATCTACTTCTATTAGTTCAGTTAGAAACGTCTAAACTTGAAAGTCCTCTTCTTCTTCGTAGGCACCCAGCATTCAAATGAGCTAGAGATGAGGACACATGTGAAACCCTTGGCTTCCTAATTCCCCTTGTATTATTTGGTATTTAATTGTCTAGCAGGTATTGTTGCTTGTGGAGGCAAAAGAAGGGAAGAAAAATATGAAAAGGACCCAGTAGCCATGGCAACAGAAAATATTTCATTTAGTTACAGGGTATATATGTAGAGATGGGCAACAGGAGCCTTCCTAGAATGGCTGCCAAGTCACTTACCCTGTAAATAGGGAAATAAATACAGAGGCATAAAAATCCCTGAGCAGTGACATGGCCCTTTGCTGGCTGGTTTAGCTTCAGATCAGAACAGTCTATCACATCCAGGGATTGTTTACTTTCTTCTAACCCACTATGTAAATATTGCTTTTACAGGTGTGCTTCCCCCTATTTCATGATTGACCACGCTTCCTAATACTGAGAGCCTCATCCCAAAGAAATATGACAGATTTGTATATTGATGCGTGAAGTAAAATATTATAGGCAGATAACTGCTGATGTCATGCTTTAGAGATTTTCCAGGTCAGGACTCTGACATAGAGACCCCTGACTGCTTGAAAAAGTGTCACAGGTTCAAATAAATCCAGTGCATGCTGGTCCACAAAGTGGTCCTCAGCCTGTGCAGAACAGACTGGTTTAATAAAGCCTGGTGGTGGTATACATTTTGGAGCTTATGGCACTGTGGTGCACAGCTGTGACTATGTACACAGCCACACAGTTAAAAAAAAAAAAGTACAAAAGTATAAAAGCTGAAGACACTGGGGTCACAGATTTTGCAGAATCAAGAGAGTCAGAAGGAACTCTTGATGGTCCTGCTATTCATCTTTCTGCTCCTTGTGCAGGAATTTTCTGTTTAAACTTTATTCCTCACTGACTGTGTTGCCTCATCTTAAAGAAGACTTCCAATGCTGCAAGCCTCAGTCCCCAGGCAATCAAGACAATCTCTTCATTGTCCTTGCTGTTAGAATATTTCCTTTTATGCCTAGCATGATCCACATGCTGCAATTTAATCTGGTTACTTCTTGTCCTATTCTCAATGGCCACAGAGAGAATTCTTTCTTTCTTTGGAGCTGCTTTTCGTGTGTGTAAAACTATCTTTTCTGCCTCCTATACTTTAGAGTGAGGACTACCAGTTTATTTAGTGTGTCCCTATGAGTTACTGTATCCAGATAACTGATCATCATCATCACTCTGCTGTCTGCTCTTTCACACTGGTCAACGTCTTTCATGGTGTGCAGTGCTCAAAAGCGGACACAATTCTTTAGTCAAGACCTTCTTAGTACTGAGCAGGACTGATGTAATTTGCCAAAGATGATCCTATTTACATCCCACTATGCCATTTTCCTTTTTGATGACTATCCAAAATTATTCACTCATGCTGGCGTGGACTGTGGTCACCTGCTTTATATCAAGGTTGATCTATGAGGTCCTGTGAATTTATTCAGTGCTGTACTTTATAGACAGGTCCCTAGTAACTACAGCGCAGAACTTTACTGGAGCAGAATCTCCATTTCATGTTTGTACAAGTAGCCTTATTTCTAATCCCATTTGAAATAGACTACAAGGAGAGTTGAGGAGCAGGACTGGTATCAGATGGCCATAGCTATAGGGACACAAGTTTTGATCTCAGTTATGTAAGTGTAAAAACAATTCATTTTTCTCAATTTATCACAGTGCAAGAATAGATTTAAATTAAGGTAATTAAAATTAAACAACCACACTGTGAACTAATATTTGTGAATTAAACTGCCCTACCAGTTTCAGGGGGATTACAGAGGTGTCCTAGGAGATAGCATGTAACTATTTGTTCCTGGGAGAGCAGAGAAATTTTTCCCCAGCCATGTGTACCCAATTATTTATTTGTATTACACTTCTTTTTTCGTTTTTATTTTATTGTATTGGACCTTTTTTTTTCTTTTAATTTGGGCAACAGCAATCAATCTCTTCTTAAAATAAAAACCAACAAAGACAAAACATAAAAAAGAAGTGAAACAAAAGACATGATAGTTTGGAAGATCCTTCTCATGTTGAATGTTGAAGACTCATCAACATTCAAAACTAAAAATTTGCAGAATATCTTATCATCTCTGCTTGTCAATTGCAAATACAATATGCAAGTTAAAACAGAATCCTGTGCTTTATGAATTTTCAGTTTTAAGTACAGAAAAGACATGATAAAAGGAGTAATGAACTAAGGAAGAGCAGGAAAGAATTTAGATTAAAAGATAAATAGCCCTTCTGCTAAATTATGTCTGACTCCCAGGGAAGAAAAGTTTGTTGCTTCATAAATGATGACACGGCAGTGAACAAAACTTCCATGAAGGCATTTTACCTAAATAATTACTTGTTACCAAATAGTGTGGGAGCTGGTGATTGGAGGACTTAATGAGACATTTTTGCATGACTCTCCTTAACTCTATGTGGCAGTCAGGTTGTACAAATCATTTCGGTAATGCACATTGTAGACTAAGAACAGACAGTGCTATTCCCAATTAAGGTCACAATTCCTGCTAAGTTGGCAGGTAATACCAGGGCTGAAAGTCTGAAGGGATAAAATTCTGGAGGGGAATGCTCTTGTATGTGGACATTGTGAGCCCCTGATAGGTCATCAAGTCATGAAGGAAGATTTAGGGCACACAAACTTATTAACTCAAAGTCCAACCTTGCCCCCAGGTCTAGATTAATTTGCTGTCCGTAGTGAACCCTCACATTCATATCCTGACATGAACACAAAGCTGATGGACAGCTTAGCACATCAGCCTGTCTACAGTCTCATGTTTGTGGTAAGGACAGATCAGGCATAGATAAAGGCTACTTAATCCAACAAATACTTGGGTCTTGTCCATTCCTAAACACTGATGATGCTTGGGTTAGAATTGTTTCACTTAAGTTTAGATGTCTCCATCTAAGCTACTCTTTTTACAATCAACAGAGGGAAATAGGAGTTTTGGGGGGGGGGTTCTTTAAGAAGTCTATTTTAGGATGAGATAAATAGCTTTTCCTTAGGTGCTTAGTTCAAATGAAGACATTGACAAGGTGGACATCTACATTTAATCACGTACTTTGAGTGTGATATATATAAGCGGGCCACAGTCAGAAATGCAGGTGAAAAGCCTGTGAGCCACAAAACCTGTTGTGTTAAAGACTTTCTCTTCCCATGTAAGTGGTATCTTAATGGCTGGAAGCCTGAGGTCATGGCTCAAATGCTTACTGGGGAAAAGTGCAGACTTTGGAGCTCATGACTGTGGGAAATGGGCCTGGTCTTCCATCAGAACTGCTAAGAAAATGTTGTCATTTGCTGTCTGAGGCTACTGGTCTTCTCTCACATCTGGACTTGCTATTATGCAGCAAAATTTGAGTAACTGATACCTCAGTATAAGTTTTCATTGCTGATTGATGCAGCTATTCTCTAACAGTCCACCTTATTTACCTGCTCATTCGCTTTACCAGAGAGACCAATGGAGAGAGACTGCAACAAACCAACAGTTTTTTGAAGCTGAAAAATGAACACATGCCTGGGCAGATTTGGTCCTTCTTCCATCAGGAAGTTAAACTAAATGCTCCTTAGACTCCTGCTCTTTGGGGGTGTAGCACCTAGCATCCCCTGAATGTACTTGAGAGCTCCACCGCACACCACATGCATCTTGCTTGAGCTGATGGTATTAACTAGTTAACGACATTGGGTTTGCATGCTCAAACAAGAAATCTGCTGGGTTGGAAAATATTCACTTTGACATTTATTTAAATCACAGCCTGATCTTTTATCTCCTTTTTGACTTCACTGATTGCATTTGCTGTCACGTTAGGTGTTAAAAATAGAGTTTCATGTGAAGTCTCTTCAAGCCATCCTGTAGTGATTATGTTACACACTTGTGCACTCTGCTTACTGTAAGTCACCTGAAGCTGAACTGAGCAATATCCCAGACAGAAGTCATTCAGAGTTTTATTGGAATAAAAATTGAATAAGAAAAATGAAGAACCAACCCCAGATTAATAACAGCAGGACTAACTAGACTTCAGTGGACTTGAATGCGTATTTTTTCAGTGGAAACACTTCCGAAAGAATTACACTCAGTAATCTTTAGTTATCTGAGAAGATTTTTTCCCCTGAATGATTTTAAACTAAAATAAGAGTAATGTAAATCATTAAAGCCATGGGTATTTACAATTTGCCATTTTGTAAAGGAACTGTATCTCTACTATCCAGCTGAGTTTTACAGGTTTTCTCAATAGCCCACTTCCATTGACTACGATGAGTTTTCAGGGCAAAACCCATCCAGTAGATGAGAAAAGAATTGAGGCTGTCATTGAAAGGCTCTTGGTTAGCATAGGTGGGGACCAGCTGCTTGGGAGACAGGTACAAGAAATCTTGTAAGACATATCTATGCTGTTAATGTTCCTAAGGGAAATTCTAAGACTTACTGGACCCATTGACTTTAGAAGTAAATTAGAAAGGGCAACTGGATTGAAGTCGTTAGAGAAGACAGGAAAAGAAGCTGTCTTTGTTTTACTGTAATGCTGCAGCTCCTCAGTTTCACTATATACTCTCCACACACGTAACTACCATCAGCTTCCACCAAAGCATGGTGCTGGTTTTAAACTCATTTGAAAAGCTGCCCACCAAAGAACACAGAGAGACCATCTAGCCCAGTATCATCTCTCCAGTAGTGGCCATAAGGAGATACTTAAAGGCAAGTAAGCACAGGACAAACATGTATGATACATATATGATATTCTACCATCCTTTTCAGAGCTTAGGATTGCCTGAGCCTCTTGTGGTTGGACCACTCTGTAACTCTCAATGGATATATCTCTTAAGTACATGTCCAGTCTGTCCTTGAACTTCTATGAACTTGAGGCTTCATCATCCTTTAGAAAGGAGATCTCCAGGTCTAGGATGCTCTGTGTGAAAAGCAATATCATTTCCAGTTCTACTATACATTTTTAGAGGTGTGGGAACCAGAACTACATGCACTATTCAAGGAGTGGTCGAACCATGCATTTATAGAGGCAGAGTCACATTTTCTGCTTCATTTATTATTCTTGTCCTAACAATGCCTAACATTTTACTTGCTTTTTGTAACAACTACCAAGCACTGAGCTGATGTTTACATGGGACTGTTTGTCATAACTTCAAGGTGTTGCTCCTGAATAGTGAGCTCAAGGTTCATAATTTTTTATGTGGTGAGGATTTTTCCCCACATGAACCGCTTTATATTTTTTTTATATTTATAATGACTTTCACTTATCATTTTAATATTCAGTCACTTAATTTTCTAAAGTTCCTCTGTAGTTTTTCACAAGCTGTTTTCTTCCCTGTTACCTTGGACAACTTATGTCATCAGCAAACTGTTGTTATTTCAAGCTTGCCTCCCTTTCCACACAATTTACGATATGTTTATCAGCATACCTGTTAACACAGATCTTTGTGGAACTCCACTGCTGACTTCCATCCCTTGTGAGGATTCCTCACTTACTACTACACTTTGTTTCTCTTCTTTTAAACACTTTTTTTTTTTTTTTTCCTCTCTTTGCCTCTTACATTAGTTAAGTTTCCTGAAAGAGTCCAATCTGATCACCCTCATCTACATGCTCTTTAATGTTTTTCAAGAATACTAACAGAAGGAAAGAAGCAACTTTACAGTGTGATCCCTCCTACAAGTGTTGTACTACTGCCTCAAAATAAATCCCCTATGGAAATATAATTTTCTTCCTCCTTTGATTGTGGTGGGAGCCTTCATGGCCAGATAAGTAGAGATGGTTAATGTTCAGGGGGCTGTGACGAATCCCATCCTAAACTTTCAAAGTCAATAGCTTCAGATCATGAAAAATTATAAATTCTAGGAAAGGCCAAAGCCTATCTCTCTCCAGACCCTGTCAAAATAATGTCAAGAGAATTTGATTCTATGAAGTACTAAACAAGGACAGAATATTTTCATTCTTTTGACAGGAAACTACTTTTGGAGACAGTGAAATGAAGATATTTGCTTTTAGAGAAAATTTAGTCTCTTGTAGGTTCATCCTTGCATTTTTGTCAATATTTGTTGACCTGGTTTGCAGCTGAAAATGTTCAGTCTTTTATCTTTTGACCAAAATGCGTGTGTTTCCACATAAAATATGATGGAAATAATTTCTAGGGATGAAGATGGCAGCGAAGTTTCATATACATTTTTCTGGGGGAGAGGAAAAATAGGAGCAATTTCCTCAAACCTGTAAGCTAAGGGATTTATCTATGTGTAAAAATTCTGTTCATTTAACACTGGTCTCATACTAATTGCACTAGTCCTTATACTCAGTTTCTTGCCACTTCTTACAAGAATCAAGGACATGTGTTGGCCACTTGTGATACCAAAGAAAATGCATTTCCAAATATAAAAAATATTTTGAAAGGAAAAATTGAAAATTCACTGAAATATACATGTTTCTGCAAGGGGAGAAATTTTGGATGGCATTTCAAAACCATTTTGTGATAGAAAGACATGTTCCTTGACTTCAATGTGCTTGAGATGGTAACTAATAGGCAGAGAAAGAAAAAAAGCAGGGAACTCCTATAAGTCAATGGACTCCAGTGATTATTTGCAAAGCTCTGTGGGGTATTGAGGCAATTGATTTCCATTAACAGTCATAGCTACTGGTCATTCAGCTCCAGAAGACAGTTTGGGAAATCTCAGCCCTGCTGTAAAGTGTGACATTGTAAATATTTGCCTGAATATATCAGTAGCTCTTTATATTCAGAGGATCTGGAGAAAGCCCCTGAAGGCAGATTAAAAGGCTGGAGGATTTAGAGCCTCATAGCAATATCAAGGATTATCAAAGCATCTCTGAGCGCTCTGTGCGGGAGAGCAGAATTGTTGTGTCAGACCATCCCTGTCTCTGGGAGGGAGATGATTGGTCCAATCTCTTTGTAGGGAAGGGGAGCACAGTCTCCGTTTGGATTATACCCAGCAGGAGACAGTTTAGCTCCTTTCTAAAGAGGAGCTTTAAAAGATTTTGTGTGAGAATCGGTTAGCTCAGAAAACGTCGTATTACAATTGAGGACAATTAACATCTAAGGAGAAGCATGTGGAGTTCATACTTAGTTTATGCTTCTCCATCTGGGGGGTCTCTTCTGTGCTCTCTCTGCCAGTTCCCATTAGCTTGGCTTACACTAAGCTTAAAGCATCCATGCAAGCAAAAGGTAATTACTTGAAGAGCAGCAAATCCAAGGGAGACTCCCAAGGATGCTCTCATAGTTTATCTGGTGCATACTAAATATGTTGCCTGTGTCCATTACAGAAACATATGTCAAGAACTTTAAATAAGTTCAAAAATTTTTCGGATGAGATGAGCAGTTTTACAATGCATATGTGGGACACTAGCATGATTACTGTAAAAAAGTGGAAAGTCAGGCTGAGACCATTGCAAGTTATCCCTGAGCTCTCAGGATCTCTGCACCTCCAGCGTAGGTCCTCCTTCAAGGGCAAGTGTCAAGTGCTGCACCTGGGGAGGTTGAACCCCATGCACCAGTACAGGGGTCTGACCTGCTGGAAAGCAGCTCTGCTGAGAGGGACCTGGGAGTCCTGGTGGATGACAAGCTGACCATGAGCCAGCAGTGTGCCCTTGTTGCCAAGAAGGCCAATGGTATCCTGGGGTGCATTAAGAGGAGCGTGGCCAGCAGGTCGAGGGAGGTTATCCTCCCCCTCTACTCTGCCCTGGTGAGACCCCACCTGGAGTACTGTGTCCAGTTCTGGGCTCCCCAGTTCAAGATGAGGAACTCCTAGAAAGAGTTCAGAGGAGAGCAACAAGGATGCTAAAGGGACTGTCATGTTGTTCTTTGATGTTGTAGCCTCAGGATTCTCTTTTACTATTTGTCTTTCCCCGTACCCCCCAGAGTCACTTGTAAGACTCCTAGGCATTGTGCAGGATGATTACTTCCATTCAGTCAGAAACTTTCTTAAGTTTGTTTCTATCTACTTGCTGCAGTCTTCAAAATGCCTCAGCCTAGTTCAGTTTTCAGTTTACACAGTACAAGTTAGGTTACATGCAAATAATGCAGTCTTTATATTAAGGTCAGCTTTTACTAATCTCCTTGCCTGGCAAACACCTGGCTGGTCTGTTTTGTGACCTGCAACACTGCCTGATACACCACCTCCCACTGGTTAAGTAAAAGGTATGTTTGCAGCTTTTGATGTGTTGCTAAAGGCTTTTAATCATCTCTTTCTTACAGTCTCTCCTGAAAAGCTCTGTATGCATTGCCCACCCCACCCAGGGTCCTGGGTTAGGTGGAGCACTGCAGTAGTTGGAGCTGATGCTATGCCTTCTTCAAAACTGAAGGGACAGGGCCTTTGTACTATCATCTCTTTCATATCCATAGAGGGACAGATGTTGTCCACACTCCCAGTTCTTATTCTTTCATGAGAAACCTGCGCCACGCTGCCTTTCTTCGCAGCCATCTCCCACCCTTCAGAACCCCAGGCCCTTCCTTGCTCTGTCCCCTCTGTCCTCTCTTCCCCTCTTCCTTCCTTCCTGCCTTCCTTCCCTCCAGGGTCAGCCTCCAGAGATCCTCATCTCCGTGCATGATCAGGTATGTCCCTGATCCAAGGAGATCTCTGATTGTTTTTATTTTTAACCTTTCCCTCCCTTAAGGAGCCAGAGCCTTCCTGGGGATCCCTAAAAGACCCTGCCCTTAAGAACGACCACAATCCAAACACAGGGAGGGGCCAAGTGGCAGTTTTGGTGCCATCCTCAGCAGTGAAGGGGGTCACTGCAGGGAAGGAGCTCAGGTAACGTTCAGACCAACACCCCTGTCGCTGGAGAACAGAGGTACCGGGCTCATTCACCAATGCAGCAGGAACTTTGCTTGAAAAGTGTCGGTTCATACTGAATACAACTGAAAGTACCTACTCAGCCAGCATTGCCTGAGATTAGGTATTTGAGGCTGAAGAAGGTGGGGTTGTTCAGACTCCTGTGACATTCCCAGGGATTCCTCCATAGGAGAGATTGCTGGGAAGAGGTTAAGGGAGAGGTAGGGAAACTACCTCTAGGGTTGATGATACACATTGTTAGTTATTCAAATAGTTCTGTAGATGGAAGGATCAGAAGGGGCTTTCATTTGGTCAGAAAGGAAGGTGTAAGCCACTGAAGCTTGCTAGCACAGTACCCTTCACATTCCAAAGTCTTCCAATGGTTAGGACAACTTTTCAACATAACGAGGTAAGACAGAAGGAGAAGACAAGTATAGCTGCACCCCCAGAACCCTGGGGTCCACTGGTAAATGTGCAGATTGACTTTCTTGCAGACTTGAATTTATTTGGATGCCTTGATGCTGTCATCTTGAGTATGTCCTTGTCGTTTTAGACCAAACTGGCAACAAATTTGTGCAGAGACTGGCCTGAAATGTCTGGATGTGTTTGCCTCTCCCATGGATGTAGACGAGAATCACTGGGCTGTCACCTCACAAGATTTCAATGGGCAGACCCATGTGACCGACCTACAAAGCACCCTTCACTCTTGGGCAGTCCAACTGAGAAGTAAGTGGTAATGCTCTTCTAAACTAAACAGGAGTGCTTGGACTAATGACTACAAATGATTCTAAAAGCCAGGGGCAAGAACAGATGATGGGACTTCATAGCCCTCATGGTGACCGATCCTGGGCTCCCCAGAGTCGTGAGCAGGGCGTCTGTGGCCCTTCTACCCTATGGTGGAGGGACAGCAACTATGACCCCTTCCTGTGTATGTAGGATCAGGCTCCATTGCTGGTGCTTTTGAGCAGCACCAACGCAACAGGAGGCCAGGAGCACCAGAAGTGTGGCTAACTTGGGCAGCAGAGAGGCACCTGGCACTGTGGACGAGTGCTCGCCGGCAGGGATGGGGCTGGATCAAAATGCCCCTTTGGGCTTCTCCCTGTCGGCAGGGGCCAGGAGCCAGCAGGGTGGGGGCCTTTACCCAGGGCTGGCCACTGACCATCCAGGTCGTCCCTGCAAATTCCAGCATTGCACAGAGCAGGGCAGCGTCATCAAGTGGTGGGCAGACCACGCTGAGCAGTCCCACCACGCTCCCCCTCCCAGGAGACCTCTGCAAGGTGTCAGCAATGGGGACAAGACACACAGTCACAGTCTTGCTGCTTATCATTGGGCACCAGCAGAGCCTGCTCCAGCCTGGCTCGTGCCTGGCCTCCTGCCAAGTGTGCCTGCGAGGTCTGGAGAGTGGAACGAGGCTTCTCCTGGTGCTGGGTGGTGCTTTGGGGGCTGCTGTCAGTGGCAGCTCTCGGTGCCCATCTCGGAGCCATCACCTGTGTTTCCCAGGCCTTGCCTGGTTCAGGCAGCTGGGACTGCAGGGCGTGCTTGCAGCAGCAGACGTGAGCTGTGCAGGCAGACGTGCCCACAGGGCAGCCATGGGGCGGGCGATGGGGCTCGGGGAGCCAGGAGGGTGTCCTTCTGGAGGGGCCTGGGCACTTCTTCCTCCCCTCCACTCCCCAGGACAGCGAGTGACCCTGGCCTGTCTCCTTTTTGCAGTGCCTGTGAGGGAGAGCAGCTCCTCCTCCTCAGCTCTCCCCAACCTGCCACGGAGCACAGACATGGCCACAGAGACAGAGTGGAGCTGCCCAATATGCTGCAATGATCAAGATGACGTTGCCTATGTGTCACCTTGCCTCCACCAGTTGTGCTTAGACTGTGCACTGTGCTGGGCACGGCAGAAGCCAAACTGCCCTCTGTGCAGGTCAAGGACCATGGCCATCTTGTACTCTCAATGGTTGGATGACGATTATTTGATGTTCGATGTCTCAGCCCCTGTAGAACCACTGGCTGAAGACCACCAGGATAGGCGTAGGGCTGAAGGGCCGGGGCCCGGGGCTTAAGTGGGCATCTTCCCTCCTGAGGTCTGGGCAGGCTTTTTGAAGAGCAGCCCAAATAGCATCAGGCCCCTGCTGCTGTGGCTGCAGCGGGAGCTCAGGGTGCTCTTTGAGGACCAGTGATGGGAAATGGCTGCTGCGGGGGGAATCGTGAGCTACCAGTGCCGCTGGAGGCTGCATGAGGAGATGCTGCTGCAGAAGCTGCAGAACTGCCTGCCGGTACAAGCAGGAACATTTGTCCGCCAGCTCATCACCACCGTCATGCGCCTGTATGGCAGGGAGATCCACCAGCACCTGGGCCAGAAGGACCCCCACACTGCTAGCCCTGCAGACAGCCCCAGCCCCACCACCTCCCAGGGGGACAACCCTGACTCCAGCATGGCCTCCTCCAGCAGCCCTGAAGGCTATGACACGGAGGAGGAAGCTGGCACCTTGGAGGCCACTCTCCAGGGGGGTCCCAGCTGCCCCCCATCAGCACCCATCCCTGCAGAGCAGGAGCCCCTTGAGTCAAGGAAAGGGAAATAAATTCCTTTTTCCTTGACAGAGTCTCTGGGTGCTGCTTTCTCCCCCTTCTCATGGAGCCTTTGCCCTTTCCCCCATGCCTCAACATGGGTGGCACCAGCCTGCTTGGGAGGCATGGCCATGGCCCCCTGGAGCCCCAGGGCCATGTTGGTGGTGACTCCTCCTGTGGCCATGGACCCACAGCGCAGCAGATGCTGAGGGCAGAGCTGGCAGTGGACAAAGCTGGTGTTGTTGCAGGTCCGATGCCCTTCTCATGGAGCCTTTGCCCTTTCCCCCATGCCTCAACATGGGTGGCACCAGCCTGCTTGGGAGGCATGGCCATGGCCCCCTGGAGCCCCAGGGCCATGTTGGTGGTGACTCCTCCTGTGGCCATGGACCCACAGCGCAGCAGATGCTGAGGGCAGAGCTGGCAGTGGACAAAGCTGGTGTTGTTGCAGGTCCGATGCCCTCAGCTTGCATTCAGTCCCTCCCTCTGCCCAGCTACTGACACTTCTGTGTAAAGTGATTCATATGCCTGAGAAGAACTCCTGGATGGAGAGGTGAAAGGTTTTCACTGGGTAGGGGTGGCAGGGCCAGAGATACTGCCAACATTTTGTACAACATTGCTACTCCAGGACAAAGGTGGAGTGAGAGAAGAAATGTAGAAATACCACCAGAGGAGAAGAGAGAAGGAGCATGAGCTTGGGAAGGTGCAGATGTGGACAAGAGGCATGTGCACAATTGTTACTTCTCTGACTACACTCTCTGCACTCAGGTTCCCCAAAGATCCCACAGCTCTGGTACCAGTTGTGGGGCTAGCGCTGCTTTGTTGTAGTGAGGACTGTTTGCAGCAAGCTGTGTCAAGCACTGACCATGTGGTGTGTTGGTTTCTATGAAACGGGTTGATGTGCATCCAGTTCTCAGTGAAAGGGTCTCCACCTCACCACTGGTGCTCCTTTCATGTCTCTCTTGTCATTGTATTATTGTGCTACTGAGCTCAGGGACGGGGAGGACCTAGACCTCTGATTCTCAGAGGAGGAAGCTATTCTCTGGTTGGGTTATAGCACTTCTGTTCCCAGACCTGGAAAAGCTGGGGGAACTAAGTCTAAGAAAAGACAGCTGCTTCCATGAGCTCAAAAGAGCATTTGGTTTAGACCACTCTAGTCTAGTGAAATCCCTAAGAATGTCCCCAAGTAAAGATCAGGCATAAACCTATATTTCTTTGGAAAGAGAATAAAACATAATGTACTCCTCATGCAAAGGAATTTTTTTTCTAGGAATCCATTCTTGGGATGGAACATTTGAAGATGCAAGGAAAACAGGCTTTCTGAGAACTCACTTCTTCCCTTCCTACAGGTTGTGCCCTGGTGCTAATTATGTTGATAACAATAAAAGTTGCAGGCCAGTTGTGTGTCTGATCTATTAGGGTGTACATCAGAAAGGTAATAACACTGCACATGAAACCTTTCAAGGGATGCACATGGAAAAATGTCCAGAGTGGGAACAGGACTGCCCTGGGAAAAAGGTTAGGAGTGGTGATGGTGATGGAAAGGAAGCACGTCAGTCAGCTAAACACAGCACAACATCTTAAGCAGCCTATTGATCTCCTATTCAGAATTCATGCAGGGTGACTCCTTGTCATAAAACATTCAGCAGCCAAAATCAATAAGAGATGTGGAGCACTGAATCTTGCTGCTTCAAAGTCATACTTGAAAACAACAAAAAAAAATCACTGCTACTCAAATGTCACCAGGGCATCAGCTTGGTTCAGACCCAGCTCAGCAATTTCGATAATAAAAGTTTGCTTCCTGTTTTTCCAGGGGGGAGTCCAGCCGGAATGTGATGGGAACTGGATTCAATTATTTGACAGGGAATCTATATTCTGCCCCTCTCTGTTTACAAAGGAGGTTCAGGGAGAAAGATAAACCTAGATAACATGAAACATTGCTGAGGTAGAACTTGTCTTGTGCTGTGAATTTGCCAACAGTTAGCAGTTCCCTGGCTAAGATCACAACCTCCAGCTGCATGGCAAAAAGCAAGGGGACTAAGAAACACATCACAAAAAGCTTAATGATATTGTCTTTAGAGACGTACCCTCCCTGATATGATATATGCCAAATTGCTTTTCAGCCATTTTGTTGTCACCAATGTTCAAATATAATCTCTAACTTAGAAAGGTCAGGCACTAGGTTTCAAAATTAACCAAGGTCCAAGTCAGTGGGTTTTGGCTGTGGATCCTGTTCTCAGAGACATATGTGTGTTGTTCATCCAGAGGGAGGAATAACAAGTACGTGCATGTGCACAGCCTCAGCCTTCTCCATGGGAGCACCTGGAACATAGGTTTCACATGGATATCAACATGTTACAGATCTGCCACCTTTTCCTCCCCTCTTTTGCACCATGTCATCCTAGAAATATAGAAGACACTATTGGAAAAGCTTTTCCTTGGTCATTCAGTCCTGTCTGCTGCCCCTGAACAGGAGTGGCTCGACCTGAGCCATTCTTGGGAAATGCTTGTCCGACAGGAGGGACAGGCAGCCTTCCACAATTTTCTCCCTCTCCCCAGTGCTTCCCCATCCTTACATTGAGAAAGTTTTTCCTAATACCCAGTCTAAACCTCCCTTGTTGCCCTTCAGGCTCAATGCTTCCTGTCGTCTCTCAAGTGGCTTCTGGAGAATGGATTGCCCACTGAAGCTATCTTTTATGTATTTGAATGCTGTTGTCATGTATCTCATTACTCTCTTCTAGACTAAACAATGCTAATTCTTTCAATCTCTGCTCTGAGGTCATATTTCCCATATATTTGTGCTTCAGTAAAGGTCACTGGCATCTGACATAGTCCTATGGCACAAAAGATTAATTCTGCTCTTGCATGGCTCTACGCCCAGTGGTTACCATCACCTCATTCAGTGTGAAGGGGAAGATTGCTTTTAAAAGTCAACACAAAACCTGGGTATTTGTTCCATTTCTAATAATTTCTAGAGTAACTGATGCTGCTATAGATGAATACCTTAGAAACGCACAAGTCAGACAGCCAGACAAAGTGACAACCAGGGATTCAAGTGGGAATATGCAGCACTAACTGATGAGCTCAGAAAGCATCTGTTGTCACAACACCATCCCTGTGTGGCAGATAAAGCAGCACAGAAAAACCGGGAAGCAAAAGCAATAAACATAGGCATCAATGAAAATTTTGCATTTGACTCCAATAGGACCTGAATGGCTGGACTGCAGATCTGCCTTGGGACAGTACCATGAGATAGCTTATTCTATAGCTATGTCCACACTGCACAGTGCCTGAGATGGCTATAAACAAAGAGCACAAATTGAAAAGCCATTGAGGAACAACATCAGCTTGCTTATGTAAAGCTCCATATAATTACAAATAGCCTGTTTCTGATATCAAAACTGATCTATTCAGAGCTCTGGTGGCTCATCTATTACTTGCATGTTGATTTTAGTATATGTCTTTATACAATAAAGGGTTAGTATTGTCTGGAAGAGCAATGAACTAAACTTCTATAATGCTTTACTAGTTAGACCAGGAGCTTGGGTAAATATTTTGACAAACCACAGTTTCATTAAATATTTCTGCAATCCATTAAGCTGTTGATTCCCATTCCTATTCATAGGAAACATAGATGAGACCTGTATTCCGTGTTCTTCTCTGCTTTTCTTTTCTAAGAATGCGGACTCTGTTTCTGACTGTTTCAGAAGGAAAGTTTCTGAAGGGTGTTCTTGTAGGTGACATTCTAATTTATGCTTCTGAAGGAGGCAGGGGGGAATTAAGTGACATGATGGAAAGTTTGTTAAGTGTAATCAACAGTGAGGATAAATGCTGTTAGAGATTTCTGCATATTAATCTGGCTTTGCTTTGAGCTACTACAGCACCTGTGACAAAACCAAAGGTTATGGATTTGGAATCATAAGCTTTGCCTTTCTGAGTTAGTATAATATTATAGCTTCTTAATCAATAAACTGATTGAGCTTAACTGGACTGATCCCCTGGACACACTGTGTGTAGTGTGGGTATTTCAATTCTGCGCTGCACAGCACAGTGTAATGTTTTGTATAACCACCGTTCTCCAGAACAGTATGACTTTCCTAGAGGTGCTGAGCCACTTCTGGCAGCCCTAGTGGATGTCTCAAATGGCACTACAAGACCTACACTCAGGTAACTGGAACTTCCCTCTGTGGGGTTCAGCTCCTGGTTAACACCTCTAGATATAAATATTCGATGGTAAGTGCATGTGAGACAGAGACTGAGTTCAATTGCTGAAGCCAGAAACCTAAAGTCATTTGGGACATGGTACCATGTCTGAGATTCTGTATGGGGTGGGCAGTGCTGGCACAAGAACTGTGGGATACCTGTGCCTGCCTCGACATGATGAAGGAGTCACAACGATAAACACATGTGTGTTGGAAGTTTGGCGAGAGATGGCTTTTCTGCCTAGCAGAAAAAGGGTGGGAATTGAGGACTCTTAAGCCCAGGACACCAGTGCTTGATTCTGGTGACTGGAGACACCTTAATTTACAGGATCATAATTTTTTTTAGTCATGATTTCTACATTTGTCCTGCATCTTTGCTCTAACATAAATAATTTCCATCTTTTTTCTTTTCCTAGATTTAGCTATTCTGTTTCAGACTATTTATCTTGTCTACGAGTTCTCTAAAGCATTCATTAAATTTCTACTTTATAAATCTTAAGTTATCAAGAATATGAAGAAAAAAATAACCATGCTTTCACGAAAAAAAGTTTGCAAATAATAAACCGTCATTACCTGAAAGTGTTCCTGATCAGATATCAGGAGGCACGGTTCGCCCTTAATGCTCAGACAAGAAAGAAATTGGTTTTCTAATTCTTAGGGAAAGTAGTCATGAAACTGAACTACCAAAGGTTACATTGGGTTCCTCAGTGCTGGACATTGTTTTATTAAGATGGAATATATTTTGAAAGAGATTTTCATCTTCATTGTATGTAAATGTATCTACAAAACTGTAAAGAGTTATATGTCTAGTTAATAGATGAGTCAGATTCAGCTTGGAATGAATACGTGGAGAGGACAGGTCTGTTATAGGGATGTGAAAGAGGCATGCGAACATCAAATCGCCCATAGCTAAGGAAGATGCAGTTTTCTGCTGTCTGACCCTTTGGATGTCCCTCTATCCCCTACTCCTCTTTGTGGGAATGTTTTCTGTGCTTACAATGCCACCTGCAAGCTCAGACAAGGACAGAGTAGCACTTTTTGCTACTCACCAATCTGTTATTTGTTCCTGCCCTTAAAATCGTCATCTTCCTGCACTCCTGGTCATTCCTGTGCAAACTGTTTCCACTCTGAATGATTCACAGACCTTCCGTGAGCAGAGATGGATGCTGCCCCTTGCCCTGGGCTCTGACTGATGTGTCCTGACACACACATCCTTATTGTGGCCTGTTCCTCTTTGGACGGAGTTTTTTGCCTTGGGCACCTGCATAAATAGAGACACCATTCAGCCCTGTTTAGGGTGAAAACATTTTGTCACTATGTGAGAAATAGCATGAGTCCTTTTTCTCAGATGAAAGATCCTACTCTGCTCCCACAGAAGTTATCACAGTCAGTTACTCCCTGTACTAGGTTTACCAGGCGTCAAACAACATACGCCTTTTGTCCTTCCCTAAGTCCCCAAAGGATGAATAGTGACTGAGAAGAGACTCTGCTACTCTCACAAACTTTTCCGCTCCCTCTTATAGTCTTACAGAAAGCACTGATGTTATTTTGGGGAAGTATTGACCCTTTCACAGAATAGAGGGCTCATTAAATCAAAATAACAGCAACATTTTCAGCTGTTTCATTGGTACCGTTGCTATTGTTGCAAGCGGCTGCTGGAAGCTGGAAAAAAAAGAAGGGACAAATAAAGCCAATAGAGAATAGATACGCCAACATATCCTGAGCTGGAGATAAAGTGCAACACATCTCTTTTATTGCTTTTAAGTTGTTGGTAGTCTACCACTGAGTTCATAATCATCCTGAAGAGGCAGCAGTGCCACTGAGAAGGGCAGGGGAACTAGGATTTATAGAGAGGACGATAAACTAGAAAAGGCAGAGTCACAAAAAAGGGAAATGCTGTACTGAGGTTGTGTTAACAAAAGTATCATGTATTACAAGCAGAAAGAGGGAATTTATTCCACTGCCATCACAAACTTATGCAGAGCCAGCTTGGGGGCAAAATGTGGTTTTTTTTAAATAGAGGGGTCAAACTGTAACAAGTGAGAGGGAAGTCAAGGAAAACAATAAAAAAGCTGGAAAATGAGTCATGTGGAAAGAAGAGTGGCTGATGCCCAGAAGAAACAGAGCTGACAGGTGACCAAATACAAAGCTCAGCAGGGAGCTCTTCTTCTGAGTTTGCTGGGAACACTGCAAGAAATCGTGAAAGTGGGAGGATTTCTCAGTAGTACAGAAATCTATTCAGGGAAAGAAGCAGCATGAGCAGGAAGCTGGAGGTTGTTAACTGTACAAATTTATTATTTTGGGACACACATCAAGGAGCCAATGCACTAACCCAGGAAATCCATTTAATTCTTTGATGTCCTGAAGTAGTAAAAATCTGTGTTTCTAACTATTATTCCTGGTATTTGGAACACTAAACACCACCTCTTTACAGGTCACCTCAGAGCTTCAGAACAAATCAAATCACTAAGCAAACAAGGAAAAAAACCCTAAGAATTTCAGAGGATTGTCTTTTGGGTCCTCACCTGCTATATCTTAGAGAGGTTTCTCCATCAGAGTAATGAAAACCTGCAAAAAGTCTCAACCTGGACATCCAAATTTGTGTTAAGTGGTTTTTGAAATTCTTGGTCAAAGCAATCTGCTTCACAGAACAAACAGCCTACAGACATAATTTTTTATTCCTTGCCAGGTTAACAAATGGATAAATAAGATCAATAGAAGCCAGGGATGAAAAAGGATATGCATAGCTGACAGAAGATAAAATGTTGCCTTCATTAGAAATATATTTGCCTTTTCAAGAGAGTTCCACAAAGTAAGATCTATGTAGATATAGACTATGGTATACAGACATATAGGGAGCATGGCAGGTATGTAGCCTTTGGGAAAAATCATGAGGGTAGGGGTCCATTTTCATAATCTTTTCCAGAGCTTGTTCTCACATCTTGCTCCTTCTCTTATTTTTTTTTTCCCCATTATTCACTTTCCTCTGATTTTATACCTTGGCAGCTCAGTGGCAATGGTTACTGAAAGATGCACTGGAGGAATAAAAGTTTCAAGAGGACATTCAGTGAATAAGGCAGCATAGAGAAGTTGACATGAATATGACTGACAGTTATATTTCCCAGGAACTCTCCTTGAAATTGAACACAAGTGTTACTGCTGGACCTGAATAAAATATAAAATGTCCATCCTATCAGAAAATTCTGGATTCTCAGCACCTTTATTGTCCCCTAAAATTGGGGAAAAAATTACTTGAGTTTTTCCTTTTTTTTCACTGACACTCCAGAAATGGTCAGTAGATTGATAACTTTAAATCAGCTCATGGAGAGAGAAGCCGGTTATTAGAGAAACACTGGCTGTATTTTTCCAGGCTTGACCTACTCCCCTTTTAGTAGCTATGGAGTGACCATCTAAACTTTTCTGTCTGCAGAGCTAACTCAGGGACACTGCTACCTTCAGTTACCTTGCTTGCCCTCCACACTGGGTCTTGAGCAAGAACATTGGTGTGGGGTTTCCTTTTGGCTTGGATTGACACCTGCTGTAGCAAGGTGCCAAGTAAAGGCATTGTCTGTGGTCCTTGGGGGTTAGCCAGCAGTCAGGATGTTGTGACACCTGTCAAATGGATTTTCACTTTCTGGATGACTAAAACGCAAAACCTCTCTTATCCATTTTCAGTTGTATAGGGGATTTCTCAGGTTTCAAGGTCATGAAAAGAGTGATGTTTATCCCCTTCAAGAGTTTAGGATAGTTTTGACTGCTTTTGCATTTTGCATGGATCTGATGCCCTCTCCTTCCTTATCTCTCAAGAGATTAATTGGGGTTATTCATGCATCAGTGACAGCCTGTTGGAAATGTCACAAACATGACATGCTGAAATGTAGGACTGGATAAGACCTCTTGGGTCAACAAGCCCAGCCTGGGTAACGGCAAGCATCGTATCATTAAACACTGAAGTGGAGCATAGCAAAAAGAAATATTGTGGCAAGACTAGTAGAAATGTAAGAGGATTCCTAGATTTCCCCTGGAGAACTTTTATAGGACATTGGGAAGCTCAAGTTAGCACATAGGTCCTAGTGTATAGGTGCTAGTATATAAGCTCTATCCTGTCTTGCAAAAGACATTAAATGGCTGCTCACTGGGATTGTTTGCATGAGAGAAGAACAAGGGGAACCTACTCCTTTAGTTACGAGAGTGGAGAAGGCAGTTAAAAATGGTCCTCTGTGTAGCACTCTGTAACAGTTTTGAAGGCTTTGTATTTTGCAAATACTACTGCATAGTCTTCTGCACATTATTTTCTCCTGTTAGTGACTTAGGAGCACAGCTTTATTGCTTATCTTGTAATAAGGAGACTTGTTCATAGAATCATAGAATCATAGAATGTTTTGGGTTGGAAGGGACCCCTAGAGGTCATCTAGTCCAACCCCCCTGCAGGAGCAGGGACACCGCTAACTAGATCAGGCTGCTCAGAGCCCCGTCCAACCTGGTCTTGAATGTTTCCAGGGATGGGGCCTCCACCACCTCTCTGGGCAACCTGTTCCAGTGTTTCACCACCCTCATTGTAAAGAACTTCTTCCTTATATCTAGTCTAAACCTACCCTGGTTTAGTTTAAAACCATTACCCCTTGTCCTGTCAC
>NW_009260944.1:433128-456020 GCF_000687185.1 Egretta garzetta | reverse complement strand
AGCCACTAGGTTCGTCAGGCAGGACTTGCCCTTGGTGAAGCTTCTCCGAGCCCCTGTAGATAGCCAGAACAAAAGAGACAGTTCTCACCCCACAAATATCTCTGTTTCCTACTGTTTGCAAAATATTGCTTTTCCTGCAAGTGAAATCATATATGGCTAATTAATAATGCAGTTTAGAAATTTCTAGGTGACTTTCCTGCACACCCCACTTGCATGATTTTATTTTGACCTTAGGAATTTAATAACCATCAAGAATTGCTTTGCAATACAAAGCTCCTTGTATCGGTTGCACTCAGCCAGCAGCCAGGCTACTAATGATGGTGTTTTAAAAGTGGATTCAAGCTTGTTCTTGTGATCGGTTCCCATAGCTGCTCTGATTTAATGCCTTTGGAGTGGATGAAGAAGAGAGTCTTGTTGGCTGCATTCCACCAGCAATACAAAGTTCTTTGTCAAACAGTGATGATCCTTGAAGGATTTGGGAGGCACAAGCACAGGGCAGATTCTCATCAGCTGCAGCGTGCACTGCCATTTACAAGAAACACGGTGTATTAATGCATAGGCAAAACCGTGTCGTGTAACCTCCAAAAATGATAATGGAGTAATATCTTTTGCTCTCATCATAGTTCAATGTTTAAGGCTGTAATAGAGCAGTTACCCTGAAATCTGACTTTCTCAAGAGGTGAAGAGGATGTGACTGTGCAACCTCCTTGGCTTCTGTAACAGATAGTTGAGGTCTTCCTGCGCTGTGCCTGGCCCCACTGTGAACCTCCCTCTACTCCCATTCTACATTGGTACATCTGCCAGACCCACCTCAGGCAGCGCATGATTGACAGCCAGAGGAAGAGAGGTTGTGGGGGGACAGGACACCTCCATTTTCCTCAGGAAGTGGTAGAGGCAGGTGGAGAAGAGAGCTGGGTAAGAGTGTACCACCTTCTGCCAGAGATAAGCTCTTGGTAGTTTAATGACCCTGAGATCGTCAAGGAAGATGAAGCCCAGGGCATCCATCATTGCATAGCTTTATTGGCTGTCTCAGACGTTCCCTTTCCTTCATGCTTGCTAAAGGCTCTGGTCTTCTAGCCCTTAATAATCTGCCACTGTAGACAACTGCCTACTCTGCCTCTATGTAGAATGGGTCCTGGTGTACAAATTAGGTATAAATCAGCCATTCCAATCCAATGACTTGCTATCCTGATAGGCACAAACGGTGCTATGAGTTGTGAGAGCACAGAGGATCAAGATCCTAGTCTTAAGTGTAATGCCTGAAAAAAGAGCAATAAATACAAGAGGCAGAAACAGCATGACCAAAACTGGAGAAGTATAAATCACTCTGTAGAATGAAGTGCAGTGATTCACCTACTACGCTGGGTGCTGCTGCCCTGCAGACAATCTGACAGCACAGCAGAAAAGAAATGCAACACACCAGAAATAAATACTCACCCTCAACTGACACAATGCTATTCATTTTGGGTTAATATATTTCTTCTTGAAATTCAGCAGAAACCCATGGCATACAAATCATCCCAGCATCGATACAAGGTAAATGTGTGTGATTAAGGAAGGGAAGAGGAACATCAGCACAGTTGCAACCCATAAAAGTTAACTACTATTGGGTTTCCTCTGCAAAAGTACATGGATCCTCTTTTGACAGTCCACATACACTGGCTTGTCTTTCATTCACCCTTTGGCCTTCTTTCTACATTATCTGTCACTTTAAAAATTGCCGGTTCCATTGTACAATATTGTCATCAGCATGACCAGTAACAAGGTACAGAAAAGACAAAGAAGCTATAAAAAGTGGCAAAGACAAACTTAGAAAGGGGTGCAGGTGAGCTAAATAAGGTTGGGAGTCAAGATACCTTGAGAGATGGCCACTAAAAGGTGGAGGTTCCTGGATCTGACTCTCAGGGTTGAAAACAAGCAAGGCAGAATAGGCCAGGTAATATTTGGGAGCAATGTCTTCTGCTTTCTGTAGCAAGTACCACTGGGTGGGAGGGGTTCTCAGCATACCTTAGGAGCTGCTGACCACTTCCCAGGATCAGGCTCTTAATTAGTAGAAATGAAGGAAAGCAGCAGTGCAAGTGCAATGGTGACCACATGCTGCCAAACTGAGTCCTTTCCAAAGAGGACATCCACCTGTGAGTTTCCCTGATCTGTGGGCTGCTCAGAGAGACACATCAGCTGACAAAGAAGAAAGTCACAGCAAGCACAGGAGGTCAGTCCACCACTTAGAGTGAGGAAGTCAGGACCCTTGGCCAGTACCCCTGGCTCTGGAAACAAGGGTGGTCAGGACAAAGCAGCCTAATGTTTACAGCCAAGTAGGAGGGCTCTTAGGTTTTATCCAACCCTTGCCATTCTCTGATTCTGTGATCTGTTATTTAGCAAAAGCTAATGGTATAAGTCCTTCCAGTTCAGAAAGGAGATGTGAGAATTAGGAGTGAAAGCTCAGAGCAACAAGGTGCTGTTTATAAACCTATTGCTAACCTTCTGTGAGAATCTGAGTTAATCTCCGTGTTATCCAGCAACTCATGTACCCACATGATAAACACGGAGAATGCTATTTACCCACCTGGAGGATTGTGAAGGCTGATTAATACCATGTAAAAATGCTATGAGATTATTTGGAGAAAGTAACTGTCACCTTTCCAGCCTGTAGCAGGGGACTTCGCTGCTGCCAGCTACAACAGGAACAGATTTGTTCTTCTTTCCCTCCTCTGTTCCTCCTTCCTTGTACCTGGTCTCAGTACATGCTTTCTTGGTTTTCTCTGATGGAAAAGGGACTTGCCAGACCTGGAGGCCAACAAGCACTTATCTTCCATTTTCTGAATTACCCTCTAATCACTGCCTCTCACAAGGGCACAGCAGCAGAAAAACTAGTTCATTCGGTCTTCCAGGTCCCCACGACAGGATGCTACATTTAACTTATAATTTGCGAAATGTTCTTTTGTACTCTGTATTCCTAGGAATAGTTATATCCTCTGTAATCTTTTAATAACTAATAGTATCTGTAAAAATATCTGTTAAAAAATGTGATCCAGCAAGATGAGCATACTATGACAATATTGGGGGAAATTTACCTCACAGCGTTCTCTTCTCCAACTGTTTCTTTGGTCCTTCAGATTCTCTGCTGTTTTTCCAAAAAAGAGCTTCTGTTCTTGATTTTGTGTTGATTTTCTGAGATGGGGTTATCTAAAGATTTATTTTCAGGAAGAAATTCTCTTAGAAGGGTGAAGGTTGTGTGAATTTATGCATGCAAATGGGGTACAGGCATCGTTGTACAGCAGTAGCATCTCTGGGTTTCAGTTAAGGACCAGCTCTGCATTCGTGCCAGAGCCGCGGAAGCTCACTGCTCACTTGCAACCCTGCCCCAAGGATTTTACTGCCCTGTCACATGGTAAAAGAAATGGTGAAGGAAACACAACACAACACTGATAAAAAACTGAGGTCCCAGCATATTGAGCACACAAGTGGTTTTGTCCAATATTTCATGGGCACCAAAATTGAAAGGAGAGAGGCAGGAAGAGGCAGTCTGATAGCGCCATAGAAATTTACAGGTAATGTGTTCCAGCTGGTGAGACCGTGATGGAGCTGGAGAGAAAATGGCACAGATGGGTTGAGCTTCTCCAGAGCATGTGTGAACTGAAGCCGCTCCAGTAAATAAAAACACGGAAGAAGATGAAGCCATATTTGAAATCCCACCTGAGTATCGCTGTTGCAACTGTGAGTCGAGTACCTCTGGCTCAGTGGAGGTTTGTTGCAGGGGGGAGCTTTGCTTTTGGGGTTTGGGACATTGTGATTAGTGTGAGCCGGGTGTGTGAAGGTGGCTGTGCTGCCCCAGGGCAGGGGCAGGGAACAGACCTTGCTCTCCCATGTGTGACTTCATCTGGAGAGACACCTCAGATGAAAAGGTTTTGTGAGCAATCTCCTGAAGTTTAATCCAGTCAGATGTTTTCCAAGCGGCAGAAAGATCCCTGCAGTGCTTTGTCAGTGCTCAGCTAATGAGGGAGAGAGTGTGTTTTATCTTTGTTACCACGGAAAGTTAACCACAATCCAACCGGTGATTTATAGATAATGAGTCCTGTCACACTTAGAATTCGTGCCTCACATGAAAGTCATCAACATACCTACTGCTGATCAGAAATCCAGATATCTATGTCCATGTTTTATTCACAGTCTAATGATCTGCCAGAGCAAAGGCTGGATTTAAAGCTGGTTGCTATCAACATTTACATCTGGGAATGCATCTGAATGTCAAGGAGTGTTTGGAAAATCAGTCGTCAGATGATTGCAGCGGAGGATACCTTGGTAGGGTGAAATGGAAAGGAACTTTGGGGGCTCAGAGTTCACCTACAAAGAGTTGGAAGAAAGGCACCAGAAAAGAAAAAGTATCTTTTGTGGAGAGTATGGTGGCAAGCAACAAAGGTCTGCCCTGGTTCCCACTTGCCCAGAGCAGGATGGGGTACGTATTGCACACATGGAGTTGGCTTAGAGACTTTTTCTTCAAGAGATGGAGTGAAGTATCCGTGGCCTTTCAAGAGTGCTCGAGGCTGTCTACAGATGGCCAGATGGACATTAGGATTTAACATGCACCCAAGAGGAGATACTCCCACACACTGGGCACTCTGTCTCCAGTTTACCGGCATTGGTTTCCCTGGGCTCAGCTGTAGTGATTGGTGTGGGGAAAGGGAGAAGAACCCCTCTGCTGCCCTGCTTGGGGTGAGCAAAGGGAAGCGTATCCATGACAAGGTGCTGTTGGCTCCGGTGGCAAGGCAAGGCAGGAGGCAGCCACGTGAGGCTCTTGTGTCTACATGCAATTAGTTTCTATTCTGCACTCCTCTGCAGATACTCTTCGGAGAGCAACCCTTCTTAGAAGCATGCACTCTTATAGAAAATCTGGTGTTTGAAATCCCAAGAATTAGCTTACTTTTATTTATTCAGCGCCTTATCAGCACCTATCAAAGTCACTGAGAGTTTTGTCATTTCAATAGAAGCAGAAACAAGTTTTGCTTTTTATTTTCACTTTTTTTTTTTTTTTTTTTTTTTTACTGTGTGAGGCAGAGGACAGGTTATGAATTTATCAGCAGAGCTGTGCTAACAGTTACTTTACTTTTGTACCTGGGGGAAAAAAGACAAAGCAAAGCAGGACATGAGGTATGTCACCTTCCCTTACACTTTTGCTGGACATACGTGGTGAATGGAATACATTTTTTGTGGCTCATGAGACAAGTTGTCCCATGTAGTAAATTATTTTTCACCTGCATAAACAATATATTTAATAAAGACAAACATATGGGTATTTCCAAAATACAGCAAACTTTTTATAAGATGAAAAAGCAAAATACTGTCTTGCAAAAAGAAAATGTACCAAAAGAGTGGATTTTCCTTATTTTTCTGTTTCTGTGTTTATTTAATCTATGTTCCTTTAATGTTATGCTCATTTCTGAAATTCCTTTTAAATTTTTAAAGTAATGAAATGCAATTATAAAAAACTTTTCCCATACTTGTCATCTGCGATATGTGCTGACTATGTTCTCAATGAAGTTATCTAAACCCACACACTATGCAGTGAAGAGACTGAAGTATTCTCCAAATGAGGTGTATAACTTGAAAGGCAAAGAGTCAAAATTTCTTCACTAAGATTTACTGAAAAATATCCCGTCTAAACAATTTTTGACAGAAAATTGGATGGTAAACACTTCTCATATTATGTATGCCAGGTTTCTGCACTAGTCTGAAGATGTCTGCAAAAAAAACCCCCAAAACCCAAATGTAAGCAAAACAGAAAATTTTTTATTTTCAATTTAAAAAAAAAACAACATTAAAATATCTCAGAGACAACGGCAATGATTTCTTTAATGACATTTTCCATGGAAAAATCAAATCTCTCTCTGATTCATCATACTCAAATTGTTTCCCACAACATACAATTTCCCTAACAGAAAATTCCACCTCTCCTTCAGCAAAGAAAATGCATTCACACAGAATCATATTCAATTAAAAGCCTGCAAGCTGTCTGATTTAAAACTGATGTAGCTACTGCATTCTAAAAATTAAGGTCCTTTTTTATCAGAAGAAATAATGTTCTTTTATATTACCCTCTAAAGTGCTTTAAATGATACATGCTCAGCCCTATTTTGTTTGAAGGTGGCAAAAAGAAAAACTCAATTAAAGAAACAGAGACTGATTCATTGTGGGGATCATTAACCATTTGCAGAGTGTAGGATTATAGCCCTGTAGCTCCACTGAGAATTCAAGAATTTTTTTTTTCTCCATGTTTTATTGCTAAATATTGATAGTATCTTTAATGGATATTTTTCCATAGGAAATTGTAGAATTTACTTTGGGGGGTGGAAGAAAAAAGTGTCAGAAAATCAGGATGAAATGCTGTTTCAGGTTGCCTCAAGGACAGTTTGGGCTTGCATTAGCTGCTGCAATGCCCAATGTGAATAAAAATTAAGGTCCTTTTTTATCAGAAGAAATAATGTTCTTTTATATTACCCTCTAAAGTGCTTTAAATGATACATGCTCAGCCCTATTTTGTTTGAAGGTGGCAAAAAGAAAAACTCATTAGCTGCTGCAATGCCCAATGTGATTTTTTTGTCAAGCACCTCAAGTTTCTGCTTTCTGCCATTAGAGGAGTGTGGCTGGTGGCCGAGGGGCACGGGGCACGCAGGCTGCACTACTCTGGTGGCACAGACATAACTGAAAGTCAAGCTGAGCCAAAATGTTGCAAATGGCATTTCTTTCTGAGATGTTTGCTTCAGAAAAAAATTCACCATTTCAACTTCTTACCTTAAGACTGAAAGCACTGATGGAGTTTGCACTTTTCTTTTTCCTTCATCTTTCATGAGGCAAAGGAGGTGATGGAAATGATGGAAAAGAGAGGCTATAGCTGGAGCTGTGAGAAATTCAGGTTTACAAAGTGTAGTTGCCTAACCCATAGCTTAGCTAATTGCATGGACTAGATCTAACTCATGTAAGGTATTTTGAGGCTGGCAGAGGCTAATCCTGATCAGCCCTTGATTTTATAAATATGACATTTGAAAGATGATGATGGGTATGAGGAGATTGGTTAGGTTCTTTGGAAATGAACAGTCCATACTGCCCTGAAGAAAGGCACAAATTATTTATCTAAGTGCTCAGTACTTTGCAGTATCATCCACTCTAGAGGATATTTCATTGGTCAGTGTGTGATCATTTAAGCTTGCAAGTTGGAGGAAAATGCATTTGAATTTAAAACACCAAGGGAAACCAGGTGAGTCAGAAGTCTGCAGTGTGAAATACTTTAGCCTAATTGGCTGACGTCTCACTTTTGGACAGGTTTTGTTATTTCTTATTGTTGATTTTGCCTGTTGAGGAAATTAGTTTAAAGAAATCAATCAGCATTTATTTTGTAGGCAGAAGCAATATATTTTAAAACAAACAGGAAAGGGGCATTTTTGACTGATACACCCAGAAAGTATTACCTGGTTTGCTCAAATGAAGAAAGGAGAAGGAATTTCTAAAATATTTTTGGCATTCTCTTAGCCTGCAAAAGGATAATTATGTGGCAACAGGTATCTCTTTTGGGCCTCCTCTGCAGTATTTCTCCCCAGTGCGTGTGCTGGGGGTGCAACTGGGAGGGAAAGGACAGCTGGGCTGGGGCTGGAGAACGGGCTGAAGTTCTCTGATGTTTCTGAAGTTTTCTTTTATCATCTATTTTGATAATCCTGGCTGGATATGGGTTTGGAAGAGCACAGAGATGAGTGACCAGCCTCCCTCTCCTGTAGGATGTGCAGCATATTGAAACTCTCTTTCAGTGGTGGAAAAGTATAGCTGATGGTTTGATTTTGAGAAAGATTTAAGAAACACACATCAGATAAAGTTGAAAAAGCAAGACCATAAACCAGTGCTTTTTCTGGTAGATGCTTTTCTTGTAATACATATTAGGAGACATGCCATTTTATGGGAAAAGGGAGGAAGAGTGTGGTGTGGTGGAATTCATCCTCACACTCAGTGATGAAATTCGATTGAAGAACCAAAATGAGACCAACAAATGTGGCAGGAGATGAAGAAATCCAGAGTACAAAATCATTTGCAGCACACTGGGAACCCAGAAGGGCAGAAGGCCAGAGGGAATGTTAAAGCAGCATGATGTCAATTAGAAATTGGTTTTATTGTGGGATAAGCATCTTTCCAAAACCATCATTAATGTGCACCTCTAAAATACTGAAGAGGGTGATAACATTCAAATATGATGCTTTAGTTTCAGTCTGGATCCTGGGTAGAGGGAAATAATACTACTAATGGTGATTGAAGTAATAACAGTAATCACAATAAATATGACCCTGTATCATTCTCATTATTTTTGTTTATGCTTCTCAGAAAGTTTTGAGACTAAGCAAAAAAGGAAGATTTTCAAGCTTTGATTAATAGGACTATTACATCCCAGCGACTGCAGCAAACTGCTTCACAAATCCGAAGCCTTGAAAATAGCTTGAGTTTTCTGCAGAACACCCTGTGCTTTAGGCCTCTGCTGTCCCCTGCACTACAAATTTGCATTGTACTCAACAGATAAACACCATTATTAGTCTGAGCATTTAGGCAATGAGATGTAGTCAGTTTTGCTTCATGCCAAATTTCAGTCAGCATCTCACAGTTTCAGTAAATAGCTTCTTAGTGTGACGTTAAATCCCCGCCTTTCTGCAAATCTCCCCTCTCTGGAACGTGGCTGGCTTGGCAGCCCTGAATGAGCACATGAAGAACAGTGAGAGTGCAACACAGGTGATCGCTGCGCTACGTTTGAACCTTTTGCTAGCAGGCTGTGATAGCCTTGGATAAAAAGGCTTCTTCCAGTTCAGCAGTGCTAGGAAGTTCAGTGGGTCTTTTGGAGCTGCAGGATCTGCTCCTTGGCACCACTGGAGGGGCCAGCCCATGCCATGGGGATTGACCCTCAGACACTGCCCAGGGGTTGAGATCTGGGCTCTGCTCTAGCACACTCTCCCACTATCATCCAATGCAGGTTGGTTAAATTGTGTTGCCTCTCTTGCAATGCTGTCCCAGCTTCTTGCTCCTCCAGCTCTCCACATTGCCTCTGTGATAGCTCCTATATAGGCTCTGTTCCATGTTGTGTCCCACCCCCCACCTCTGTAGGGGACCCAAGTGTGAACTAAGGCTGGGGTGACCTTGTGTCATGCCCCTTGTCTTCAGTGAATTAAAAACCAGCTTGCCCTGAAAATCCCAGAGGATCCCCCAGAGTGGAGACAACCAAGATATGTCCCTAGGTCTGGAAGGTATGGCATGTTTCTGTGCTCCCACCAAAGACAGCAGCACAAGAGCCTGTATCTCTCTGTGACTCCCTCCTTCAGCAGCAGGATGGAGATGAAGATTTCCCTTAGCTGTCATGTCAGACAAGAGCATGTGCTCTGAGGTCACATTGCCACCAGATACTCTTCATTAACATCAGCTTCACCTCCCACCTCTTCTCACTTAGAACCTGTCACTTGGACCATGCAGCAAATGGACCTTTTGCTCTCCTATCACTCAAGCACTATATTCCCGTCAGAAAAAAAACTGATGCTGAACATCTTAGAAACTTTCAAGAAAAATCCTGATGAATTTCACTCTCACTGAGGACGTTTTGAACAAGTTGTGGTCACTCACTACCCTTTATTTCCTTGAAATGATTGGAGATAAAGTGCTAATGAAATACGTTAGGAATCCAGAATGTGGGTGGAGGACTAATTTAACGTTAAAGAAAGTCATTACAGTTAGTGACCTAGTAAATACCCCCCATGGAAAGGTCCATGCATGCATACTAAACATAGATCATGAGGTTAGCACATAACTTTAAATAACACCATCTTTTTCAATCTTCACAAACATGGCTTGCAGATCTTTCAGTAATTTATCATCCTTCTTGGTCTAATGTCATGCTTTGCCCCTGAATGCTTTGTGGGATAAGACAAATTGCTTATTAATATACTTTCATAGGAAGGAGATGAGAACAAACCAGGCCTGAGATATCATTCTGTTCTGCTGGTTTTACGCTGCTATGATTTCAGTACACACTAAAGTTCAAAAATTGCAATGGTAGCAAACCAGGCCCCCCAGATGAGGAAGGTTAATTTGTTTATGAATCTATATTTATGGAACCCCGCCAGCAATGATCTGTCACAGATTTATGCATTTATCTAACCTTATCCATTGAGCAAAGCATATGTCTTCATATCTTTGCATGATTCAGGCCATTTATCCAGGACCAGTGACACGTCTGAACTCTGCCTCCACCCCAACAACTGCACAGGAAAAATGCAGAGATATGTAGCCTTTTGTGTCCCACCACACAATTTCACAACTTGAAATTAACTGGGAAGGAGAGAGGAACTGCTTAGATTTTAACTTTATTTCCAAAATTCTTTTAGCAAAACCCAAACCTTCAAAGCTTCAAACTTCTTCAATGGGGGGTAGGTTTTGTAAAGGGTGAAACAGAGGGGCACCCTGCGAAAATGCCCACTAAAAATGCATTCCCTAGCTATAACAATCATGGCTGATCAAACATTTCAGCTCTATGATCTTCATGCTGGAAACAGATTCTGAGAAGTGAACAAGAACTTCCTCTAGCCTCCTTATGGTTAATCCCTGCCAATTTAGGAATTTGCAACATGTATACATTTCTCAGGAAATTAACCAGGATGCTTTAAAATATATAATAAATAACATATACATTAAGCATTGCAAGAAGTCTAAAAGAAATTATGCTTCTCATATTATTTATTCAGGTTTTGCTGAAGTAAGCATCAGAATCCTGCCAAAAAAGCATGAAACATTCTGTCTTTATTTTGTGGGGAGGGATTGTAAATGTCCCTCTGCAAATGAATTCACAGCCTTGCTGTTGGTTCCCAGTATGTACATAAAGAGAACTTACAATTCCATTAAATCTCATCAGAACTTTGCTGTACATGAAGGCTGAATTATGAGTTTCCTTACAGAGACTGTAAAGCAGAAAACTGAAGGGTTATTCTCTCATCTGCTTAGTAGAGATGGGCTGGGACCAAAATACCCTGCCACAAATATGTGAAAAATACCTGGGTATGTTGTAAGGAATCAGCTAGTCCTGAATGGAAGAAAAAAAACAAAAACAAAAAAACATGGTATTTGCACTTGGTCCTTTAGTGGAAGTTGTCTGTAGGAGTTTGCTCTCTGGCTCAGATTCCCTGACACCTTCCACGACAACACATAGCTCTCAAGTACGTGTATATTTTTGGCCCAAAATTAGGAGTGCTCATTTTTTCCATGCAAACTGCCTGCTTCAGTCTGAATTTAACTTGCAGTTTTTCTACTGAACGAACCACGCACTTTCTAAGAAAGCTCTTCTGGCTACAGGAGGCATCTGCCACCAACAAACTGCTCTTGCAGGCATTACACAGTGTGGTTGCACACAGCTGTGCTGGCACGGGGCAGAAAGCTGTGGGTGGATCAGCTGTGTACCCCATATGGTTTTGACATAGCCCTCCGGGGCTGGGGCTGCAGCACTGCACTTAGTGCCCTGGGAAGGTGGGCATGGTGCTGGGTGGTCCCTTGGCAATGGCCATTGGCAGCAGATTGTGAGAGCTGGCAAAAGAGGTGCAGTCCTGCAGTTGGCTGTGCCCAGAGCCTGTAGCTATTGCTACTGTCCAAGAAGAGCCTGATATATTTGGGACACTGCTGATGGTGAGGGAGGCCTCCCAGAAAGGCATCCATCCATGTCCTAACCCATCTGGGGGGTCCCATTTTTCTGATGTATCCTCTTAGGCTGCTGTGAACTTTTGTCCCTGGGGTTGAATTTTGCTCTGTCTTTCAAATAATCCTTCCTTCTCCATGGGGAAATTCTCTGCATGTTTCTATTCTGGGGAGAGCCAGACCCTTCCAGGGTGTCTGGAGCTGAAAGAAAAGACCAAAATGTGGAACTGAGGTGACAGAGTTGGACCCTTGACAGAGGCGCCTCATGATGAGAAGCCTGAAGAAGGAGAATAGGGAGCTCACCAAGACACAAGAGCGTCCAGTGGAGCAGTCCAGCAACAGGGGTAAAACAAAGCTACAGAAAAGCACAGAGCTCAGCTGTGGAAGACTAATTGTGTCTGCTACAAGCATTACCGATTAGTAATGGGTCAAAACCCCCAAATAGTTAGACAAGTTCATCCATCCAAGGCTGTTAACACAGAGATAGGCATCCAACTTTTGGCTCAGGAAGTTTCTGCTGAGCAGACTGCAAAACCTGGGACTATGGCGGGGAAGGGATTGTTTGCTTTACCCAGTGCTTTCATAACATGCCCCTGTGAGCTGTCTTCTCCCCAGCAAGGTGTGTATGCGAGATGAGCGGCTCCTCTCTGCTCACGTGCACAGTTCACAGGGTCCCCAAGCACAGGTTAACAAGTGTACGTGGGAGATGACTTGCATTACTTATTAATCTAGGCTTGTCCTCATATTACCCAGGACCTGGGCAATTTTCTTCCAAAATCAGCAGTACTTCATGCTGTGGAATGCTTAAGAAGAAAGGAAACAAAAAAAATTCCATGGTTAAAACCTTCCCTATTGGTGGGCTCCTTCTTTTATTCAGAATTGTAAAAGACACCAAGGGAAGCAGACAGTATAGCCACCCTGCATCCTTGGCAGGAGTCATGCAGAGACAAGCTGCACCACGTAACTCAAATCTGATTTCCCACACCTGGCCTCACTTTCAGTTGTCTTGGAATGAGCAAGTACTAAATTTGACTGGCAAAGACAACTTTAAATCAGAGCCAGGAGCAAAAGATGTGGGCAGATAGCTGTCAGCTGGGAAAAAAAAAACAAACCCAACAAAAAAAGGGCCAGGAAGCTACCCTTGGTACTCAAGACGCAATCATAAATTTGCAATAAAACATCTTGGGCAAAGTTGAAGAAAGCCAAAAGTTGTAGCCTGTGAGCTGAGTATTTATGATTCTGGAAAGCACGAATCTTTTCTTCCTATAAAGCATCCCCTTGCTGCAATTTTTCCCCGTGTCCTGCAGAGTGCAGAGTGGTGTTTTGAAATCAAGGATCTATTAGTCTGGAAAGAGGATAAAGTCTAAGCCTGCTTGAAATTCTCTTTGGTAACAGCAAGGAGGGCAGGCTGCTCTGAGTTATGAAGGTGGCCTTTTAAAAATGGAAATAAACAGACAGAGAGAGCAGATGACTTTAATGAAGAACTACCCGCATCTTTTTTCTGCTCTCAGGTTCCATTAGCAAATGGAAACTGAAAAACCAGTGCAGTTGTGTCAGGAACAACTGGCCACCCCTCTGCACCTGAGCTTTCCTCAAACACACGTGCCTGTCACCTCAGAGAAAGCCTCAAATGTCAAGGAGCATCTGCAGCACTCAGCCTAGGAACAGTCTCATTTAAGACCATGAAAACCTTTGAGAGATGCAATCTGAGTTGAAGGGGGTTCTCTAGGGGATCAAGTCCAGACATTTGACTGCACCTGTCTTCAGTTTTGCTTTTGGTAGTGGGTTCCAGGGGGTCTCCATACATCCAAAAAGCCCCAGATTGGAGGCACTGTATATTTCATGTGAAGAACTGAACACCATCTGCTTTTCTGGTGATTTGAACAGTGCCATTGCACCAGCCAGAGACACCTGACTCCCCTGACATGAACTGTATCAGTTTGAAGAACAGATAAGCCAAAATAGATGAGCATACCTCTGACATGCGGTAGGGTAGTGGCAGTGGCACCAACCACTGGACTGTGCTGCTGTTGGTGATTTCTTGCACTGCAGTAATGCTCAGGGAGCGGTGCAGGGTGCAGGTGTAATCACGTGAGACTGAAAACAGGGAGAAGAACAGGGAAAAATCTGTTTGTGATTCATAGCATCAGGCTGTGCCAAGCTGCTACAATCTGAAGCCCTTTTTGCCATTTCAGAGCAAGGTGACTTATTTCTCAGTCTATACCACACCAGTACTGTCCGGCTCCCAAAAAGTGCTGGTCACGGCTCACCCCACCCTCAAAATAGCCTTCACTGTTGTAAACAGGTGAAAAAAGGAAAACCTGAAGGAGGGATTTGGGATAATGTTTCTTTTTTTCAGCATCTGAGCAGTTCATGAGGTGTGGCAGTGGATGTAGAAGGGTGTGGGACTGCAGCAGGATCCTGTATGTCAGCCAGTGCTGACCCAAGCAGGCAGCTCTCATGCTCCCCCACTACCACCTCCAAATGCTGCAGCATGGAGTACATAAGAAAATAAAGCCCGTAAATAAGCAAGGAGGATGGGGAAAAGGGCAGCCTGGATCCTACTGAGCATCAATTCTCTCTCTGATCTGAAATGCCTGGCAATGGAAATGGAGTTAATTCACACTCGTCAGCCAGCTGCAGGAGACTTGGGGACCTCTTGCTTCCTCACGGCCATGCATGCAGAGCTGTACCTGTCACAGATACTGGATGAGACAGATCTTATATTATGCTTATAGCTTTAGGGCAACTGGAGGGGGAAGGAGGGGAGAAAATCGAATCAAGCACACAAAAAGAACACAAATAAAACTTCCCAAATGTCTTCTACTTGATGGGGACCAGTGATGGCATTGCCTGTTTTGGGAGCCACTGTTAATTATTTATTAACACCTTGAACACAGCAGAGCAGCTGAGCACATTGTGATTTGGGTTTTCTCTATGTGTGTGTGACTGAAGTTTTTGCAAAGCAGGGAAGAGAGCAGAAGAGAGACTCCTTGCTCTTGGAGTGAAGACATGTACCTTTGCAATTCAGCACCTGTCACAGTAAGGACAAATTCCTCTTCCTCCCTTGCTCCCCCCTGCCGTGACTGCTTCAAAAGCCCATACCAGATGTACCCTTTTGGCTGTCCACCCTGGCAGCGGTGTCCTCCCCTTCCAGCAAGTCAGACCTCATGGATGGTGTCACACATTGAAGCACGTGGTGGGATGGGGCAGGTGGTGCCTGTGCCTTCCAGAAGGTCTCTTCTTAGCTGGGAGCAGACAATACTTTGATCTTGGTGGATGCTAACACTTCTCTTTCTCTCCTTGCCCTTTTAGGTCCTTTAAGGACAGCTCCCTTTCTCATTTCTAGCTTGACAACCCACCAGCACTGGGAAGTACTGATCCTGAGCTCTGTTGCTGGTAGTCTGGGCAGTCCTGTGGCTTAACAACCAGTGTAAATCATTTACAGAACTCAGAATCGCTATTTCCCACTGCTTCCCACTTACTGGTTATTAATGACTTACACTGGTAAGTCACAGTAAATGACTGGTAAGTCATTAAATGACTTGCACTGTCATTTACTTTAGGTTTGTGTCCTTTTTAATCTCTTGAGCAGCTGACAATGATTGACATGCTTCTGTATGCTCAGTGAGCTCATGATACCTTCAGTGCAGCTTTCCATCACAAATCTTTTGGCCTCCTCTTCTTTTGCCTTTAAAGGCTCCTGTTGCCTTCATTATTAATTGATGGCTGACAAACTCAGCAGGAGCAATGAAAGGTTGTTTGCAGATCTTGATCTGTCATTAAGACCTACTAGAGGAGATATGCCCCACATTCTTCCAAAAATACTCTGTCTATCCCCTTCCTCCCCACCCCCTCTGTAACTCTTGTGGGTGAAATGCTAAGTATCTGTGTATGGATCACTGATTTTAACGATCATTTAATTGTAGGATGTGTGATAGAGGAAATACATCATTGTGACTGCCTGATGCTGGGTGGATCTTCTGTATCTCTAATTGTTTTCTTTCTTTTCTCTGCTTTACCAAGGCAAGAGAGAGGATTGTGTAAAAGGAGGATTTGGCTACACTGCTAGTTGTGAGGCTACGAGCAGTGCAGTAAGGAATATGATTTCTCTTTGCATCATAGAATCATAGAATCATAGAATGTTTTGGGTTGGAAGGGACCCCTAGATGTCATCATCACGAGGGTGCATGTTAGGACAGTGACCAAAAAGCTGGGCTTTGAGGACTACAGTTCAATGAGCTGAAACATTTTCCCAGTGCTAAGGTCACTCTTGAAAATGGGACTTAGCTATTCATATTGCTTAGATCTTACAACACAAAGCAGAGCAACATTCAGATAGGTCTACAAAGGGAGTCCTTGGAAGTCCCCATACCTTTGGAAGGCAATTGGTCTTCAGCTTCCAAATGCCTAAGTCACTTTTAAAAATTTCAGTCTTTTATTTGTTTGAGGAAACATTATCCACTATTTAATGTAGCGTTGCTTGCTGCAAGGGTTACAGCATCAGCTTTATAAGCTATCTTTTATGTTTTTGCTGTTGGAGACTGCACACTGCACTGCTCTTCTGGTCAAAGCTACTTCTCTATGTACGTTCCCTTTGTGGTCAAAGGAGAGATGTGAGTTCCAGCAGGAAGATGATTTCTCTCCCTCTACCTTAATAACACCTTGAGGTGGGTGGGATGCCAATGAGAGCTTACTTTGTATTCGCTGAACTCTGAGTGTAGTTAGACTTGATGCTGACTCAGATGTAGATTTAGCGAATCCTTGTGTTTAGGCTGCTAAGGTTTCCAAACCAGCTCTAGTGATTTTAGTGGGACAGAAAACACTTCAGAGCATGGGTCTCAGTGCCTAGATACTTTTTGATAATGGTATTAAGGTCCTAAGTCCCTCTCTTATATTTGAAAAT
The DNA here is from genome assembly GCF_000687185.1 of Egretta garzetta. Taxonomy (NCBI): domain Eukaryota; kingdom Metazoa; phylum Chordata; class Aves; order Pelecaniformes; family Ardeidae; genus Egretta; species Egretta garzetta. Next base: position 439,417 of record NW_009260944.1, on the reverse strand, counting down.
ACTGCTTAAAATGCACTGAAAAACAAAAGGTAAAATGTTATGCATTCTTAAAGAAGGGAGATTTTATGTAAAGCTAACATAAAAAGGTAGACTTACAAGGGCAGCAGTATTAAATCACTGCTAGAATTAACAGTGGATTTTTAATTTGAGGAGCTTCAGTTTGGAGACATACACATCACCACAAGAGGAAAGTTGATACCATGCAGTGAGGTCAGAGCGCTCCATGTGAAAAAATGATTAAATAGTAATTTTGATCAATTCCTACAAATCTATCACAGTCAAAATGAATTTGGAACTAAGGGACATCTTAATTGATGATTCTCCAAGATGTTGGGATGGGCGGTGAACATCTAGGTAGTTTTTAGAACCCATAAATTATCAAGACAGTGATATATCAGTGACTGAATGAATAATGTAGAGATCAACATGGCTTATTTAAATTTAGCTTAACCTTTTCTTCCATGGGAGAGCAAAAGAAGAATAATTGACTCAATTAAATTTTAATCTTGGAAATGTTGATCTGTAGCTGGGTTTGCCACAGACTAGGTTTCCCTTTCCCACATAGATGAGGCAAGGCATCTAAGCTTGAAGTCTCCATACTAATATTGACTGTAATATGCCCAGAAATTATGCAAGGTAGACATTTATGTGTAGCAAGACTCTCAGCTAACCCCAAGGTATTAATTTGGTTTTCCTGTTTTCCCAAGCATTTTGTGTGTAAAATGGAGATTATTTTTTCAATGATCCCCCCCCAAAAATCAAATGGAGATGGTGAAAGAAAGTCCTTCTACCTGAAAAGCACTTTGGATCAGGTTCCTGCTGTACATGATAAAGAGATAATAGATGACTTAACTTTAATTAAAATAGAAATTAATATAAAGTACATGTTGCAATTGACTGGGAGAAACGAGTGTTTCCTGGGGTCACTTGAATTGTCAAGAAGCAGATTCCCTTGTGGTCAGCTGAGCTGCCTGCAAGCATTATAATTCCTTGCTTGTTATTTTGTACAAGTCTGAAACTGAAAAAAAAAGCTCCCAGTTTGCATATTTTATTTATTTTTATTTTTTTCATATTTAAAGCTAAGTAGCACATGTCTGTTGAACCGCTTAGAGACCACCTTAAACCAACAGAGCCAAATGGCCTACGCTTTATGTGCTATGACCAATGCTGCACACTCAGCATTGCCAGCTGTGGGGTCCCTGAACAAGAAATACTTTTTGTCTGAGACAGGGTCTGCTGTGCCTGATCCTATTCTACTGTCTTAGCAGGGATAAAATGCAGGGTACAGAGGGGTAAAAACTAGAAAAGCTAGCTATGAAGGCCTTCCAAGAGCTTAGGATCAAAATGGTAATGAAAAGATAAGAAGATTTCTCTTAGATGACAGAGGTGGAGACTGGTAGAAAATCACTTTGTGCTGTGCTCTGGCTGAGGCAGTGGAAAAGGAACGAAGATTCCCTCAGACACATAGGTTTGAAAAGAGGTGGGGAACAACTATGAGTTCTCCAGCATAGCAAAGGGGCAGCCGAATGCAGCAGTGATTCAGACCCATCTAGGAGACCCTGTTCATGACCTTGTATTGGTGATGACTCAGACCCGGAGACACAGATGTGTTATTCTGCCCGTTGCTTTATAAACAGAAATGAAGCATGGCTCACCAAAGATTTCTGCATTTAAAACTGCTTGAGCAAAAAGCTTGCATATGCTTTTACTTAGGTGTCAGCCTATATTTGCAAAATGCCAGATGCCTCTGGTGGAGGCTTGTTGCCTGGAGAAGGAGGTGCATGGCAGCAAGCATTTTAGGCACAGATTTTGAAGCTGAGATGCAAGCGTTGCAGAAACCTGTGGCAGGCCCAAAACCACAACCCAACGTGGCATCTCAGTTATTCTGCACAGAACACAAAACCTCACTCAAATATGAATAGAAATAATAATGTGCTGTCAAGAGAGGTGCTTGGGATGTATATCTTCAGAAGCCTTTATGGAAATACAGTCCTAGCCCTCTAACCATTCTTCTTGCACAGAATAAGAATTCACTCTTCCTTTGGGGGATCTCATTGCATTAACCAGACTTTAAGAGATAGATTCTTCCTTTGAGGAAGCCATAGCTTATTAGCACCAATAGCACAGGTAGTGTAAATGATAGGACAGATAGATAAAAGCATTTAGACTGGGGCAGAGATAAGCCTTTATGGTATTTAATTTCATTAATTTCTGATCTTGGCTGGGACTGCAAGGATGACCAGAAAGTGGATTATAAAGCAGGGACCCTTGGCCAAAGACATAATTAGGAAGAAAACCTAAAGTGTCATTTTCCTTAGACCTCTGCCTTAATTACAGGGTCATCCTGTCACCCTAAGAATATTCTGTCACTTTTCAAAGTTGTCGGTTAATTCTGTTCAAAGGCAGAAAACGGAAGAATACTGTAGGGTAGGGAGGGATGCACGAGAGGGAAGGAAGCAGACCTAAGTGGAAATTATAAATGAAGCATTATTATGTAAGGCCAGTAACAGGTTTTCACTATAATTAAGATGGATTACTTTAATAATCCTTAAGGGCTTGATTCAGAACTGCATTACAAACTTCTGCACTCGCTGCCTCTGTGAGGAAATCGCAGGTGGTTAAATAAGAAAAGGGATATTCAGAGTTTTTATATTTCTTCAAGCAGCCTCCTCAGGTTTGGAGAGATGCGTGGCTGCCTCAGATTTATGTGCTAAGGAGAGTGCCTGAGCCTTGATAGCACCCTTGGAAAGTAATTACCTTTCGCAGATTTTACACCTGAACATATATACAGGGCATGGCAATTTGGCTAGGGGGAAAAAAACCCACAAAACCTTTTGTGCACAGAAGAGCAGCTGTTTGGATTAATGAACTGCAGAACTAACTTTCTCCCCTCTACAGATGTCAGATGTGTCTTAAAAATATACTCGCTTCCCTTGCAGATATGCAAGTATTGGAAAGATACTGTGCTTCACAAGTGAGACCGGGACTATCTGGGAAACCAGAAGGCAACGTTTACATTTTCACAAGAACATCTTAATGTGAGAATGAGAAAAATGCTAAAGAAAGCTAAAAATTAGAAGGACTATTTAAGGTTATGATATTTCAGTGTAAGGTTATAATCTTCTGCACTTTTGTATTAGTTGTGTCTGAGCTCACGGGTATTAAAAAATAGGAATGCTTTGATTTTTTGTGAGCAGGAGGTAGTGGGGGTATCCCATCATCTGTAAGTTGGTGGGCTAATTCCTGCCATTGCGGTGTAGTTTAATTGTCAAATATTTGGAATCTGAATAGTTTCTCAGCTTAAGGTCAAAGACCTCCCTGGTGAATATGTAGGTCTTGTGAGTGTAAAAGATAACATCCACTTCCCAGGCAGGGAATGCATCAGGTTATTGCCATAGAGAAGCTGGTGTGGGATTTGCTCTATACTGCTATGGGCCAAACACCTCCTGGAATATCCCCCCTGTGTGAAGAATCTGAGGAGAAAACCCTGTTTTTGGAAAAGCTGATGAGTGCCAGCTCATTGATCTGGGACAGCAAAGGCCATCTGTGGGACCATCTGTTCTGGAGGGGTTGGTAAATCCTCAGGCTGGGATTTGGCAGAAGCCAGATGCCCACGATGTGGTGTAGGACAAAGCAAAGCAGGACTGTATGGGAAACCACAACCAGCTCCATGACTTGTGATGGCTAACCCCAAGGGATCTGCTCTGGTCCATTATCCTCTTAATATACCCTCTTAATTACTTGCCTTTATGATGAATTTGATTCCTAAAAGCTACCCTATCATTTTATGTCTATGGCAATGAGCTCTGCAGCAGCTCTGTGCCTCATCTCCTTGAAAGGTTTCTTGATGCTCAGGAGCTATGTGCAGTGTCATTCAGGAGTGAGTAACAACAGAGGAAGTTTGTATGACAATTACATTGAATATTACTTGAGCATTTATAGATCAGTGACTTCCTAATGGTAAACCTGAATCAGCTTGCCTTTCATTAGTTTTTCTCATCTCCCCTTAACCCAATTAAACTGTTTGCATCTGCAGCACCCCAAGTTTCACAGCCTGATGACGTACTCCTAGAGGAACTACACGCTTGTTTTGAGCTTGCCTCCTTCTAGTTTAATTTGAAGCTCCTTAATTCTTGTACTGAAATATATATCTGCCTTCATCTGATACATCTATTCAGCAGCCACAAATGTGCACTGTAAGACTTCTTGAGCTGGGGAATTTAGCTGATCATCAGGATCAATAGCTCCTGATGGGCCTCTCCTCCCTGAATACGTCTAATTTCTTTTAAAATCTATTTATATTTTCACCTCAATGATATTCACACTGTAAATATGTACTGACTGAGAAAGCTTGCTCTTCTGCTTGCTCTGAAACTGCTGCCTGATTGTTTTCTTGGTTGTCATGTGCTGGGAAATACCAAATACGTTATTTGCTATTTGTCTTGTCTGTGCCACTTGTGATTTTATAGACCTCTGCTACATTCTCCTGAGTCATCTTTTCCCAGGCTGAAGAGTCCCAGATTATTAATTTTGCTTCCTGAAGCAGAAAAAAACCTCTGAGTATGTACCTCTACTCTTTCTCTCTGTACCGTCTCTGTGGCTCTTCCAACAGGTGACTGGAATTGCATGTGGTGTCCAAGAGATGGACAGGGAACTGATGCATTCACATCATTTATTCAGTTACTGCATCTAAACTTGCAGGGCACCAAATAAGTGTAAATGTGTTAGGGTTCAAGACCTAGAAGCCCTGGAGGTGTATTGATTTTATAATGTCACTCAATTTCATATGTGTGTAAGTTTCATACATATATATATATATATATATGTTTTCCTTTGCTCTTGCAAGTTGTTTTCTTTCTGTTTTCTTATTTTTGAAATAAAAATATGTATACTATCCAGTTGTACTTTTCTGCACTCTTGAAGTTTTTAACTGCTATTTCAATTTAATGTGGGCAAGGAATTCAAGAGAGCACAAGGGATTTAGATGTGCAGTTTAAAGGCACCTTAGTCTTTGGAAAAATCAATTCTTTATGATTGGGTGAATTGAAAATGGGATCTGATGCATTTCCTTACCATGATTCAGCTACAGCCCAGTCTAGTAGTAAAGGAAAGTAATCACCTGCTAAGCCCGCTGATGCCTCCATGGTTTTCAGTTTGTTTTCCACCAGATTAATAGTCACATTACAAAATCACTACAAATTCTTCCTGACGTGCATAGACTCTTCTTGTTCTTATCTGGATTGTCTTTAAGGAGAGAAACTCCAGTGCATATTCCCTGCACCTTGGGGTGGCACTTAAAACTTTAATACGTATTGTGCGATGTCCACAGCTTGCTATTATTCTCCTCAAGGTCCACAGACTACGCCCCAGTGAGAGGAGTCTGTGATTTATCCAATAAATTATCACGACAAACCTACAGCCTTATGAATAATACATAGGAAGGATAGGACAGGGATATCTGTTGCCATTTCCGTGGATGTTACCAATAACCCGTGAAGTCACTCCTCTGGGGATGCTGTTCTAAAAGAGCACAATGCTAAGGTTGCAGAGCATCTTGCTTGGCATGTAGAATTCCTGTTTATAATGCAGGTTGAATTAGCCAGCGCACACACACAAAAAAAAAAAAAAAAAAAAAAAAAAAAAAAGAAAAGGTAGGAAGAGGTAGCAGATATCTTATTGCTGAGAAGTAGAAACAGCCTTTGTGCTGGGAGATAGAAGGAAAAATGATGGTCCCATAATATGCTTCTTGGCAAATAATCATTTAGGAGACATTAGAGAAATAAATACAGTATGAAATGGAAGTGGCATTTTTTTGCCCTAAAGGTGATGTGTCTTATTTGGCAATGTTGTTGAACAAAATATGAACCACACAGAGTTTTGTTTTGTACTTCTGTATTTTTTTTAAATAGTCAGAGTTTAAAGCTTAATAAATTGCCAAAACAAAAAAAAAATTATTATGGAGATGGTGGTGTTTCCACCCAATCTGCACTACAGCAACTATAAAGCCAGGACTGTACAAATTCATTTGAGCTCATATTACTGTGACAGAGAGGTTCCACTCAGAATATCTGACTCCTCCTGCTCCAGAGGCTATCAGTTTTCCCAGATTTACTGCATCTTCTTCCTTCAGTATTGTCTGTATCTTGTTGCTCAGGACCTTTGTTTTATTCCAACTGGGCTGCCTGCTAAAAAGAGTGTGATTACTGTACCTATAGAGAGCCTCTTAATTAAAGACTAACACGAGCGTTCCTTCTTGCAGTGCGTGAAAGTTGCTGATTTTAACTCTCTT